>NW_006159546.1:798111-798714 GCF_000334495.1 Tupaia belangeri chinensis | reverse complement strand
GTATTCTTTCTCCTTCTTCTTTGGTGTTTTTTCTCTTTCTTTTCTTCCTCTTTTCGCCCTTTGGCTGCAGGCTGGTCCTAACCAAAATGGGCAACTCTTCCTGTCACCCCCTCTTTCAGACGCTGAAAGCGCTCTTAAAAAATTAAAAACTGAAGGACTTAAATTAAGGTATAAGACTATGTTGGGGTTTCTTCATGAAGTAGATCTTGCCGCGCCATGGTTTGCGGTCTCAGGTAGCCTAAATATACCCTGTTGGGATAAGTTAGGCGGAGATATCGAAAGGGCACAACATCAGAATCAGATTTCAGGGGGAACCCTGCCCTTGTGGTGGATAATTCGTGCTTGCCTAGAAGACAAAAAATTCGCTCCGACAGTGGAACAAGGAAGTGCGGCACTAGAGGAAGTTAAAGAGGAGCGGTCGGCTAAGTCAGAAAACAAAAGTTAAACAGCCTCTGACTGCGAGTCCGAGTCTGAGTCCAAGCCTGAGCCGACTTCAGACGAGGAATCCAGGAGGATTAAAAGACATTTCAGAAAAATAAAATTGAAAGATAAAAATGATGGCTCGGAATCAGAGGTGAATCCCCCTCCATACAATCCTTCGGC
>NW_006159546.1:794642-797306 GCF_000334495.1 Tupaia belangeri chinensis | reverse complement strand
GCGCGCAGCTTTGGGCAAACCCTAATGGCAGGATGACAGCATAGACACTGCACTCAGGGACCCTGAAAGGGTAGCCCTGAGGAGGGCATGACCAGCTGCATATGGGTTGGTACCGCTATTTCCCATCCCCAACAAATCGGTGCTGGACAGGTGGGTAGTCGGCTCAATGTCCCAGAACATGGAGTAAATTGCCTTACATGGTCCTAACAATATCTGTGGGCTGTGTCCTCTACCCTCTCCTGCTTTAAAGACAAAAAAGGGGGAACTGTGGAGCGCCCCTGCCCATCGCCCTCAGCGCCTATTTCAAAATGGCGCTCAACGGAAGCCCGCTGAGCGCTCAAAGCAGTAAACAACTTTAAGGAAGTAGGGCAGTGGGGAGCGTGGAGAGCACGGGAACACCACATGCAACCAATCCTCTTTTGAGGACTGGCTTCCGTGCATGTGGACAATGATCTGATTGGCTAGGGGCCCTTAATAAGGCTCCAGGGAAAGGGAAAGGGAGAAGAACTTCTGTAACATAGCCTGGGGAAAGAAAGTGCTGAAGAGAAGACCGTCTCGGGAGTCGTCAGTTGCGTGACAGCCCTCCCAATGGTGACTGCCTTCATAGTTAGCAAAGCCTATACTGAAGCTTCTGAGCCCAAGGCTCACCTACTCTGTAGATTAAGACGCTCTACCAGTACAGTTGCTAATGGGCATACTCGAACTGCTGTCATAGATGGACTGATCTGGATTTCTGCCCCCCGATAACTGAAAAGTGTAAGCAAGTTTAATCTAAGACAGATTTTAAAATAAATAAAAAAATAATCAAAAACAGACAAGCAACTTTTTCTGGCTTTGCTTTCCTGGTTTCTGAAAATGAAGCCATCGTAAAGAGTGGAGGACAAACATTTAATTGGTGTATTCTTTCCTCCTGCTTAGACCTCTTGCCTGCACAGATTCTGCAGTGTAGAGAGGACAAAATGCCACAGTGTAAAATATTATGTTCCTGACCCTTTAGGTTCCTAGAGTGGCAGGTTAAATAAAATATTGGACTGGACAAATAAATAATGCAATTTTGAAATAAAAATGAATGGCTTTGGACAGGCCATGAAGGGCTGAATTGAATTAGGAAAATGTATAAGGGAAGAATGTTGATTATTGAATTAAAGCTTACCAATTATGCAGCATTAAATGAAGACATTAGATTGATGTTACAGAAACGCCTTGACCATGCTAAAATATGGTTTCTAAATAAACTTGCCAAACTTTCTAGCGACAGCCATTCTGCTTTGTTTTATTTTACTTAGTTGGTGATAAATTGACAACTGTGGAAAATACGGGACAAAACATGGACAAAACTAAGCAATTGGGCAGGATCAAAATAGTGTAATATACAAAGTAATTATGCAATGATTATAATTATATTAAACTCGGCCCAATGCATGGACACATAGGAAATGAGAATTTTTAGAAAATCTGGACAATGGGGCCAGCAGGTGGTGTGGAGGTTAAGTTCCTGGACTCCCACATTGTCAACCATGATTTGAGCCTCAGACTGGTGGCTTGAGAAATCATTCCAGGCATGTGTGTGGCCCCAAATCCTGAGAGTAGAATGGAGTAGAAAGGACTTAGGCATGCCCATCTTCCCGGTAGGGTGATTTCTCATTTTGCTTCTTTCTTTCTCTCTCTCTTTATCTCTCTGATGAGTGCATACACCCTGTTACAAAAACCTAAAAAAAAAAGTAAAGAAAATGTAAATGGAGATGCAGAAAATTGCACAAAACATTTTGTTCTGGTTTAATAGCCTGGTTTCAAAGTGCAGATTTTATAAACACCCCTTGTAATTTTACTAGTAAGCACTTAAACATACGGAAGAATGGCTGGAATGAATGAAGAGCCCTTTGGTAATGATTTAACAAGTTTCTTTAATCTTTTAATGCTCATCTTGTGTTCATAATATCCTACATGTTTGTGACTGTCAAAGCAAAAATACATTTTAAAATGTCTAGGAGAGAAAAAAAAAAATCTCATGTGTCTTTACAAAAACCCTAGGCATGCTTCTGTGGTGGTTCACTGCCCTTTTGTACCATTCAGTGCATTTTTATTAACACCCACCACACACTCCACAGACAGCCATCTGTGTCCCTGTCTTTAAGAAGTTTTATCCTACAAGTCTTTCTGCATGACACTGCTGTCTGTTACATAAATCACCGAGACACTCAACCTCTTGGAATGGAATCAGAAACCCACAAAGCTGACTGCTGTCAGGACTCATAAGGAGTGCAATTAATAAATTTATTATTTAGGAGTGGAGCTGTTTTCATTCCAAAAACTCAGCAAACTGGAGTGCTATGTAGAGTGCATATCAAAGGAACTAGGCTGAAAGTGTCTTTTTATGTAGAGGTTCAGCCATTCGGTAGTCATTGCGTTTTCTGCTTCTCTCCGCTCTGGAAGTCAGACCCAAGATACGGTCATTCGGTCACCAGGGATCCATGGAATGACAACTGATTTGTGTCAGAACAAGGCAGATCCTTACCATCATGGAGTTTATGTTCTAGAGTTTAAACATTCATTTCGTAGTTGGGACCACAAATACAGTGGCATTCATAAAATTGCAAAGGAAAAAGATAATTATGAGAGTAAAGAGAAATAAAGTCTTAAACATTAAAAACAATAAAACTGGCA
>NW_006159546.1:788756-794102 GCF_000334495.1 Tupaia belangeri chinensis | reverse complement strand
AGGAATGAAAAATGATGCAATCAAATATCAGTTAAAACAAAGTTGAATAAAATTTTTTTGTATAATTAATCTCTTTTTTTTTAAGACAGAAAAATAAACTGTAACTAACCATGAAATGATACAATGTAAAATCCATTTTGGTTATATGTCTCATGAATGCAAATATTATTTAGTTTAGGTTGAATCAATATTTATAATTCATGGTAGATGGACTACAAATAATGCTGAAAGAACTTGGTTTTAAGGTTTAAATTTAAAATCTTTTAAAAAATGCTAAATTGACCATCTGGTCTTTTAAAGATAAATGTATTAACTGCATACATGTATTTCACACGAGTCTATAATCTAATTTCATAAGAAAGTACCATACAAATTTGGAACAAGACAGGCTTTTTTAAGCTTCTTTATGTTCAGAAAAGGATACAGCCCTAAAAATAAATATTTTTTTTAAAAATCAGGGTATTTATTATATCCATTTATTATTCATAATTAGGTTTGCATTGAGCTATGGAACACACACTCTTAAAAATGGTAAACTAGAATGAAAAATATTTTTGTAAATGTCAGCCTATGAAAAGTCAACAAAATGCACTATAATACAAACAGTATTATTATTTTCAACAATTTAATTGCTATTTTATTTGAATAGCTAGTTTTAAGCATGGTAATTAATAGTTACCATTTTTGCAACATATAAAAATTTCATTTTCCATGGTTTATTAAATCCACACACTCTGTGTGTGTGTGTGTTTTGTTTTGTTTTATTTTTTAAAGGATTTTGCCATAAGATGCATGCTCTCACTGGAAAGGAGAGAGACAGAGACAGAGAGAAGGGAAGTGAGAAGTCACCCTTCCCCCAGGGTTAATAGCCAGGTCACAATCCCCTCTCCTCCATTCTCCTCTCAGGAATTTGGGCACTCGTGCACATCCACCGTGTATGACTTTTAAGCCTCCAGGTCCAGGACTCAAACTACGGTCTCTGTGTCATATTATTATCACCCCTTCATGAGTGAAAAACTGAAACAAACAGCATTTAGATAACTATTTCATGATTATATAGCTAGTAAAAAGGCAGACCCAACGCACAAAACAAGGTATTCGGACTTTAGGGTAAGACTCTTTCTACTACATATTTTATTATTCTATGAATACTTATCTTATCATTATTTTGTTGTAGACAGATGGTCCTGAGGCAATAGCATAAAACAATATATAGGAAATCATAGAAAACTTGTTTAAACTAGAGTGCCACAAAAATAAAAAGATATATGTAGATTTGGTATAGTTGGCTAATGGGTACCTCTGTGCTCCACTCCGATAAAATAATCACCAGTTTATTAAGCCCAGATTTAGGCACTGGTTTTGGAAAAATGTAAGTATCTAGACAAGCCAGAGGATAGCATGCTGGTTAAAGCAGCTGACTCCCACATGGCCAACTGCACAGATCATGTTCGGGACCTGAGGGCTTGAAAAACATTTTGGATGTGTGTGCGTGCGTGCCCTAAATCTGAAGAGGATGAAGAAATGTTGGAAAACATGATTGTGGCATGACCATCTCCCATAGATGACAATCCCCCAAGGCAGGGGAGGATGCTCTCTCTCTCTCTCTCTCTCTCTGTCTCTCTCTCCTTCTCATCTGTCTTTCATGGCAGTTGGATGTGGCCTCTGGCAAATTTAAAAAAAAAAAAAAAGAAGTGTCTAGACAAAGGTGATTAAAATTCCAGGTCAGCTTACCCTAAAAAAAATTAAGAAATTTTAAAAAAAGAAAGAAAAAAACCCCAGGAAACATGAATACTTAGATGTAATATGATATAAAAAAAAACAGAGTTATATAAATCCATTTCATTTATATTGGTATTTCATATATATTTCATGTATGACATGCATATTTCAAAAGTAAATTTAAAGTGACCCATCTTGAGAAACAGAACATAGTCGATACCCCAGAAGACCTCTTTATACTAACAACCTACCTTTTCTTGTTCATTAATGTTCATCACTAAATAACATGATATGGTATAAATTTATGACAATCTATTGGGCTGTTATGAGCAAGACTGCCCTAATTACAGTTTATCTCTGTGCAAAAAACTGCATTCCATTCTATGGTATATTTCTAGGAGTGGGCCAGAGATTATAAGTATATTTATTTTTTTAAAGTATTCTCAAGCCAATCTAAAATACTTATATCAATATAAGCTTCCACCAATAAAATATGGACACTGCAAATCCTTGCCAGACTTTTGGCTGTTGGCCAACGTGGTCATGTGGAGTGGTATTTCAGGAGAGATCCAGAATAAAGATAAACAGTGCTTATGTATAAGAAGTCATTTTAATTATTCTTTCTAAGGAATCTTTCTGTCCAAATTTTTTTTTAATTTTTTTTTCTTTTGAGAGGTTTTTGCTATAGGGCACGTACGCTCGCCAGAAGACAGAGAGAGACATAGAGACAGAAAGAGAGAAATCACCCCCCCCCAGGGGGATGGTCATGCTGCAATCCCTTCTCCTCCATTCTCCTCTTGGGATCTTGGGCACGCACGCACACGTGCCCAGCGTGAGTTCTAATTCACCGGGTCCAAGATGCGAACCGCAGTCGACTCCGTGGGAATCCAGCGACATAGCCATTATGCTAACTGCTGGTTCCCTCTGTCCAAATATTTTGACACTTTAACATTGTGTTAGTTATTTTAACTGCAAGGGATCCTTATATTTTCTGAGTAAATTTTTTGTAGGTCTGCTCTATTTCTATGTTATATTTGATTCTTGTTTCAAATTATCTGCATTATCTGTATGGTTTGCTTTGCATTTTGTCTTAAATTCAGCTATCACGTCTTTAGGTTCTAGAATTCCTACTTAGCTCTTTCATAAAACTTTTGCTATAATATCAATTTTAGCTCCCAGTTTCCTGTTAATATTTTTACCTAACTTTAATATCCTTGTGCAAAATAAGCATGACCAAATTTATCATCTGTGTTCAATCATTTTAATTTTCTAATTCCATTGCTTCTGATGGATCTCACTAAAAATATCTTTTTCCTTTGTGCTTAATCCCCTTTGGCCAGATCCAAGATACCATATTGGAAACTTTTTATTATTTTTTATTGGTAGGAGTGATTACAACATTAATAATATCATCCCCAACAAGATTTTCTTTGGCACATGAGACACATGAGACCCCACTTGGTGATCATGTTTCGAGTTCAGCTCTTCGCCTTCTCTGACTACACAGAAGACAAGCTAGACTATGTGGACTGTTTTATTTCTGGTTGTAGTTTTGGGGTCTCAGTGTAAATTTATATTGTACCAAAGTCTTCAGAATTTCTTCTAAGTTTTGAATTTTGCCTCTCGAGAGTCTGTCCAAAGCAAATTCAGCCTATCTTAACTCTCTCTTCTGGAAAAATAAGTGTCCTCATAGCAAAAATGGGTATAGGGCATATATCTAAGTTTTGAATATCTTCTCTACCTTGGCTCAATAATTCTTTACTTCTTTTTACAATTCTTTACTTCTTTTTACTTCTTTTTACAATAATTCTTTACTTCTTTTTACTTCTTTTTACTTCTTGTTGATGTTTTCATATTTTTAAAACACTTTGTCTACTTGCTTAGTTGTTCTTAGCAAGACTATTTATACTGAGTATTTTTTTTTAAGAATAATTTTTTTGAACTTCATTTTATTTGTTTATTTTAATTTGACCAGAGAGAGAGAGAGAGAGAGAGAGAGAGAGAGAGAGCAAGAAAAGCAAGAAAGCAAGCCGCCAGGTCCAGGACTCGAACCACAGTTGGCCATCTGGGAGTCCAGCATTCTTAACCATCATACCACCTGCCAGACCCATCCTGAATATTTTAAACATCATTCCTAGAAGCAGCAGTAATAGGTCATATATATCACTATGGTTTTGTGTCACCAATAGCCAAGATATTCTTCTCATGTAATTAGTTTGGCAAACTCCTATGTATGCTTTAAAACCCAGCTGAAGAAGTGTTTCATTTAAGACTTGTTCCAGGTTTGCTCTTTCCCCACCATTTAACTAATAAGAAATCTTAGCTTTTGCACTTATGCTCCTTCATTCCCTATGTTACCATAATTATCATAATCATATTATATTCTATTTTTGTTCATGCTTGTTGCATCTGTGTTTGTTTATATTTGTCCTGTGGAATGTGAGGTTTTCAAAGACAAAGTCTGTGTGCATATACTAAGTTTTGCTTTAGAGTTCAAATTAAGTATCTTATTGGCAGGCAGTCTTTCTTTTTCTTTCACAACTGTTAGTTAGAATATTATTTTTCATTAAAGAAACTTAGCATCTCTATTGCAGCTTCAGAGTCTTTACAATTCTTTATGCTTGGAATGAAATCTCTTCCTAGACATCTTTGTGTTGCTTTATGTCATCCAAAAATCTATTCAAGTCTGACTTCCCAGAGAAACCATTTAGACCCTTAGTTAAAAGACCTCTCCTCAATCGTTTCTATTATTTTAGCACGCTTCATTTATTTCAAAATACATTCCACCATTTTGTTTGTTTGTTTATGCTATAGGGCTTATATTTGAACCAGAGGGAAATAGAGACAGAGAAAAAGTTAGAAACCACTACTTATCGCCCCCTCCAGGAGAAATGGTCATGCCATAATCCCTTCTCCAATTTCCTCCCAGGATTTAGGGCATGTATACACTGGTGTATTTCCCAAGCCATCGGGTCCAGGATTCAAACCGAGCAGTCAGCAAGGTGGGATCCAGCCTCCTTAACCACCGTATCACCTAGCTGCTTCCAGATATCTCCTATAAGAAAAAAATATATATATATATGTATATTTTCTAAATGATTTTTCTATGATCTATTCCTGTCATTGAAATGATTCTGAATTGAGGATGGGATTTAAGTCGTTGCATTTCCAATTTTATACCTAATATCTTAAATTGCACTCAATTTAGGCCAGTCATTTAATAAATGGTTGATAAATGAGTGAATGGTTTGATTTCTTTATTAGAGTCTCAACTTCATGAGATGAGAATAGTGTCTATTAGTTTCCTTTTATCCTTACAGGCTATTAAATCATGTCACTTAGGTTACTGGTGAGAAAAACTAGAAACAAAACTTTAAAATTACAGGACAATCATGTAAGATCAATATTATGAAAAGTTTTCAATTTAGTACTGGTGAGAAATTAAACATTGATTATATTTATTATTTTTAATAAACTGTCAGAATTTAAAAGAAGATAGACAGTAAAATGAAAGAAAATTGTAAAAGTAACTTGATCGTCTAGTGAGCATTACATAGGAAACTTCTGCTGAAAGCAACATTTTTGAAAGTGAAACATCTGACGGCTTGGAGGTGGGAGAAAGAG
>NW_006159546.1:735184-788592 GCF_000334495.1 Tupaia belangeri chinensis | reverse complement strand
GAGTGTGAACAGTGCATCAGTGTTCTACCTTTGATATTTGGTGGACAGCTTCATTCACACCTTTCCCGTTTTTCAATTCTTTTGACAAATCCTTCTGAGGAGCTATTGGTGATGACAACCATAACAGCTCCAAGAAGAAATCTTCTGAGGGAGAAGAGGTACCAGTTTTAAATGGATAAGAACACAAGCCAAAATGTATTCGAAGGAAGAATGTGCATGCAAATGTAATATGTATTATACAATGATTTATTTTTAACAGGTTTTACAGTTTTCAGATGATCTGAAACACAAAAACAAGTAAGCAAAAGCAAACATGTAACAAAAATAACACAGGCACAAGGGAGGAAAAATACCTAATGTGAGAAGTAGAGTCTATTCATGGTACACACATCTCGTGGGTCAAGTAATAGAAAAACAGTGACAGCCAGATTCACTCTAATATTGTAATACTAGTCACATCATAAACTTGAAGGTTGTTACACATCCTTGTCCCTTGGATCAAACGAATCATTGAGTATCCCAGTATTGTGTAGAACGTCTCTGTCTGTTCTTTTTCTTCCTGGGAGGTGTCATTTATTTGGTTATGTGCTTTGATCCAAGCATCGGTTCCCAGCAGTGTCTACTGTCCTGTCAGGGTTCCTATTATCACTCCATTCCTCTGGAATTTTTACTATGGCGAATATGGAGGAAGTGTGTTCACTTGTGTGGGATCTTATGGACCTAAGAAAATAAAATAGGTGTTCTAACAGAATGTCTTGTTTCTAAAGGTGCACATGGAGGGCCAGCTGGGGGTGTGGTGGTTATGGTGACTGGATCCCACATGACTGACTGCTAGGTTTGATTTGCAGATCAGGAAGCTTGGAAAACACATGTGTGTGCTCAAAATTCAAATAGGAAAATGGAGGAGAAGGGATTACAGCATAGCCGTGTCTTCTGGGGGATGTTTTCTCATTTTCCTTCTCTCTCCCCCTTTCGCTCTCCCCCCCTCTCTCTCTGTTTCCCTCTGGCAAATAAATGCACCCTGCAGCAACTTAAAAAAATAAAAATAAAAATAAGGTTGCACCTATTATATATTCTAGTATTAATTTTAAGGGAATAACGATGGCATATTCTGATTTTAGGGTACTTATAGAATCTAGATGTTGAGAAATTCACTTTGCCTCCAAATTTGACCTTACCCTTCATTTAGTGTTTTGAGAATGTTTTCCATCATTTTCCCCCCTATAGGGTCAGGAGCAACGTTATTAATGTAAACAGAAAAACTGAAGTGCAGGCATCTTTTGGCACTCTTAATTACCACTATCATCTGTTTTCTAATTCTCTTCGATTGACTTATTTACCTTGACTTCTCTCTGGAATCAGGGTGTCTGGAATGTCAGTTTCATGTCACTTTTCCTTCCCTGTCTTCATGTTGGAAATCTCATGATATTCTGATCACTGTACCTCATAGAAGGCTTCTTAAGGTCTTATGCCCATAAATCCAAATCTGCTTTGCCCCTTAGCTCAGTTTACTATGACTTCAAAATGAGAATACAGTTCTTGGTAATGCCACATTCACTAATCTATTTAAAATTCCAAGTAGACTGTGAAAATAACATTAGTTCCAATAAATCATCCTACACTTATTATCATCATTCATGACTTCAAGAAAGATCATTCAAGGGACCAGCAGTTAGAGTAATGGCTATGCCGCTGGACTCCCACGGAGTCGATTGTGGTTCGAGTCCCAGACCCAGCAGCTTAAACTCACGCCAGGTACATGTTCGTGCGTGCCCAAGATTCCGAGAGGAGAATGGAGGAGAAGGGATTGCGGCATGGCTATCCCCCCTGGGGGGTGATTTCTTGCTTTTTGTCTCTCTGTCTGTCTGGCGAGCGCATGCGCCCTATAGCAAAAACCTCTCCAAAAAAAAAAGAAAGAAAGCTCATTCAATATCATCCATATATTTACAACTTATGTAGATAAACCCTATACCAATGGGCTTCTCTGTGCCAAGAGCGATCAAATTGCCATTGAAAAACTAGCACAGCCCATTACAAGCTCATCCTCTTGACCTCCAGAGGGGCCAAGTAACATCGTTACTCCTGTTTAGAAGGGATAAGTTGGGGAATGATTAAAACGTGACACAAGTACTCGTATTGAGTAGGTAAATCACTTTTTTTAATCACTTCTTTTTCAGAGTGATTATTTTGAGCGATATTGTCTACCGGGAATATTGTTTTACAAAGTGATTGGGTAAATCTCTCTTAAGGACTTGAAAATGCATTATACTTAGTCCTTTGCATTCAGCATCCTATTTAATTCCCATGACAATCCTCAAATTTAAAAATTAGCATTGTTCCTATTACACTGATGAGAATTTCAAAGCTTAATATAGGTAAATAACTTCTACAAAATAACAAAAGTGATAAGGCCTTGAATCAAGACACTAACATCATAGACAACAGTCAAACGTAGCTCTAAACTGCTTCCCCAGACCTTTAAATATATTTTAGACTAAGTTTAAATATATTTTTTGGCCAAAAGAGAAGAAAAACAAATATTCATTTTGTTATATTTCCTAAAAGGGGAATTTTATGACATATTCTGATCATATCCTTGTGGTGTAATACTTTTCTGTTGGTAAGTCAACAACACATACTCTGTTTGCAGGGATTTATTGAACAATTGAAAAAAAAAACCAAGAGTTGAAATACAAGTGAACACTCTAGAATATGTACATAGATATTATGCGAGTACGGAGTATCCTATCGAAAATACATAAAGACAATCAATCTTTATGGCAAGCACAAATGGTAAGTTTTTAAATATAATCATTTCATCTACTTTAGAAATGTAATATAAAAACGTTGTCAACACTGTCAAGCATTAAGATCCTAGGACTTTATCTAGACCTGACATTAAAACTTTTTCCCAGTAATACATACTGTTCATAGTTTACAAATAAGGTGATAAGTCTAGTCACTAAATGGTAATGTTAGTAAGTCACTATCATTTACTTCTGAGTATATTCTATTTTTACACACACACACACACACAAAAAAAAAAAAACAGCTGTACATTTTAAAGGAATTTGAAAGTATGATGAATTGTTTTCAAAACTCTGAAACACAGGAATATCGTTTTAAATACTCTTCCAGTCATTTGCCTCGATAGTAATAGTATAAGGCACGATTCATGATATATGGACATTAACATTTAAGAGAAAATATTTTCCTAAATTTCAGTTTGCTCAATTGAAAACACAGTTCATGTTCTCATAACATACTTACAGATTGTTGGTGAAAATTAAATTAACTGGAACGGTGTTCAAGAAATATGTTGTTCACAGAAAGTACCTGATTTCATTATGTAGCATTACCATTACCAGAAATAAAGAAAATGTATGTAATATTTAATATTTTAGCAGTTAAAGTCAATGGTTTAGCATGTCTGTTGAGGATGCTGTGCACAGTATTCACAACTAGATTAGTGAGAAATGTATACATGTTGGAATATTCACTTTGCAAGCTAAGTAACAAATGTGATTGAATGTATAAAATAAATTGAAATAAAATATATTTAAAAAATAAAAACACACTCTGTCTGTGACCTTCAACCTAAATTGGCTAAGAAAATCCTACCATGTAGATTCCTGTACCTATCCGTATGTCAATTAAATTTTATAACTCAAATTAAATTCCATTCCACCAGACTCTCTCAAACATCTTTTCACAAGTATTATTTCCTAGGAAAAGGATTTTTTTTCATATTAAAATGAGCTCATCTTAAGAGTGTTACCTTCCCATTATAGTTTTTTTTTTTAATTACTTTAAACCAATGGGAGTAGAACATTGGTTAAACAAAACAATTGAATAAGCATTAATATTCAAAATTTAGAACAGACCAAATAATTGGCTTTTAATAGTAGCAAATGCCAATTAGTAAAGGAAAATAAGTTGGAGTTGTGCTAATATTTGTAGAAATCTAAATTCTCACTGAAATTACAAAAAAATACTGAAACAATCAGCAAGCTCCTAAAGTGATTCAGAACTTCAATCTTCTTCCAGTGGTATGTCTGAGAAAATGAAGTCACCCCAAGGCAAACATCACCTCTAATACACATCTTGCATAGACTGATAGAATAAATTCCTCAGCAATCAGAACTAACACTGCCATATTGTCTGGCTAATAAGCAAAACTTTGCTGTTATTCCTGTCTAGCATGATTTAAAAATTACTATAAATCAGCAATTGTAAGTTTCACTGGTATTCTCTTTATCTGAAATAAATACTGTAATTTTTTTCATGGTGTCTCTTTCACATTTTTTTAATTGCCGAAGGGTATAGGTGCTCACCAGAAAGAGACAGAGAGCACAAGGAAAAAAGTATCACCCAGTGGATCATGGTCATGCCATAATCCCTTCTTCTCCATTTCTCTATTTTTTGGGGGGCTTGGGGAACACACACACACACACACACACACACACACACACACACACACACCTGAGGGTGATTTTCAAGCCATTGGGACCAGGATTTGAACATTGGTTTGTTCAGGTGGTATCCGGCTTTCTTACCCACTAAGCTACAGGGCTCACCCTCTTCCAGAATTTTATCTTGGTTTATTAGTGCCAAGAAAATTATCTTCTACTTAGAAGCTACTAGGTCATAAGAATAGGCATTTGATTTACATAGAGAAAACGAAAATGTATTCTTTATTTTTAATTATTTTTTAGCGCCTGAGGGTGTATGCTCAAGAGTGAGAAAACTTGAGGTCTGGTAACACTGCAATCCATTTTCCTCCAGTTCTCTGATTGTCAGGATTCTGAGCATGTGAGCAAAAGCCCAGCATGGTTCTTCAAGGTGATGGACCTGGGACTCAACCTGAGGTTGTCTGGATGTCCATGTGGGATCTGGCTTCCTTTGCACAATGCTTACCCACCGTACTGTGGGGCCAACTCCACTGTAATGTTATCTCAGTACAGTAACATTGTGACATTGTATATGTCACAAACATAGTCCTTTCATGAAAAGAAAAGAATGTCAAGAGGCTGGCTTATTCATTGGCAGATGACTATAGATACCAAAGCTATATCCATCTCCACACTCCATTTTCTTTAATATGAACCCACTGGGGAATTGACAATGGCAAGCTTAAAACAACAGAAAATATTTTCCAGTTTTCTTTGAGGTTTGATTGTGGTCACATAACATCATATTAATTAATGACTTAATCACAATAACGATTAGTAATTCAATAATCAATATATTATTTTCTGATGTCTCTTTCTGTTGGAAGCATGGACCTGGTTGGAATTAAAGCAGCCAGTTTTGCAACCATGAGTAAGGGACCATGAATATCTCTAACATATTTATTTGATCCCCTTCAGCCTCTGAAGAAACAATAGCTTTTGTTTAAATGAGAATAATGCTCACAAACTCTAAGAGTGTAGTAAGTTTTCAACCCATAGTTGAGAGAGACTCCAGGAAACACAACTAAATGATTCTCAAATCTTCAAAGATTCAAGAAGGATTAGGGAGTAGTAGGTACTGAATCCACAGCACCAGTGTACAGCAGTTTGTGTGTGTGGTTAATGGCTATTTTCATGAATATTTGCTAGTGAGTCAGCCAATACATATGATCTTAAGTAGAGAAATCAGTCACAGTTATGTTCAATAAAAAGGGTGAGAATTGTCAAGTGACACTAATCATAATAATCTTCATAGTCACCCAAATAATTCAGTGATAATCACAAGTGTTAATCTTGCTTCCCTGATTTGACTCTACAATCTTTTCATCATCATGGGATTGAGGATTATCTGCCATGAAGTGGAAAAACCCAGCACTGAATTTGGCAGGGAAGGCTTCCCACTAACTTTCATAGGTTGAAACGATTCTGGTCCCTTGTTAGTCTTGAGTAAATGGGTTGACTTTTCCTTTTTGCCCCCATGTGTCATAAAATAAAGGGATAATAGTAAATTGTTCTTGCTGCATGGAGACAATAAAATTGCAGCATCAACAATAGGCAGTGGACAGTGCAAGTGAAGCTAACCATTTTTTTAAAGAATTATTTATTTATTTAATTCCATTCATTGCTGTTTTTATTAATTTTATCAGAGAGAGACAGACAGAGAGAGAGATAAAGAGAGAGAGAGAAGGAGAGAAAGTGAGAAAACAAGCCTCCAGGTCCAGAACCTAAACCGCGGTCAGCCTTGTAGCAACCCAGTTCCTTTAACTACCATGCCACCTGCTGACCCCTAGATAAGTATTTTTGAATACTAAAATTGGAAGTACAATCCCAAAACCTCACCTGAGCTTGCTTTTATTTATTTATTTAGAGAGTGGCACCCCCGGATGAGGTCCTTACACGATTATGTAGTATAGATCATGGTGGGGACTTTGTGTAAAATATGAAATTAATCTGAAAATGAAAGAAATAGAAGCAAACTCACAATAATCGTTCCTTATCGATGTTATTTTTATAGAACGATGTGAGCTTAATTTATAGAAATTCAAAAAAACCTCTCAAATGTGTTCCCATGACAACCTACAAGGTGACACATGTCAATGATTAGTTCCTCTTTACTGAGAGGTATCCTCAGTGGATATTAACTCCTTATACTTGAGCACAGTCCTTAGTTTCCGCCTTAGCGAACTTGCAGGAGTCATTTTGGAGATGTGCCAAGACAGAGACAAGAGATAAAATGCTGCCAGTATTAACTGTCATCTCCCACAGATTGGTTATCAAAGTTGTACCTAAAATCAGAGGTTAGAAAGAGACATCTAAGGTGCTCATAGTGGACTCATCTTAGGTTAATTGGTTTATTTCACATGTACAAAGACAGACAGAGATAAAACTTTCATTATAAATATACACATACGAAAAATAAGAAAGCTCATTACATTTTCATATTTTATAAGACATTGCAAATACACATCATCAATTGGTTATATTTAAGTATTAAAAAAAAGAAGTTGGGACCAGCAGTTGGCGTAATGGCTACGTTGCTGGACTCCCATGTAGTTGATCGCAGTTCTAGTGCTGGACCTGGTGGCTTAAACTCACACTGGGCGCATGTGCACGGGCCCAAAATCCTGAGAAGAGAATGGAGAAGAAGGAATTGAAGCATGGCCATCCCCCCTGGGGATTTTCAATCTTTTATGTCTGAATTATAATCTATAAAGAATCATGGGATTGAGGATTATCTGCCATGAAGTGGAAAAACCCAGCACTGAATTTGGCAGGGAAGGCTTCCCACTAACTTTCATAGGTTGAAACGATTCTGGTCCCTTGTTAGTCTTGAGTAAATGGGTTGACTTTTCCTTTTTGCCCCCATGTGTCATAAAATAAAGGGATAATAGTAAATTGTTCTTGCTGCATGGAGACAATAAAATTGCAGCATCAACAATAGGCAGTGGACAGTGCAAGTGAAGCTAACCATTTTTTTAAAGAATTATTTATTTATTTAATTCCATTCATTGCTGTTTTTATTAATTTTATCAGAGAGAGACAGACAGAGAGAGAGATAAAGAGAGAGAGAGAAGGAGAGAAAGTGAGAAAACAAGCCTCCAGGTCCAGAACCTAAACCGCGGTCAGCCTTGTAGCAACCCAGTTCCTTTAACTACCATGCCACCTGCTGACCCCTAGATAAGTATTTTTGAATACTAAAATTGGAAGTACAATCCCAAAACCTCACCTGAGCTTGCTTTTATTTATTTATTTAGAGAGTGGCACCCCCGGATGAGGTCCTTACACGATTATGTAGTATAGATCATGGTGGGGACTTTGTGTAAAATATGAAATTAATCTGAAAATGAAAGAAATAGAAGCAAACTCACAATAATCGTTCCTTATCGATGTTATTTTTATAGAACGATGTGAGCTTAATTTATAGAAATTCAAAAAAACCTCTCAAATGTGTTCCCATGACAACCTACAAGGTGACACATGTCAATGATTAGTTCCTCTTTACTGAGAGGTATCCTCAGTGGATATTAACTCCTTATACTTGAGCACAGTCCTTAGTTTCCGCCTTAGCGAACTTGCAGGAGTCATTTTGGAGATGTGCCAAGACAGAGACAAGAGATAAAATGCTGCCAGTATTAACTGTCATCTCCCACAGATTGGTTATCAAAGTTGTACCTAAAATCAGAGGTTAGAAAGAGACATCTAAGGTGCTCATAGTGGACTCATCTTAGGTTAATTGGTTTATTTCACATGTACAAAGACAGACAGAGATAAAACTTTCATTATAAATATACACATACGAAAAATAAGAAAGCTCATTACATTTTCATATTTTATAAGACATTGCAAATACACATCATCAATTGGTTATATTTAAGTATTAAAAAAAAGAAGTTGGGACCAGCAGTTGGCGTAATGGCTACGTTGCTGGACTCCCATGTAGTTGATCGCAGTTCTAGTGCTGGACCTGGTGGCTTAAACTCACACTGGGCGCATGTGCACGGGCCCAAAATCCTGAGAAGAGAATGGAGAAGAAGGAATTGAAGCATGGCCATCCCCCCTGGGGATTTTCAATCTTTTATGTCTGAATTATAATCTATAAAGAATTTCAATAATTCAATGACTTTTTAAAATAATCTTCACACCTTTGTAAAAATGAAGATCAGTAATAGAGTCATTATAAAAATGATCTCATTTTAATAATATAGTATTCACAGATTAGTAAAATATTGTCCGTAATCTGATTGAAATATTGAGGTCAGGGCCCAGCTATGATGGCACAGATAGAAGGGTTCTACAGTGTGATGTGATAGCCACATGAACAGCCTGGGTTGGGATTCTGGGTTGACCTGAACAGGCCCAGTTTGCCTCTGTGTGTCTGCATTCTCCTTTGACCCTGGTTGGCTGAGAGACTGGGAGGTGAGAATTCTGGTGTGGTGAGACTGTGATAAAACAGCTTCCCTCTCGCTCAAAAACAAATATATAACCTTTTTAAAAGAGGGATTAAATTTCAACAACTCATACATATTTTCTAATAAGTATTAACATTTTAGTATATTTAGTTCATTCAATTATTTATAATATTAATAATTCAATACAGCTGATTTCTTTTTTGGAGAGATTTATACTATAGGGTGCATGCACTCACCAAAAAAGACAGAGAGACAGAAAGCAAGAAATCACCCCCACAGGGGGGATGGCAGGCTGCAATCCCTTCTCCTCCATTCTCCTCTGGGGATCTTGGAAAAACACACACACGAGACCAGCGTGCGATTTGTAGCCACCGGGTCCGGGACCCGAACCGCGGTCGACTACGTGGGAGTCCAGCAATGTAGTCTTTACACCAACTGCTGATCCCAATACAGTTTATTTTATATAATTATAGTTGTATGTCATAAGAATATTATGTATGCCTGTGTGTGTGTGCATATATGCATATATATATATATGCATACATACCTATTTTAATTATAAAACTATGGTTGTCATTTTAAAAGTCTCCTTAGCACAAAAACTAAACCAGAAAAACTTCTGTGGCACATGAGAAAGGAAATATATTTTCATAAAGAACAAATATTATACAAAATTACTAACTCTTAAAAATGTACTTACATAGATTTTAAATGAAGACTATTATATATGAAATCACTGAGGTAAAAGAATGATTTAATAGTTATGTCTCTAAATTTAAACATGGACAGCACTCTGAAACACTATGTCCTTTAAAAGAAATATTAAGGGCACTGGACTCCCATATGGCTGACCAAGGTTTGAGTCCTGAATCTAGTGGCTTGTCTTCTCACGTTCTGTCTCTCACACACACTTCCCTCTCTGGCCAAATTAAAATAAGTAAAAGCAAACAAACAAATATTGAGCACTTGCCTTGTTCCAGGGACTAGACTGTGTGTAATACATAGCAATAATCAAAACAAAACGCCAGTTCTCAATAAGCTTCTATTCTTGTGGCAGGTAGGATAAGCATTGATAAAATATGGATTGAATATTCTTACATATTTATTTAAAATCTTTTTTTGAGATAAAGATTTTGTCATAGGGCACATGCATTCACCAGAGAGACACAGAAACACAGAGACACAGAAAACAAGAACTCACCCACCGTGGTGGATGGCCATGCTGCAACCCCTTCTCCTCCAATTTCCTCCTGGGATTTGGGCATGCACACACACACACATGTCTGGCCTGAGTTTCAAGCTACCTGGTCCAGAACTTGAACTGCGGTTGGCCACATGGGAGCCCAGGATCTTAAACACTATGCCACCTGCTGGTCCCTATTTATATAAACTCTTTATGGCAGCATGAAAGAAAGAAGAAATTATACAGCTACAAATTATTATGGAAGTGTTATGGCTGAAGTGTGTGTTTTGGAGGTGAGACAGTTTTAATCATATTAGGGCAAATTATAAGTAATTTGGGCACAAAATGACCTTACACAGTAAGCCAACATGCTTACCCTGGAATATTCAAATATGTCTACTCTACCGGTGAAGAAGTAATTATTTATGTTGTTTAAGCCCCTGCATTTTGGGTCTGTAATGACAACATACTCACTATACATTTCAATTCATTGATTTCAAAAGACAAGCAGTTCTGTCATTTGGTTGAGAGATTAGAAAAATAGCTCAATGGAGAATGACTAGGGAAAGTTTAGGTTCATCCATGAGAGAAGGCCACAACAAGAAAACCTCATGCATGCTGCATTAAACATTCAGCCTTGTGCATCAAAGGAATCACACATTTTTCCCCCTATTTTTGATAGTAGTATTTCAGGAAAAGGTAGGAAAGATAGACGGCATATTTATAAACTTTTCAGGATTGAAGTTACAAAATATTTCTCCAAAAGAAATGACTTTTGTCATCACTATTTTTCTGAGGAATTCTATATCAGGAAAACCCTCTCCTTCTGGTGATGTATGGTACTAATAAACCATCATGATGACCGCAGTGATGTATATGTGAGCCTAAATATTTCATCACAATGGTATCTCCAAAATGATTGATCTACACAGTACATCAGTATGGTGACTTTGCATGGATGCCGAAGTACCAGCAAGAAGACATCCCTCAGCCTTAACATCCTTATTTTAATAATGCATGTTTCATTTGTATGAATTTATTTTTATGAGAAAGGAACTGTTTTCATATGTCAGTTTGAGTTAAAAAGAATACAGGAAATTCAAAATATTAAAGACGTATATCTGACTTTCATGGGAAGGCATTATTTATATAGAGATTTAAATGCAGAAATCACACCAACTACTCAATTATTTCTGCGAACACTCCCAGAATCCAATTAAATATGAAGAGTTAAAATTATATCTCAGACTTCTGATTTTCTGTTTATTTTTCCCCCACATCAATAGATTAAAAATATTTGCTCCCAGTGATGATTCAAATACAGGCTTTATACTCTAACTGATTCTTGATACTTAGTGAAAAAATAGTGCCTTAATATCAAAAATAGACGTCAAGGGGAACCAGCAGTTAGCATAACGGCTATGTCGCTGGACTCCCACGTAGTCGACCGGGGTTCGCGTCCCGGACCCGGTGGCTTAAAACTGACGCTGGGCACGTGTGCGTACTTGCCCAAGATCCCGAGAGGAGAATGGAGGAGAAAGGATTGCGGCGTGACCATCCCCCCTAGGGGGTGATTTCTCGCTTTCTGTGTCTATGTCTCTGGCGAGTGCACATGCCCTATAGCGAAAAAAAATTTCAAAAATAGACGTCAAGATAAAATTATTACTTGTAAATGGTAGCTGAGTTTAGGTGTTCTTCTGACTCCCTGGGAGTTTAAAAATAAATAAATGCAAGCAGAAAACAATTCATGCTCATAATTCATGTAGGGCTGAGTTGGCACTTCGTAGTATTAAATTTGCCACATTGCTAAAATCAATATTGTTATGATAGGTTGTTTTTGTTTGTTTTTGTGTGCATCCTCCTAATGATGGTTTCCACACTGAGAGTCCCTGGAATATCAGAGTTATTGTCAAAACTTTCATCCGAGGTGGATTAGAAATATGTACGAGATGATCCGACGTTTCTGGCTTCCGAGTACTAGGAAGAAAGAGTAATGTAAGGATGATAGACGCTTGCTTTGACAGCAAAGTCTCCTCTCACCCGGTCTCATTCAATTACTGCCACTGTGTTGCCCAACTTGTCTTCAATGAAAATTAGCATTGAGCCTCCGCTAGTGTCATAGTTTGAGGAGAGCAATACATCGGTAGATCACAATACAGTTACTCAAAACTCTCTTTCTTTTTAAAAAATTTTATTTATTCATCCATTTAGTTTAGTTTTGTTTTTGTTTTGTTTTGATTTGTTTAGGTTTTCATTTGATCAGAGAGAGATACACAGAGAGAGAGGAAATGAGAAAGCAAGTCACCAGGTCCAGGATTCGAATTGTGGTCCGCCATGTGGGAGTGTTTAGCACTTCAACCACCATGTCACCTGCTGGTCCCCCAGACTCTCTTTCTTGGAAAAGGCAATGCTTTATCCTGACTGGAAGTGGCCCAATTTTTATACTTTCAAGGCACAACCTCGTTATTTGAGTGCTCCTGGATTCTCACATAAGCTCCGCAGACCAAGGCTGAGGGCACATGACTGTGGGATCCACAGACTGCTCCACATCCTGCACCACCCAGTGTTTTCTCCGGGCAGAATACCTGATGAGCACCATAAATGGTCTTAGAAAGGCACAGGTAAGGTGCAAGCCGGAAATAAGACCCTGAGAGGATGGCTGCCATTATTTAGGATGTACAATGGACCCTTGTTATGTAATACTATTTTCCCAACAAATAGATACCTGAGTTCAGAAACCAAGGAAACCAAGGACCTGTTAACAAGCACTTCCAGTGGCATATTTGGGGTTAGAGGGCATGTGCTTTTGCTCACTACACTTTACAGGATTAGAGATACTGGGTGTCAAAACAGGATTATTTTATTCAAAGGTGTAGTATAGAATATGCCATCAAACATCTCGTAGTAGCTGCCACCTGCCCACTTAGGTTTACTCATGCAATTAGACTAACAGACACTGAAAAGATTTCCATACATTTACCATTTTTTAGAAATAATGGCACCTGGTCATAATGACAAGGTGGTCCTAGTACTACATAATAGGGCAGGAGGAAAGACGTTTAACAATGAGGTAATCTACTGAGTCATTCCTTGGTGTGTTCATGATCCATATTTGCTTTCTCCTTTCTCCTCCTCTCTGTCTCCTTCCCTCTCTCCCTTCATTCCTTCCTTTCTTCCTTCTCACTCTTCTCCTTCTTCTTCTCTCTGTTCTCTTTCTTCCTTTGCTTTCATGGCCTGATGATGTCAAGGCAACCAGTAGTTAAATATAAATATAAAATACGTTTTTAAAAATACTCTGTGAAAATTGCTTTAAAATTTCACCATTATTAATAAAATCTATATACCACATCAAACATCAGTGACCCTTTAAATCCTTTTTTAAAATCGTTATTATGACATTGAGTTGGTGTGATTCAACACACATCTTCCACACTACATGGACCTAACCTCAGACACAACCCAATATTTTTTTAGAAAAGTTACAACGAGATTAGCTTTTGCCCTGGCAAGACACATCAAATTCTAGAGCACTGTGCTGTAAAGAAACTTACAAATTAACACGCAGAAAGCAATGGAAAGAAAGATGTTTTTAGGAACTACCATGAGTGTTTGCTTTTAGACAACTTGAGGTTCCTGCAAATTTTACACTTGGAAACATCTAGAAAATTTTTAGAAATAATGGGTTTGTATGGAGAGAGAGAGAGATAAATAAGGTCAAAATTCATTTTCCTAGAACTATGCTCTAGTAGGGACAATAATTTATGTAGTGTAAGCAAGGAGATATTTGGGATTACAAACTATGTCATCAGAAGGAGTCAAAGTCATCATGAAATTGAAGAAAATGCCTGGTTGAGAATTTGTTTTCAGAATGGAATCTCTAAGAGTACAGATCTACCCTGCCATGTACTCAGAAAAAGAGAAAACAAAATAAAAAACCTCTTGTTTATATTTTAGCAGCTTAAAAAAGCTGGTTTGACTTAAACAGCTTTAAATAAAGCAGCTAAGAAATGAGAAAAAAAAAAGGTGGGAGAGGGGACAAAACAAACAGACAAACACAATGATGAAAAGTGTTCTTGTTAACAGGGTGCTACGTGTATCTAAGGAACCACTGAACAAGGGATGATGCCTCTGCTAGGCACTTCTCAGAACAGCCTGATGTAGAAGGCAAAGAACCTCGGGCTGAATTCACCTTTTTTACATACCTCATACTAGGTAGTTATGTGACCCCTCACTGAAGAATAAATCACTGAATCTCTAAGGTGACTAAGACCAAGAGGTTGTTCTCAGAGAGCTTTGAGATTGCAATGCCGTGTAAGAAAAGACAGGCACAGCTTGAAATCTAGCTGGCGGATGGAAGAGCACCAGGCATGTGAGCATGGGTGCCCCACATTGCTGCTAGGATGGAGAAGAATGAATTGTGATAGCTTTTGGTGTAATAAGATCAAATTTAAGAAACAAATTAAAAACTAGACAACTAGCAAATTAAATATATTAAGATAAAGTGATTAAAATGTGTGATTTTTTTCAGGGAATAACGTAAACTCATTGATTAATTTTTTAAAGCTTTTTTTTATCATTATAAGTGATAAAAACTGAATTATTTTATCTTATTTAAAGAGTCTAATTTATAAAAAGTGATTTAAAGTCTAATTACTGTTTAATTTTTCACAACAGTGAACAATTATATTTTTGTCTTCCATTTTGGAACATTGTTCTTTTCTGGAAGAAAACACTATAAAAAATAAAACTCTTAAAGGACCAGCAGGTGGTATAGAGGTTACATTGCTGGACTCTCACCTGGCCAACCTCAATTCGAGTCCCAGACCTGGTAGTTTGAAAGTCATGCTGGGTGCATGTGTGTACGTGCTCAAGATACTGGGAGGAGAATGGAGGAGAAGGGATTGCACCATGGGCCTCCCCCCTAGAGGGGTGATTTCTCACTTTCCTTCTCACTGTGTCTGTCTTTCCAGGGGGTGCAAAGATCTCTAAACATAAATAAATAAATAAATCTCTTGAGTAGTAACATTTTTGGAAACATCAGTTTTACATTTTTAAAATTTTTTTCTTAGAATTTCTACCCTGCACACAATCATCCCTATGTATCTTTCTTATCTTAGAATAATTTAAAAACATATGATAATTTCATTGCTAGACATTAATTGAAAAAGTAACTTACCTAACATTTTAATGGCTTCCATTATGGAAGAGTTAGCAGCAATTTTGTAATTATATTATTTTTTATAAGAAATTAATTTTTAATGTTCTTTTGTATTAGAATATGTCAATGAACTATTATATTAAAAATATACTCTGTATGCGGTACAGAATTCATATAAAAAGAGCCAATGAGAACCTCAAGGTCACAAATCAGGTGTTAATAAGAACAGTTTTTCAAAGCTTTCTTAGCTCTTCAGTTGAATTCCCAGATGTTTCAGACTTGTAAAGGCAGTGAAAAGGGCAAAAAGAGGTTATTGCTTTCAGAATCTATATATATTGAGGATCATTGTATTGTTGATGCTATTTTTAGTTGTATTTTTATAAGTCAAAATAATGGTTTCTTAAATGCACCTTTATCTCAGTATGGTATGAAAAATCTTACATATATAAGTATATATGTTTATATGTATGTTTGGTTATACTTTTGTAAGTAGTGTTTTGAATTATATGAATTATTCATCTAAAACTAAATAATGGAGGATTAAACCTTATGTACAAGAATATGAAGTCACATCCAGAAATGGCTGATGGGAAAATATAAAAATAGTATTTCAAGCCGAGCGTAGCATCACATTTGAATATCAAACAAATAAATTGACATTGCTGTACAAATTACAGTGAATCTAAATTGCTTTACTGTGTATAGTTGACACTGTCACCTGGGCAACAAGCTTGTAAGTTATACAGAAGAAATTCACATTAGATTTAGAATCTTTATTTCTCAATATTGCTGGTTGCACGAAAGAAAATGATCAAGTTAATTATTTTATTTAAGACACACTACTGTAGAATATTTCTTCTGTGTGTATGTGTCTCTCTGAGTATGTGTATATATCAAAGTTATCTTACAAATGCTACATTTCTAATCCAAGAAAAACATTTTACAGCTATTTAAAACTGGTGGGAAAAATGCTCAAAATGCTCAGCCTCTATGAGTTTCCTTCTTGAAATAGACAATCAAGGACTATTTTGCTGGGTACTGACTGAAACCTAGCAACCTATGCTTCTGAGTTTAATGTCTTATATTCTGTTTCCTTTAAGAAAAAAGAAAACACATTACGTTATTAACTTAAACATTTTTCCGGAAGTAACTTTTTCTATTGATGTTATAACTTGTGTTGTAATGACTAATTTTTTTTTTTTTTGAGAGGTTTTTGCTATAGGACACATGTGTTTGCCGGAAAGACAGAGACAGACAGAGAGATAGAAAGCAAGAAATCACTCTCCGAGGGGATGGCCACAATGCAATTCCTTCTCCTCCATTCTGCTCTCGGGATCTTGGGCATGCACGCACATGTGCCCAGCGTAAGTTTAAGCCCCCAGGTCTGGGACTCAAACCGTGGTCGACTATATGGGAGTCCAGCGACGTAGCCATTATGCCATCTGCTGGTCTCAATAATGACTGATGCTTTATTTTTGCATACACAGACTGTAACATTAATAATTATATTCTTAAACCCATGTCATACAATCTTAAAGAGACACAGTTTATCATTTTATTTTGAAATCATAAGTAATGAGAAATTGCCAGTCTCCTAGTAACAAGTTGCAACCTAAAGACAATGGAGGAACAGAAGACACAGAGAGGAAGATAATTTTAAAAATCAATTAAAATTAAGAGTAATATAGTAGAAATGACACTATATTTTAATTCTACTTTTTGTACTAAGAGGAAGAATTTAATGAACAAATTTCCCTTGTAGTTTTCACAAGGGAAGAGAATCAGTAGAACCTACCTTATATATTTAATAGGAAAAAAATTAGTTTTGTATAACACTATATTAAATGGCAAGTTGTATTTTATAGTAAAATCGATGATAACTTGGATATTTTTAGCATTTAAATGAAATATTTATTTTTAGCACCTAAAACCTCAAGGTGGGTATAATCCACTATGGGTTAAAGGTATAAAATCTGTTCACTCCCAGATGAATTTTCCACTACTAAATTGAGGTCTACCCATACTCAAATGTGTTCTAAAATAAATCATATTAATGGTTTGAAGACTATTTCAGAAGTTACCAAATGGTTACTTTTTGAAGTAGGAATTTGCTTCTGTGTTAACAATGATTATGCTGCTGTCATCTGCATTCATCAGAAAATAAGTATTAAAATGATAAAACTCTCTGTTAATTATTTTATTTAAGACACACTACTGTAGAATATTTCTTCTGTGTGTATGTGTCTCTCTGAGTATGTGTATATATCAAAGTTATCTTACAAATGCTACATTTCTAATCAAAGAAAAACATTTTACAGCTATTTAAAACTGGTGGGAAAAATGCTCAAAATGCTCAGCCTCTATGAGTTTCCTTCTTGAAATAGACAATCAAGGACTATTTTGCTGGGTACTGACTGAAACCTAGCAACCTATGCTTCTGAGTTTAATGTCTTATATTCTGTTTCCTTTAAGAAAAAAGAAAACACATTACGTTATTAACTTAAACATTTTTCCGGAAGTAACTTTTTCTATTGATGTTATAACTTGTGTTGTAATGACTAATTTTTTTTTTTTTTGAGAGGTTTTTGCTATAGGACACATGTGTTTGCCGGAAAGACAGAGACAGACAGAGAGATAGAAAGCAAGAAATCACTCTCCGAGGGGATGGCCACAATGCAATTCCTTCTCCTCCATTCTGCTCTCGGGATCTTGGGCATGCACGCACATGTGCCCAGCGTAAGTTTAAGCCCCCAGGTCTGGGACTCAAACCGTGGTCGACTATATGGGAGTCCAGCGACGTAGCCATTATGCCATCTGCTGGTCTCAATAATGACTGATGCTTTATTTTTGCATACACAGACTGTAACATTAATAATTATATTCTTAAACCCATGTCATACAATCTTAAAGAGACACAGTTTATCATTTTATTTTGAAATCATAAGTAATGAGAAATTGCCAGTCTCCTAGTAACAAGTTGCAACCTAAAGACAATGGAGGAACAGAAGACACAGAGAGGAAGATAATTTTAAAAATCAATTAAAATTAAGAGTAATATAGTAGAAATGACACTATATTTTAATTCTACTTTTTGTACTAAGAGGAAGAATTTAATGAACAAATTTCCCTTGTAGTTTTCACAAGGGAAGAGAATCAGTAGAACCTACCTTATATATTTAATAGGAAAAAAATTAGTTTTGTATAACACTATATTAAATGGCAAGTTGTATTTTATAGTAAAATCGATGATAACTTGGATATTTTTAGCATTTAAATGAAATATTTATTTTTAGCACCTAAAACCTCAAGGTGGGTATAATCCACTATGGGTTAAAGGTATAAAATCTGTTCACTCCCAGATGAATTTTCCACTACTAAATTGAGGTCTACCCATACTCAAATGTGTTCTAAAATAAATCATATTAATGGTTTGAAGACTATTTCAGAAGTTACCAAATGGTTACTTTTTGAAGTAGGAATTTGCTTCTGTGTTAACAATGATTATGCTGCTGTCATCTGCATTCATCAGAAAATAAGTATTAAAATGATAAAACTCTCTATGTCACAACATGATTTGCCATGCCGAATATTAATAGTAATGCTCCTTAAAATTTTCTATTAAACTATGTTATGAAATAACATTACCTCATGGTTGTTATATGGGCAGAATCATACTGAAACAAATTTGTACTTCAATTTATTAATCTGTCCAGGAAATGCATTTGTTCTCAAAGCATTATTTATGAAAGTACCAGCTAGTTTTGGGGATTTAATTACAAATAATGGTCATGAACCGTGTAGTGTAAAATTTCCTCCTAAGCTCACTTTTTTTGGAAGAGCCAAGTGTGCTATCATTAAAACATATTTAAGTCACAGTTTGATTTAAAGTGAATTATAATAACAGATTTTAGAGAATGTATTTCCCCACTTTTGGCTCATTGTTTCAGCTCTTATCCTTGGCCTTAATTTTTTGTCCTTGAATTCCGTGTCACCAAGTTGAGAGGATGTAGACAGTGATTAATATAATCTGGATTTTAATTCCTCCTGGATAGTGCTGCTTCTGACTCATTGTATTAACTCTTCTCAGAAACATGCAGGTGATTATTTTCCTTCGCAAAATGAAGTCAAGGTCGATGAAAGCCTAGTATGTGTCAGGATTTCTCTGCTGAAATATACACTTTCACAGGACACATTCAGTTTTACACGCAAAATAAATGCAATAGAAATTAGCCATAGCCAGCTGAAGAAATTGAAATTTTAAGTAAAGAATAAATATCTACAATGGAGTGACCCTAATTCCTTTGTCTTTAGAAACACTTTATAGTAAATCATTGCACCAAGTGGACTCCTAAGGGTTATTCTTTGACCTTCAAAGCTTAGTCCTTTATATTCCATTTTAGAAAAGTTATGAAAGTGTGGTATGTCCCCTTTACAATATAAATCTCAGTATGCAGTGAGGACCTTAAGATAAAGACTGTGTTTGCACAATTTAAGAGCTAAATTTCACATGCATAGCTTTAGAACCATTTTGCAAAATGAACAGCATGTAACTGAGTTTATAAGACGAGTTTACCCTGCAAAATAAATACACAGATCAGTTTGCAAGATAATTTTACTCTGAGCTAGGTTAAAAGCAAACCAAGGTTATATAATTGAAGGCTTTAAAAAAAAAAAAAAAAACAGATTTCATTAAAGTTGATTTTTACTTCTCAGTGCAAGGCCTATAATTACCGAAAAGTTATTAAAGACAGTTTATAGAATTTTAATCTCTGTCGCTCAAAATATGTAGTAGACACTAACTACCAGGCGCTGTTCTGAATACTTTCAGGTATGCTCAGTCGTGAAATCTTCCAAATGATTTCTAAAGTAGGAATTACCATTGTTCCATTTTCCATATGATGAAACTAAAACAAAATGGTTGACTCATCTTTAAATCTGCACAGCAACTGCCTGCCTGGCAGAGTAGGTTTAAATGGAGTTCTGAGAAGAGTGAGAAATGGAAAATGGAGTCCTGAGAAGGGAGGGAATTGAAGGGAAGGAGAAAGAAACAGAACGTCTGTCTAGAACTCAGAACTTTTCTGAATTGCTCTGACCACACACCCCCCTCGCCCCCCAGGGAAAGTTTCATAAGTTGACGCACTATTTTAACTATTTGGTTAGAGTTTCCCAACGAATTTAGAAATAGAATTTGCCAGAGCTGTATTTGATAGAGAACATGTTAAAAATACTCTAGAGAAAATTTGTTAGTTAGTTATTGCTAAAAGATGTGATAAAAGGTATTTGAAACATCTCACAGAAAGAAACATGGCTGGGATGTGTTGATGACGTATGTTTTGAAACTGGGACTCTGTCAGAAAATTCCGACTATGTAGTCAACAAACGAAGGATGACAACATGAAAGTGAATCCAACGTAACACAGAGATGCTCATAAAACACACACACAATTTACTACATCTTGTTGTTTTAGTGCAATAATAACTTTAAACATTTCTATTACGGGGGTTAATTTCAAGAATGTATTATCAAGGCCCTTCTGCAGTGGAGGATGGCAGTAAGCCATTGCTGCCCAATGCCAGAACCTCATGGGAAGTCTTCGGGTTCAGCTCCTGGGTTGACCTTGAACATGCCCGGGACACTTTGCTGGACAGCATGGGGAAGATTGTGGCATGACCAAACTCTGTTCAGGGTCCCTATGTATATCTGTCTGTTTCTCTTTCTCTCTCTCTGTCTCATATGACAGAATTAAATGAATACAATTGATTAATGAAATATTATGATTACTTTTTGGACTCAGATCTTTATGTTTCTTCTCAAATTTCAAAACACCAGGTGAAGGCCAGATAGTGGCATGGGAATTAAGGCAGCTAAATTCCACCACCAACTGTGTGGTTCAAGTCTGGGACCCATCTGTTTGACAAACATGCTAGGCACATGTGCATGCATGCCCAAAATTTCTAGAGGAGAATGGAGAAAAAAAGATTACGGTGTGACCATCCCTCCTGGAGGTGCTTTCACATTTTCCCTCTCTCTTTCTCTGCCTCTCTTTGGTGAGTGCATGCCCCTTATAGCAAATTACAAACAAAAACACCAGGTGAAAAAATTTTATCATGTATAAATGTAATATATAATTTATCTAGTCACAATTTCATTTACTATTCATGAGTTTCCATTTCCTGCTTTTCTGTCTTGCTCAAAATCATAATACAAAATTCACCACAGTTGAACATTTGAAGCAGCTACGTGATTGGCATGTTTTTCAAGCTGGGACCCACAGGTACCTGTATGTCCACAGAAGTTGCCCTGGGGTTCAGAAATTACTGAATATTTCTCTTTACTTTTCTAAAATTTTAAGTAAGTATATGTGCCTCTTATGCACGTATGTAGCTTTGACTCTCTGGTTGAACACCATCAAATATTATAGTAAGGTTTTCTTTTCTGTGTTTGGGGGGGAGGGGCAGTGCTTATATAATAACTTCATAGGGTTTCTGTTTTATTTGTTTCTAATCACTTACCAGGTAGTACTGCTTAAATTAGCACGTGGTGATGAGAAAAGGTTATTGACTTTAGACTTAGCAAAGGCTTTCTTGCGAGGTGAAGGTCAGAGATTGTCTCGGTACTCAGTAGTAAAACAGGGAAGGTTGAGCAGTAATGGAGTCAGTGCGTAGTACACACCAGTTTCAGCATGACCAGGTTAAATGAACCTGTGTTACTACAGTAAGCATTATGGTGAGTTTCTGATTTTTATTCATGATAGAGCACAAAATCTCACCCATCACAGAGAAAGAGAAGCAACCTCAATCCCTGCGGAATGTGCACCTAGTAGGCTTTCAAGCAAACTGGGTGAGCAACTTGAACTGTGGTAGGCACATGGCTTCCAGCTTTGGCAGGGGGCCACATATTCACTGTCCGTATCATGAGTAGTGTTTTGTTTCAGCAAAACAATGTATTGATATGTATTATAGTCTTAAATGTCATTTTCTTGGTTTTATTATGTGAGGTTTTTTTTCAGTTTTTTACACTTATTTTGTTTTCTTCGTTGAGGAGAGAAAAAGAGGGAGACAGAGAGACAAGTACCCTCAGCAGGATCTCATCAGGGTGTGGTCATCCTTCCCTACAACCTTCTAGCCAACCAGTATTATGAGTGTTCTGAGGTGCACCTGGAACGTTCAGGTTGATTGGGGACCCGAACTCAGGGCCTTCTATATGGCTCTAGTATCGCAGAATGGCACCCTACTGCCTATAGGACCATGGGTAGATTGCGTTACTCATCTGTAATTAAAAACAAGCATTGGTTTTGTTGCTAAATAAATGGATTAAAAGTTGATTCGTACTTTTAAAAGTTGATTCGTACTTTTTTTAAACAAAGAACTATTTATTTAAATTTATGTTTTTGTTATTATTCTTCAATTTGACAAGAGAGAAAGAGAGAAAGAGGGAGAGTGAGTAAGCAAGCTGCTAGGTCCAGGACAAAAGCTGTGGTTAGCCATCTGGGGGAGTCCAACACCTTAACTGCCACACTATCTACTGGTCCCACTATTTCTGCTTTTATGTATATATTTAATTAATATTACAGTACATGTTTCCTACCTGAACATTTGGGAAACTATTTTGCTTTAAAACTTAGCAAATAATGTGCAAATATGAGGAAAAATATATGTCAAAAGGAAAAAGAACAATTATAGTACTGTAATATAACATTTGTTATGATATGTGTATTTGTTTATTTAATATTAGATATTATGCCAGTTTTCTACAACAAATATAGAAATTATGCTTATAAATTCATCTGTAGGCTTTTCTACATACTAAAGTAGATTATTTTAGAAATCTTTTTAACTCCAAAATTAATCTCTAATCCTTTCTTTACTCTCCTCAGCATTTCTTTTTAATGTTATTAGCAGAATTTCAGAATAAAAGTACATAATAAATACAGCTTAAAGAAAGAAATGGAATTGTTTTTAAGACAATGACCTTTGGTTTAACTTCAGGTTAAACTGATCAATTGTGATATTAAAAACTGAACTTCTCATAAATCCTAAACTGTAGTGTTGAGCTTGGGGTTTAATTTCTTTGTATTCTTTCATGTATTATTTTTAATTTCAGTTGTCTATTAAAAAATCGGGGGTGAAAAAGATGGAAAAATATTGGGATTCAACTAAAAATTGTTCTAACCTCAGGCAAATAGAGTTTATTTTAATGAAATTAATTCAATGAAAATAGAGTAGATATTACTGTTTTATAGAAAGAGCTATAGAATTACTATGGTTTCCCAAGCCTGATAAATGACTTATGGATGTAACACACTTGCTAAAAATCACACGACTACTCCATTAAACATGATTGGAAAGAGAAAAGTGAAAGGAGGCCATCTATTTTAAATGAATGTATGTAATCTTTTGCTTTTCTTCATTTCCGAATGAATGCATTAGTCAAACATAGTAGAGTAGTAAGAGTGAAAAAATGATTGAAAAAGAAATTGAAAGAATTATAATAGTAATGGAAGGGACTGAAAACTATTCACAATGTCAATAATCTTAAATAATACGGAGCTACATAGAAATCTGTTTCTAATATATAAGAAAGTCAGAATAACTTATCTCTTTAAATTCAAGGAACCTGATAGAAACTCATACCTGATTTACATCAGGCGTGGTTTGTACATTAATACATATTTACCAGGATTCTTGTTGGATTAAATGATTAGAAACCTCCAAAGTCAGCCAGACTATGAAGGACAGGCATTGTATGTCTCCACTTAATATATACTTATCGTCTGCACTCTGTGTCAGAAATTAAAAGATTACAAGCTATTAGCAGGCAGGACAACTGAAGATACTAGAGATGGTATTTGGGGTGGGTAAAGGGGGTTGGAGGGAGGGGATAGTGAAAAAGAAAAACAGCATTTATCAAATACAAAAATGAACATTAAACTCTTATTGATTATGTAGATGATAATATCTATAACTTGACTAATATGTGCTGTTTTTATACTAGGAAAATCTACTTTGTACATGCTAGAAGTGTACAGTGAGTAGATATAAATGTTGAAAAATAATAAATGAATAAATAAATAAAAACATGTAAAGTCCTGGAACACCAAAATAAACACATGCTTTAATTTTACTTTCCCCAGAGTTCTTAACGTCTTCTCACACAATCTCCCCAGACTTGAGTACAAATTGAGATTCCCATACTCAGATGCCTACAGCGTGAAGCAAAGAGGCCCAGCTTCCACCTGTTTTATGTAGCATGATGCCCCGTGGTCAATATGCCAGTTGGAGCCTCCTTTTCTTGAACCATAGAATCCCTGACCATAATAAAATAGCCTCTGTTTTCAGCTCCAAGTCTGAGGTAGTAGTTACACTCTAATATTATGTGAAAAAGCAAGTATTGTGTAGGCATTTGAAAATGAGTGTGAAAAATATTATCATTGGATGGAAAATGTTTGCCACGGTAAAGCAATATTCTTTGGCTCTTTATGGGCTATGTCATTTCTCTTTACTTCAGTCCTCTTTGATATTTCCCAGAATGCTTTTTTTATTAGTTGCCATTTAGCATCCAACAATTCGTTCATGTTTTATTGTATGCAGCAAAACAGGGCTGCTGAAGAAAACCGGTTTTCAAACCTGGTCAGATCCTGGCCCATGGCGCCTGGTGATTTTGCTGTAGCCAAACAGAACCTCAGACCCAAGAACAGGGAGATCAGTAAACCCTGCAAAAGGGGATTTAATATATATGAGCTTCTCTGTGTGCATATTTTACTAGCAGGTTTAAAAACGATTTCATCATATCATATGCTAATATACTAAATGGCAATATCAAGGGTAAAATTTCCATTTCTCACAGACTCTGACAAGATTTAGGAAATGGTAGAGATGAGACACAGAATTAAGGAAAACTTTAAGGCCAGAGCTATTTACAGTCAGTTGTATTTTTATCAGGGGAGAAAAAAGATCTAGTTTTGTTAGATATACCTTTATAATTAATCTGAAACCATTTTTTTGTTTGTTTGTTTGTTTGTTTGAGAGGTTTTTGCCTAGGGTATGCGCACTCACCAGAGAGAGAGAGAGACAGTGATAGAGAAAGTGTGAAATCAGCTCCTCTGGGTGGATGGCCACACTGCAGTCCCTTCTCTTTCATTCTCTTCCCAAGATTCTGGGCACACACACAACTGGTGCAAGTTTCAAGCTACTAGGTCTGGGATTCGAACCACAGTTAACCATGTGAGAGTCTAGCAACATAACTGTAACGCCAACTATTGTCCCCAATCTGAAGTCCTTTATTTCATGGCAAATACTCTAATTTTGAAATGTTTTTACACTATTATCTAATAGACTTGTGTGTGTTTAAATGCCCTAGCACTGGGTAAGCATTCAATAATTCATGTTCTGTTTATATGAACCCATTTAAAAAAATGTACTTTGTTTCAACATTTTCCAAATTAAATAATAAAGTGAAATGCTTATCTGGAAATATCTCATCATCTCAGCCATTCCTCAATTTTAATATTTTCGGGGAATGATTCTTTGTTCTAATTAGAAATTAAAAAAATAAATGATATGAGACACATGAAAAATAAAAGTCACATAGTACCCTCTGAGAGCTGTATAGAGCATTCTCTGGGTTGTGATAAAAGTGGTCTGTAGAGATGCCATAAATATGATTTTAGAAGGTGGCTGAGCCTGTCAGGTGCAGTAGTTGTAACCATGTTTGATGTAGCATCCAAATGCAGACTTCATTGCCCTGAGCTCGCCTGTTTTGTGAAGAGGAGTCTTCTATTTCTAGGTTTGTCCTTCAGAGAATTGGAAGAATGCTCAAATATTATAAAAACATATGTACATGATAAATGAAAAAAATTAAAAATATCTTATTTGAGTGGTTCTTTACATAAGAAATTCAAGCTAATTAGAATAAAATCTCTAAATTTGCACTTAAAAATTTCAAGAGTCAGAGAACAAAATGCTGTTGTGGAAGTCTAGCAAGTCACTCAAAAACAAGGCCTGAAAGACGTCCTTATAAATTTTATAAAAGACTCTGAAGAAAATGCATGGTAAGAATTTATCACTGATGGGACCAGCAGTTAGTGTAATGGCTATGTCGCTGGACTCCCACGTAGTTGACCGCGGTTCAAGTCCTGGACCCGGTGGCTTAAACTCACGCAGGGCACATGTGTGTGCGTGCCCAAGATCCCGAGAGGAGAATGGAGGAGAAGGGATTGCGGCGTGGTCATCCCCCTGGGGGGTGATTTCTCACTTTCTGTCTCCTGTCTCTCTCTGTCTGTCTGGCGAGCACACACACCCTATAGCAAAAAACCTCTCAAAAAAAAAAAAGAATTTATCATTGATTATCCTAACATAAATGTGAGCTGGATCAAAATCTAATAAAGAGAACCAAATAAGCTTATGAAAATAAATAAGTGATACTTTTAATTAAAATGAGGCAGACATATTACTATGCTTTGATGAAATGTATTTGTAAAAGCTACATCATTTTTAAAATTTGAAATAGAGATAGATACCTTTTCTCTATTAAATTATCAGATTATAAGAAAGTTACTTCTACATGTAAAAATAAAGAAATAAATAAATAGGTTTTTATGTATTTCTACAATGTCTCTGGCTGCTACCTTAAAACTCAAATTGATTTGTTTTTTTCAGTCTTTGTTGTCTTGTCTATGAGAAAACCGTATCTACTATTCTAGCTAACTATGTGCAGAACTTTTTTTTTTGGAGAGATTTTCACTGTAGAGCGCGTGCGCTCGCCAGACAGACAGAGAGAGACATAGAGACAGAAAGCGAGAAATCACCCCCCAGGGGGGATGGTCACGCCGCAATCCCTTCTCCTCCATTCTCCTCTTGGGATTTTGGGCATGCACGCACACGTGCCCAGCATGAGTTTTAAGCCACCGGGTCCGGGACACGAACCGCGGTCGACTACGTGGGAGTCCAGCGACATAGCCATTACGCTAACTGCTGGTTCCCTGTGCAGAACTTTTTTAAAACTATAACCAATTGAGGGGATCAAGGAGAGGCAAAGGCAAATGGTCAATATAGTTAAACATGACAAAGCAGCAAGGTTAGGGACAAATTACTTCTATATTTCTCAGTGTCAAACACAGTCTGTTCAATAAATAATACAGCAAATGTGAACTCCACAATGTCAACTAGAAATGGAAACTGGGGATATTATAGACTGACATCACTGTAATTAAGGAATGAAAAAAACAGCAATATTTCAGGACACAACAAAGTATACCATCTGGGCTTGCCAATGATAAATATTAAATATGATAAAGGAAAGGACAGACCAAGCTAATATAAGCATTGAGCCACTTGGCAAATCAAAGGAAATCAAAGAATCATGATAGCCACTAAATGCTTCTAAGGATAATTTGTTGATAAAAGGAGTTGGCAACACTTTATTGTTTACAAAGGAAGATAGAAGAGATGTCAGACACAGATGAACACTTGCCAGAGAGGGGAAGAAGGAATGCTGAAACAAATCAGGAGTGTTTGCAAAACAGAGATCAGATTAACTAACGGGGTGGAGGTGCAGTCAGGGAGACTGAAGAAGCATCAGTTGCAGAGTGAGGTCAACCATCCTATCAAAATTATGCCTAGCTTGAGGTCATAACTTCTCAATCTAGAAGTGACAAATACTGGACAAACAAACAAGGTGTTAAAAACTTATGAGCACATCACTCTGCAAAACCAGGAAGTATTGAGATAAAGACAAGACACTGAAGAGAACTAAAAAAAAAAACCCTCTCATTCTATGCAGTGTACAGGTGTTTTCACAAGTCAGAGCATATTAATAAATTATTCAGAAAATGGTTGGAAAGGCACCAGCAGTTGGCATAAGGGCTATGTTGCTGGACTCCCATGCAGTCAACCGTGGTTCAAGTCTTGGATCCAGTGGCTTAAACTCGTGCTGAACACATGTGTTGCATGCCCAAGATCCCAAGAGAAGAATGGATGAGAAGGTATTGAGGTGTGGCCATTCCCCTGGGTGGTGATTTCTTGCTTTCTGTCTCTCTGTCCCTCTTTCTGGCGAGTACACATGCCCTATAGCAAAAACCTCTCAAAAAAAAAAAATAGTGGGAAAAACAATTCTACCCACTAATCATCCATTAAGCCAATCATACATCCACTATCTATCTATCTACAAATATTCAAGAGCCTATTCTAATGATAGCTTCAGAAACAATCTAGTTAAAGATTTTTTAGAGGTCACACACAAGATAGGATAAAAGGATAATTAATTTCAAATTAAACTCCTTATCAGATATAAACAAACATTGAGTCTGAGTCATTCTTTATTTAAATGCGCAAAAGCAAATTTTCCTTGTCTCTTCCTGAAGACTCAAAGTAAGAGTGAGATGAGAGTAATTGTACTTATTTTACAGATTTTCATATTTATTTATTATCCACATATAATCACTATAGATCTTAACAGTGTACAACATGTTTTTCCCCAACACAAATGCTGTGTATTTCAGTCAAGACAAATATATGACCGTATCCATTATCACCAGCAAATAACCTTGTATTTTTGTGTCCATTAAATGTAATTTTTTCCCTCTTCTCCTCGCTCCTTCCCCGTATTTCTCACCTTTTTTTAATTATCTTTTACTATCTCTAGTATCTACAGCTGCTCTCTATGCTATAATATATTCCAATCTTTCTATCTCTGCTATAGAGCATAGACATTCAGTCTGTAATGCATGGGGACATACTAAGTTTGTCATTCATAGTCTGGCTTTCTTTTCTCAACTATCTCTTTTATATAGGTGTGTGTAAATAGAATACACACACACACATACATATATACACACATTCCTGTATATAAAAATAGATATATGTGTAATATATGTTGAGTATAAGATAACTTTAGCTAAAAACGTTTCAAACTTCAATTCAGCTATAGAATTGATTGCACAAAGGCACATGCATACATAGGAGGATGACTTCAGAGGAAAAACATCTGAAACTTCGTAGGAGAATCTATCACAATTTAATGCTCTAAGCAACGCATATCTCTGTATTTGTAGAATTATTTTGCTCTTGTATCTTCTGTTTTCTAGTACTACTCAAGGAAAGTAAACATGAAGAATGGGAAAGATTTTAACAACTATTAATATTGATCACAACTGCCCTTTCTCTTTCATAGCAGCCCCAAGATCTTTATCTTTTAAGACCAGCTGTTCAAGTCCAATCTATCTCTCTTATTCTTTTCTAGAAAGACAGGTTTGAACAGATCCTCTTACCCCTTTGAACTTGTAAAATACTTAATGTCAATTTGGTCTTCAGTTAACTAACGCTATAAAAAAGCACTAAAGAGTTTAAATGAAAATACTGCACTGAAAAAAAGCAGTTGGCTCAGTTCAGTAAAGGTGTTTTTAGTTTACTGCCCATAATTTTCACAGGTAGTGATTTATTCGAAGCATATTCCAAACTATACTTAATAGAACTCTAAATGACTATGATCCTGCATCTGTGTTGTCTGTACATACGAGCACTTCGAATAGTCTGTGGAAAAATGGGATTAACGTATAACTTTATTTTGGTGTAAAACCTGGCAATCCTTGTGATAATTTCATTATTCATAATACTCATTTTCCATGAAATTTTCAAAGACTTCTCACATGCTACTTGAGGGATATTAAATAAGGTCGTGTAGCTTCCAAACCTATAACCAACATAAGTCTAGCTATGGCAAGTCATCACCTATGTTTTGTGGTTTTTCAGCAAAATGACCCTATGTCAGATCCAGCAAATACATAGATTGCTGATCTTAAAAAGAACTATCTGGAAATAGAAAAGCTTAGTACAGATCCATATTAATATAAGCCATCTGCAAGGTGTATGTGCGTGCCAATGTGTGGAAGTGTGTACACATACATCTGGTTGGCTAAGAAGAAAATTGATTTACCTTTACTTTGGTATGGCTCATTCATTCTGCAAAGTTCCCGGGGTGGTGATAATTCACGTCTCCTGATTTACAAAATGTTTATATCTATATCTCTATATTTGATAGAGATATATTCTCCTTTTTCCACTGGTTTGCTTTCTGTGGTTTCAATTACCTACATTCAATTACAGGTTGAAAATATGGCATACAAATTTTCAGAAATAAGCATTTCATCAGTTTTAAATGGCATGCCATTCTGCGTCGAATGATGAAATCTAGCACTGTCCACTTCTGCCCTTCTTGGAGACAGGAGTAATCTCTTTTTACAGTTCATCCAGTTCATCCAGCCTGTCCACAATACCTTCTACCCACCAGATAATCAGTTAGTAGCCTTCTCAGCTAACAAATGGAAAAAAAATCATAGGACACGTGCTTTCTGACTTACAATGCTTTGATTTACAGATTTTCAACTTTACTGTGGTATGAAAGCAGTAAGCATCTATTAAGACCATAACTCCATGGAACTCAAGGAGCGTAGCATCTGTACATACAGTGTTCAGGACTTTCTCCTGTTTCAGGCATTCATTGGGATGGGACACATGTCATACTGAAATGAACAAGTGCATCATAGTAGTTCATGGAGATAGTTTTTTAAACTAAGAAACAGCATGGTTGAGAACTAGTGTTTTCTCTAATTGCAAATACAGTATTAGCTACTTGTTAATATCATTTTTCTATCTTCAGCTGAAAATTCAGATTAAGAAATGAAAATAGTGACATATACAAGATAGTAAGGTCTAGGAGTGATCAATTCGTGTCTATTTGGCATAGTCATGGAGGTGAATACTATTAGGAGGTATAAATTGAAGCCCTACAGTGAAAATAATTCCAGAGCTACTCGATGGAGCTGGAGATAACTTCACCTTAAGAGAAGTAGATGGTAAGTGGTTCATAAATATATTCTGTGTGGAGGGGGTAGAATTAAATTGAAGGAGGAAACTTCATGTAATGCATTGAAGAAATAGTGGAGAATCAACTACATCATTTCTAAAACAGTTATCTTTTTTCCAGACCTTAAATGCAATGTGTCACTGGGTGCCGCGTCAGTAATCTGGGAGAGTGAAAGGGCAAAGCAATTTGAGAAACACGTTGGGAGTCATTTTCTTTCCATTTCGAATCAAAGAGAGGAATTTGAAAAGCACATGAAGGTATAAGAAGTTAGCTACCATGGACAGAGTAAGTTTAAGCTTTTACCCATTCCCCAAAAAATACTTTACAGAGGAACAGTTGGTGGCATGGTAGTTAAGGCAGCTGGATATCATATGGTCCACTGTGCACTTCATGTCTAAGACCTGGTGGCTTGAAAAACACACCAGGCACATGTGTGTGTCCAAATCCCAACAGGAGAAATAAAGAAGGGATTGGAGCATAGCTATCCACCTCGGGGGCTACATTCTCACTTTCCCCTCTCTCTCTCTCTTTGCCCGGAGCATGCACCCACCAAATATTTAAAATACATAGAGAGATATAGATCTATCTATATGCGAACATATGGATAAATGTGTGACAAGAATAGATTTTGTTTTCCTATAATCATGATTTTTTTAATCAAACAATTCAGGGCCCCAATCTCCCTACCTGCCTGTACGAGTCATACCAGCATTTTATTCCTGCAAATATTGTTTCCATGTTCACCACTGCCTACCAATTCTGTCTGAGCAGAAAAACTCACAAAAATAGAAAGTTGCTAGTCCTATTGCCAGGCAAGGTTGTGAGATAAATGAGCTAACTGACCCCTGTAGGAAGAGTTTGAAGAGAGGGAAAGGATGGTGGTAGTAAGGATTGCACATCAAAATTCGGACTCTTTTAGAAAAGTTATTGTCCATAAGTAGTATCACCACCAGTTTTAAGCTTTGGGTGTAGTAATAGCTTTAAAACGTATTTTCTGGCAAAAATGGGAATTCACACTTCCTAAAAAGTTAGATTTAAGAGACTCTCAACCAACTAAGGAAAAATAGAAGGAGCACAAAGATCGAAAGAAGGTCCATTGGAAGGATGAGAGTTTGTGACTAAGCCATTATACATACGCTCTCTATAGAGAGATGATAGATAGATAGATAGATAGATAGATAGATAGATAGATAGATAGATAGATAGATAGATAGATAGATAGATAGATAGATAGATAGATAGATAGATAGATAGATAGATAGATAGATAGATAGATAGATAGATAGATAGATAGATAGATAGATAGATAGATAGATGATAGATAGATATAGATAGATAGATCTATAGATAGATAGATAGATAGATGATAGACAGATAGATAGGGAGATGATAGATAGATATAGATAGATCTATAGATAGATAGATAGATATAGGTGTACACTATGAAAAGCTTTGACATACATATATATAGTGAGTTGCATATAGTGGAGCCAATTAAAATACATGTGTGTCTATGTATGCATGTGTGTTATTTATTTTTCCTGAATGATATAATCAATTTGAAGATAACCCCCTTCATTCTTCCTATGTTTTGTCTCTAGCGTTCAAAGGGTCTCAAGATGTGAACAGTGTGGATCCATATGTGAAATTTGAGCCAGTGTCTCTGGCTGGGCTGTGATCTTATGGGAAGATACATTCTGAACTGCTAACCATCAGCTGACATGTTCTTCAGCTGGCCTTTGCCTAAATTGTAAGACCTCATTATAGTTCAAGGTTCAATAAAGTTCAAAAACAACAACTTGTGAATGACAGAATGATTGTTCATAGACATAATTTTTTTGATGTCAGTTAGTTGAAATAAACACAGTGTAACCACAGGGATGACAAAATAAATGACAGGTTATTTTTTTAAAACTATTAGGTTGAGCTGGATGTCATTAAGAATGGATACTAAATCAAAGGGCAGGGTAGTAAAAATTACTTCAAGGATTTTGAAAGTCATTTCCCTTCTGTATGTATTGGCAACTCGAAGTGTTTTCCCTAAATGTTTATGTTTGCTACTAGAAAATTTTGTATTTTCATTTTGTAATTCCTCAACATATTTCATTGGTATTTCTTTAAAAATTAAACAGTAAATACATAATCTGCTAAAAAAAAAGCGAAGTACCTAACATATAGTAGGCTTTCAAGGAATATTAGGTTACCAGATATTAATGAATTTTAAGCTTCAAAGCCTACTTTTGTTTTTTTTTCTCAATGTACTTAATCATATCAATGACATAATTACACCAATCCAACATGTTAAGGTCTTAAATCATGGGCATTATAAATGCAATGATTACATGCCAGTTTTTGTTGTTCATGTCAAAATAATTTGAAGTTTCATTCAGCCCTTCTCTATTAGCAAAACATTATTTTTGAATTTATTAGTTAAAGTTCAGAGCACATTTTTTCCCCCAAATTGAACATATTCTTAAAGAAATGTCTGCATTACTATATGTCTGAGAGGTAGATACATTGCTTGGTAGTTGGTAGGTAAGTAGCTTGACAGAGAAACCTAAGATGTCTTTTGTTTTCATTGCCAGAGGGTATGTGACTTACTAGAGAGAAACAGAAATAGGGATGGAGAAAAAGAAAGGAAAATGGCCCCAGTTGGTCATGATCAAGCTGCAATCCCTTCTCCTCTATTACTCCATCCTGCTGGGATTTGGGGCACCCACACACATGCACCCATCATGTATTCCAAGCAATCAAGACTGTAAATCAAACTGCATTTAGCCATGTAGGATCCAGCACCCCTCATTACTAAGCTGTGGGAGAGCCCAGAAGAAGGAGTTCTAAAAACTATGGCATCAACATACATCCTCAAAAGGATATGATAGAATTTTGAGGACAATGCAAATGAGAATTTTCAAATAGCTTGATCATTATTGCATGATATTAATTAGCATTTTATCTCAGCTTTGACAGAGACTACGTCCTATATTTGGAAATGTGAAATTCATACCCTGGGATTTGATGGAAAGATTGGCGTGAAGAGAAGGTTGTTAAGTGACTCATACAGGGATGGGATTCTGAAGAGCAGACACCGGATGGAGGATTCTAAATAAGCCCTGAAAAGCTTTGGTAACTAAGATCCTGGGTTGAAACAATATCTATACCAGAAAGCTAATTCCAACAAAAAGTATGAAAAATAATTGGTAAATACCAAGAGTACAAATTAATTTTATAATCATAAAACCCAGAATTTCAAGACAGAGAGGAATAGAGTCATAGTTTAAGCTTCTTAGGAATGAATACACATGAATTCCTTGTGTGACTAGTGCATTACTTGAGTAGGAAACAAAGGGAGGTCTTTCCTGTCACCCATTTACAAATGACAATCTCTCTCTTTCACTGCTATGCCCTCAAAATCCTTTTTAATTTCTCCTACTGAAGTTTTTCTCTCTGCTGCCCTTATCACCTTATAATATGTCCCACAATTTACTTCTGTGTATTGTTTAAAAGGAATATTACAAAAAAAGGCTCAGTCTGAAAAGTGGAGATGTAGAGGCTCTTGTTAAGATTGACAAGCAGTTATAAAGTAGTACAATGTGGAACTAGCAGGTGACATGGGGGTTAAGGCACTGGACTCCCACATGGTTGACCATGGTTCGAGTCCCAGACCTAGCAGATTGCTCTTTCACTTTCCCACTCTCTCTGTGCACCTCTCTCTGGTTAAGTTAAAATAATAATAAAATAATAATGATTAAAATTAAATAAAATAATTCTTTACAACAAGGAAGTTGCACAATATACCATATAACATAAACTATAAATTCTGAGATTTAGACTTCTTTGCAAAGAAAAAAAGAGAAAGAGGATAAAGAGATCTGGATGGGAAATCACATTTTGTATGATGTGATAATGTACAGTGAATGAATGTAAAATAAGTAAATTTAAAATTAAAAAAAGAGAAGAGGCTTTATTAAAGAGGTAGAAAATTTCATATTCCATAATATACTACCTTCCCATGATGCCTAAACCATCCTCAACAACAAAAGCAACCAATTTAGGGTCCGGCAAGTGGCATGGTGGTTAAAGGCACTGGACTCCCACATGACCGACCATGGTTCAAGTCTCGGACCTGGTGGCTTGCTTTCTCACTTTCTCTCTCTCTCTGATCAATCTGGAAAATAATAATGATAATAATAATAATAAATAAAGTTAAAAATAAAATAATTTTTAAAAAAGCAACCAATTTAGTAGAACTTAATACAGTCACTCATGCTTGGTATGAGTGAATTTCTTCTGACTCCTGAAAAGCCAAGGTTATACATTTGAACAGAGATAGCATGCTGCTGAAAATAAGCATTGACACAGCCCTCCACCATATAAACCATATAAATCATGTACAGAAGTTCAGGGGGTGTCTTCTGATGATATGAATCACAATACTTTTCCCTTTAATATTTTCAGTGAAATTTATACTATTTTATATAATAATCTCTTAAGTATAGTTTTTTTAATTTATGCACATGGAATAGAAGTTTAATTTCTTCATGAGTTTCTAAAAGAGAAAAAAATATAAACTATTGTAAAAAATACATGATTAAAATCTTTAAGTTGGCTTTTCAAAAATAACTACCGATCTACTTAAATGAAAGACTTGGAGAGTGAATGTACTGCTTTTGTTCAGTAAGCCTCGTGAGCTTAAATGATATGGGCAAGCAAACAGAGTTGAATAAATTGATTTGAAATGAGGGATTATTTGGAGAAATGTTACAGATTTTATAAAAATGGTTTTATTTACAGTGACTGTAATGATCTACAAATGAGAAAGCAAAACAATGAGAATGTGGCATAGTCTCAGGCTGGTCCCGCAGCATAGTGGTTACGTCCTGTGCATGGAAAGCTGGATCCCACATGGCTGAACACTGTTCAAATCCTGGCCCCAGAAGTTTGAAAAACATGCTGTATGTGTGTGCATGTGTGCCCCAAATCCCAACCTATATAATAAAGTAGAAAAACATTAATACTATCTAGTTCAGAGATTAAATTATCATCCAATTTGATAAATCTTTTGCTATGTTATGTATACATATTGGGGGGGAAGATGAAAAAGAGTAAAATCCCGGGGACCAGCAGGTGGAATGGTAGTTAAAGTGCTTGACACTCCCACATGGCTGACCATGGTTCAAATCCTGGACCTGGTCACTTGCTTTCTCACTTTCTCTCTCTCTCCTCTCTGTGTGTGTGTCTCTCTCTGGTCAAATTTTAAAAATTGAATGAATAAATAAAATAAAAATAATAAAAATAAAAAATGAGTAAATCCCAATTTATTCCTGTTTTATTTGTTGTTGCCATTTGTTTCGTTTTGTTTTCAGTTATTTGTGTAATTTGCTAGAGAGGGCATGTTTTTGCCAGAGAGGGGTAAATGAGGAAACAAACCCACGGGCAATGGTCTTGCTACAATCCCATTTTTCCCATCTCTTCCTGTCAGGATTTTGGGCGCAGCTGCAAATGCAACCAAGGTATTTCTCAAGCTACCAGATCTGGCATTCAAGCTGTATAGTTGGCCATATAGTACCCAGTTGTCATATCACCAGATGGCCCAAGTTCCACTTTTCTTCAAGAAAATGTCATACTTTTCTTCAAAACGTTTTTATACACTTATTTGTTATTTCCAGATAATTTTTTTGGGGGGAGGGGGTTTTTGCTATGGGGCATGTGCACTCGCCAGAAAGACAGAGAGAGACAGAAAGTGAGAAATCACCCCTCAGAGGGGATGGCCACACAGCAATCCCTTCTCCTCCATTCTCCTCTTGGGATCTTGGGCACACACACACACATGCATCCAGTGTGAGTTTAAAATACACATTTTTAAAAGATGTAAAATTTTTGAATTCCCTTTATGTGACATAATGAAACAATAAAGAAAAACCAAAACAAAACAGGAAAACATAAAATCAGAGAATATATTCATTCTGGCCATAGAACTTGGTTTCAGCTCAGTTTAAGTTGAAAGATTTGTTGGCTTTTCTCTCTAGTATCCCCAGCAGGTTGCCTGTGTCTTTTTCTTTTTAAATACCCTTTAACCCAACTGTTTAGGAAGGACAAGGCAACTTCTTAAAATTCCGCCTATGTTCTCAGGAAATGTCATTAATTTGGCAGGGTTCCCGATGTGGAGCACAGCTCGATTCCCTCCACAGTCCCCAGAACAGCCAGGTCTGACACCAGGAAGCTCTTTCAATGACAGGCATTCATTTATCTGAGATTATTCTGAAGTTACAGAATACGCCTTTTAAAAATGTGCTTTGGAAGACATATTCTGAATGTTCCTGCAACTATGCAGTACTTCCTCTTGAAAAGTTGTATGCAGTAGAATAGTTTAAGGGAACTCCTTTTACTTTGTTTTAGTGGGTTCTCAAAATGATCCCGTGAAAAAGATTTTAAAACATTTTTGGCAGTGTACTTGTTCGAAAGTTGGCATTCAGCTTTGTTTAATTAGAAAGCAGAATGTGAAGTTCCACTCTTATTTAACTTCTATTTAGGAAAAAAAAGAGACAGAAGTAAAAAGGAAATGGTATCAATTTTAATAATAATATTTTGCATAGTAACATCATGGGACCTTTTAAAATTTTTATGTGGAGATTTTGAAAGTAAAAAATGATAGAATTATGGATTGTAAAAAGATGTATTGTACCTGTATATGTCAACATGATATTATAATCTTAATTTGTTCATATATATTTTAACTTAACCTGAAAAATCTTACCTAGTATAGAAAAGTAATACTTGAGAAGCCTTGTTTTTTTGTTTTTCTAAGTTAACTTTTTTACTTCTTCTTCTTCTCCTTTCCCTTCTTTTTCTTCTTCTTATTATTTTGCCATAGGGCACGTGTACTCACCAGAGAGACCATGCGAGAGAGGGAAGGAAGAAAGCAAGCTGTCAGGTCCAGGACTCGAATCATGGTCGACCATGTGGAAGTCCAGCGATTTAACCACCATGCCACCTGCTGACCCGATAGAAGCCTTGTTTTAAATCCTGGGTCTACTATTTACTATCTATAAATGTATGGACAATTTACTTCACTTTTCTATGCCTCTTTATCTTCAATTTTATATAATAAGGAGAAAATAGCCTTTAACTCTTAAAGCAATCATGAAGAAGGAATCCATTAACTCAATGGAGCCTTAGTATTCTGCCATACGATTATCTTCATAATTATCTAAATCAAAAATCTCTTCAAGTTGTACATTTAAATTGTTCTTAACTTTTCCCTGTATATATTGGTATAAAGGAGAAACTGTAAGGTGTGTATAAATAAACCTTTGATATAGATCAGATTCTTTTGCTTTTTAAAACTTGAATAAAAAGTTTAATATACTTATTTTTTTTTCTTTTTAATAAATACAGGCATTTTATCAAATGAGTTTGCTTCAGGTTATAGTTTTTGGCACAACTGCCAGAACTCTGTGGTTTTATCACATCTTCTGTTATAGTGTTGATCAAAGCCTTTCTGTTTAATTAAAGATAATTTTATTAAATACAGTAAATATAAGTTGCACACTGATATGCAATTGATGTATATATATTTTTTTGAGAGATTTTTGCTCACCAGAAAGACAGAGTGAGACAGAGAGACAGAGAGCAAGAAATCACCCCCCCAGGGGGGATGGCCATGCCACAATCTCTTCTCCTCTATTCTCCTCTTGGGATCTTGGGCATGTACACACACGCGCCCGGCGTGAGTTTTAAGCCACCGGGTCTGGAATGCAAACCACGGTCGACTACATGGGAGTCCAGCAACATAGCCATTATGCCCCCTGCTGGCTCCAATGTATATTTTAATTATTTTATCAGTACTTAGACCCATCTAGGTATTCATTTTATGCTTCAAATTACTATAGGGCTATGAATTTTTCTTAACTTTAATATTTTCCATGCAGAAAATAATTAAAATATTTCCTGATTCTTTCTCTTGAAATGTTGAGAGTATGATTTAATGTCACTAATTGATATGCTAGTTTATTAATATATTTTCCTCCTTACACATTTAAATGTATGTATAGATAGATGGATAAATGTCTTTGTCTATATGTTGTTATATACAAATACCTATATTCATATATATTTACATGTGTATATATACACATACACTCACACACTGGAAAGAATTTTAATTTCATATTCAATTCAGTGGGCATACATGACTGTGTGTATTGAATATTATTTTTATCTTCTTACATGCTTTCTGTAGAAATCTTTTCTTCTCTAAATTGTATAACCTTTCTGGGTATTGATGATTCCTGTTTTACAGAACATATTTAAAAATTTACAAGCTGTTTTTGAAACTATGCGCTGACTGAATATGGTGGTATCTAAATCTGTGTTCCTTTATAATCTCCTTAAATTCCTAGATATAGAATTGCTTGTAACACATTTTTAAGACTTTGATTCACAATGACAAGACTTCCTTTGGAAATACGCCAACTTATAAGCCTAACATAGGAATATGGATATGCTTAAAGATTAGAAATTTAATATTTTAAATCTTTGCCAATTCATAGGCTATAAATATTGGCTAAAGTTTTACTTCTATTTATTTGTTTTGATTTTCCTATTAAAGAGGTCCACGATTTGCATATGTTTTTAATCTGTTATATTTCTTGTCTTCTGAATTGTCTTTTCATTACTGGGTTTCATTTATTATCCCAAGTCCTTTACTATTATAAGTGTCGTTACCATGTTAATAAATTTGGTAGGGAGATTCATATGATTCAAATAGTTTGCCAGGTTGATCTTCCTCTTTATATATTATTTATGGGGCTTAATTTTATAATAAGAGAAAAATCTTTTAATTTTACACAGAAAAAATCTATTAGCATTAGTATTATACATTTTTAAATTGTTCCTTTTTTGGGGGCTTGTTCTTGATTTTATTTATTTGCTTTTTTTTAGAGAGAGATTTTTGCTATAGGTCTCATGTACTTTCCAGAAACACAGAGAAAGAGAGAGAAAGTGAGAAATCACCCTCCAGGGGGATAGCCATCTCACAGTCCCGTTTTCTCCAGGCTCCTCTAAGGTTTTGGGTATGCATGGGCATGAGCCCAGAATGAGTTTCAAGCCAACACGACCAGCACTCGAACCATGGTCAGCCATGTAGGAGTCCAGCATCCTAACTCTGCTGACCCCTTCTTCTTGTTTTCATGTAACAGTGTCTCACTATGTCGCAATTTTCCTGCTTCAATTTCCCAAGTACCTGGGACTACAGGCAGGTGCCACCACATCCAGGTTTGAAATTAAGTTTAACATATAGGAGGGAACTTCAAAAAGTATATGAAAAAATGGAATTAAATTACAACTTTATTTTGGTGCGAAGTTTCGAAATCCATGCATAAAATTTGTTAGAATATGAATTATCCTTAAGTTTTTGAAGACCTCTTGTATGTTTCATAGTGATATTTTGCAGTGTCAGTTTTTTTACAGCATTCAGATATCAGATACTTGCATGTGTATAATTTTAATTTAGTAATATTTCATCTGTCTTTGGTTTAATTTATCTAAAATTATAAGATGAAAATGTAAATATATTTTCCCACAGTACGAACAAACTACTTATCTAACTTTTAGGCAATGTCAGGGGTGAAAAAGATTTGGAATGGAATGGTATTACACATTTACAAACATAGAAATATTTGACATGAGAAATACTATTTTGTGCAGTTGGAATGAATTTCTTCTTTTTTTTTTTTTTCTAGAGAGAGTTTTTTGCTATAGGGTGCATGCGCTCAACACAAAGTCAGAGAGAGACAGATAGACAGAAAGAGAGAAATCACCTCCCAGGGAGGATGGCCGTGCTGCAATCCCTTCTCCTTCATTCTCCTCTCAGGATCTTGGGCATACATGCACATGCGCCGGGCATGAGTTTAAACTACTGGGTCTAGGACTCGAACTGTGTTTGACTACATGCGAGTCAAGTGACATAGCCATTACACCAACTGCTGGACCCAACAGTTGGAATGAATTTCTACAATAGTTCATGAACTGAAAAAAACAACAGCCAGCGTGTGAAACTTTGTCCTCAGAATTAGTAAGAAAAGGCTTAGGACCTAGGTACGATAGTGAGACATCCTTCTCACGGCTACATATAATAACCACAGGACAGATATTGCTTCCCTTCTGTGACCTACTGTGTGTAAGTGTGAAAGCCTAAACTATCCCTGTAGTAGTTGGTTTCTTACTTTTGTGCATTTTGATCTCCTCGTGTTGATAAACCAACAAATGATAGGAAGACACTACTAGCTAGTGTTTATTATTTGGCTTAGGTTGGTGGGATTTGACCTTGCTACTAGATGGGGTAACATTTCCTGGTAAGGTGGACACAGCAATGATGTGATGGTCTCTGAAGGGTATTGCAGTCAGGTTCTGGCCTGTCCTGCTTTTTTCCCACATAGTTGCATTCCTAGTCCCTGAGCCTGCATCCCTAGGTAGCTTTCTCTGAGAACATGGGCAGAGGTCTTTTTCAGGTCTCCTTACAGATGGAAATGCTTTCTCCTCTCTGACTTAGCACTCAGTATTTGACCACTCCTAGCCTCGCTCTGGCCCTCCCTGTTACCTCAGCAACCATGAAACCGCTACGCCTTTTGTTCTCGGGGTTCCCTCTGCAGTGAGAAAACCTCCAGTATGTGCTGATCTGTGTGGTCCTTCACTGATGCAGCATCTATGGGGAAAATGGACTCAGGGAAAATAGGAGTTTTCTGGGATTTTAGCATCTTGCTTAAGTCATTGCAGTAAAGAATTAAATGTGTAACTTTCATTTTTGGCTCGTTGCTTTAATGGGGCAGTCTGACACCTGGCCACCCAGCACCCACTCTCTCTCTTTCTCTTTCTCTGAGGGATGTTTATGCTGATATCTGTTATAATACGGAGACACCTGAAAAAACATACTCTGTCAAAGAAGCTAGTCACAAAACACCACTTATAATTCAATTCCTTTTATATGAAAAGTCAAAGAGAAATAAAGATCTGTGATTGCCCAGGCCTTGGAGGGCTGGTGGTCAATGGAACTGGCTGCTAATTGGTGTAGGAACTCTTTTTAAATTATACTTATTTTATTATTTTTAAGCTAACCATTCATCACTATACATCTCTACAGTGTATGACACTGCTTTTTCCATTAGCGTTTTAACCATCATGACACCTGCTGGTCCCAAAATGCTGTATTTTTAAAATCGACACTTAGTTGGGGCCAGCCAGTGGTGTTGTGGTTAAAGTTTTGGGTTCCCACATGGCCAGCTGTGCTTCTTATGTACCAGAGCTGGTGGCTTGCAAACCATGCTGGGCACGTGTGTGTGTGTGTGTGTGTGTGTGTGTGTGTGTGTGTGTGTGTGTGTGCTCGAAATCAGGAGAGGAGAATGGAGGGGAAGAACGGTCATCCTGCCTAGGGGGTTGATTTCTCACTTTCCCTCTCACTGTCTTTTTCTATAGCTCTCCAGCAAAGTGCACACAGCCTATGGCTAAAATCTTGGAAAAAAGAAATGGCATTAATGGAAACAAAGAACCGTAAGTCTATCCAAACTAGAATGAGAGAACTTATGTAGTTGGCTGCAAAACACATCCTGGTGGTCCTGAAATCCAAAGTTAAAAGCATGTGCAAAGTTAGGACACTAATTATGATGACAGCCATGAATGTCTTGTTGTTTGAAGGCTTTGGTTATGTTACAGTTTCATGGTTGAGTGTCCAGACTGGAATTTCCAGGCATATTTCTTACAAGATACATCATCTTCTCTTAAAACAATTTGGGTTAACAAATGCACACAAATTAGATAAGTACAATATGCTTTAACCATATGTTCATTTTTTGTAGTAGCATTTTCTGTTGATATTTTATAAATCTTCAGACTACTTTGAGCTCTTTTTACTTATTATTTAAATATGCTAAGGGATTTGTCAGAGAAAAGCTAACATTTTTTTTAATAAGTATGTAGTTTTGCAGAAGATAATTAAACATCTGTGAACATTGCTTAAGCTATACAAATTATACTAGACAACTGTATAAACTCAGAATTAAAATCATAGCGGAATCAATGGTTAGAACAAAATGAATTAGAGTAAAAATAAACAATATTAAAAATATAGAAGTACTCTAACCGTATTACATTGTTTGAAAATATGTCTATGTATGTTAGCACAAGAGATTGTCATATTCAACTAGAAGAAGATGTATATGTGATAAAGCATAAAAGTGAATGGAAATTTGAGTCTAAAAATTATCTTCAAGGCTAAACTCTAGAGACTCCATTTTGTATGGTAGGGTGGAACTATAAAGATGAAGATGACAGTGCTAACCAGGTGGCGTGGTGAAGGTGACAGGATCTCACATGAGTTTCTGTGAGGCTCAAGTCTCAGACTGGTAGCTTGAAAAACATGTAAGATTCATGTGCAAGCATGCCAAAAATCCCCAGAGGAGAATGAAGGAGAAGGGATTGTGGCATGGCCATCCCCAGCAAGGGGTGATTTTTCACTTTTCCTCTCCTCCCATCCCTGTATCTTTCTAGCAACTGCATGTGGTCCCTAGCAAAACTATATTTTTTTGAAGAGTGACTGTAAGAACTGAAACTGTGGGAACTTATATTAATAATCACCCAGAAAAATTATAGTTATTCTATAAGCCATGAAGTTTTTGGTCAAATACTATTGTCTCTCTTGGGAACCAGCAGTTAGCATAATGGCTATGTCGCTGGACTCCCACATAGTCAACCACGGTTCGCGTCGGACCCGGTGGCTTAAAACACGCCGGGTGCGTGTGTGTGCGTGCCCAAGATCCCGAGAGGAGAATGGAGGAGAAGGGATTGTGGTGTGACCATCCCCTCTGGGGGGTGATTTCTCGCTTTCTGTCTCTCTGTCTCTCTCTGTTTGGCGAGCGCACATGCCCTATAGCGAAAACCTCTCCAAAAAAAAAAAAAATACTATTGTTTCTCTTAATGTGTGTTATGAAAATAAAGGGAGATAAAAAAACCACAATATTTATTTAGTACTTTTTTTGTTATTGTTGTTTCATTTTTGCTACAGGGTGTGTGCACTCATCAGAGAGTGACAGAGAGACAGAGACAGAGAGGAAAGGTGAGAACTCATCCCCCAGGAGGGACAGCCACACCACAATCCCTTTTTCTCCCCTCCCCCCTGGGACTTTAGGCATGCATGTACAGCGCCTGGCATGGTTTTCAAGCAGCTGGATCTTGAACTTGAATTGCGAAGTGGGCCATGCAGGATTCTGCTGCCCAAGCTCTATGTCAACAGCTGGCCCAATTGTTCACTTATTTAAAATTTTAAAGTGTTTTATTTCTTTGCAGGAAACTTATCAAGAATAGTTTGAACATTGCTTGCCTTCTTTTTTCCCATTTAATTTTAACATGGAGTGGCCACCTTTTCTATGTCTTGGCAAACTGTCTTGCCCATTTGTTTCATTCTTTGTTTTTTTGTTATGGTATGTGTGTGTGCTCATCAGAGAGAGACACAGTGGGAAAGTGAGAGATCATCCCCCGGGATGGATAGTCACACCACAGTCTCTGACCCTCCACAGATTTGGGGCACACACGCATACATACCCAACATGATTTTTGAGCTGCCAGGTCTGGTACTTGAACCATCGTCAGCCATATGGGAATCCAGTGTCTTAACCACACGCCACCTGCTGGCCCTGTCTTTCTTACTTCTAAATGTAGATGAGCCACCCCATTTAAAGTTTTGCTATTTCAGCACAGTGAAATGTACCTGAGACCCCCTTCGTGTGAAGTCTGTTGCTGGTGTCACATTCTCTAGGACTTCATCTTTCTTTCACAATCATTTTCTCATTTATGGTGACTTCATCTCCAATATGTTCCTCTAGACGTTCAGACAGACAGCAGCATCAGCACCCTCAGTCTGGTATTTTATCTCTAATTCCACACATAACTTTATGCCAATTCTTTTAGCATTATATTGTTTCTTTCTTTGCCATGGTTTCAATTTTTTTTTTTTATTTTTTTTTTTTTTTTTTTTTTGCTTTAGGTTATATGCACTTGTTGGAGAGAGAGAGAGAGAGACAGAAAGCAAACAAATCACTTTTCTCCGTGTTTCTGAACTAAATGATAGCCACAAAGGGAGCAATCTTCAACAGATGTTGAAGGTGATATGATTAGTTCCTGATTATACTGCCCATGTCCTCTTTATGCATTTAGCGATTCATTTGTGGTCGCATGCAGCAGGGCTAGTCCTTTATATAATTACTGACGAATAACATAAATGAAACATAAATTATATTACTATTTAGGTATAAGGTTTGTATTTATTACTTAACAAAACCACGGCAACCGAAACTTACATATATATCGTCCTATGGCCAAGTAAGGATCCGTTGTAGTGACTTAAAGCACTAGAAAGCTTTGGGATGCTTTAGGAAATTCACTCATGTAATTATCTTATGGATAGTTCTCTATTTTCTTTGTGTTTTGATGATTTTCTGAAGTCCCTTTGAGTTGCTATAATAGAAATACCTTAGGCTGGGTAATTTATAAGCAAGAGAATGTATTGCTCATAGTTCTAGAGGCAAGATGAAGATGTCAGAATATTCAGGGACTTGGTATCTGCTCAAGGATGGTGCTTTCTACTGTGTCTCCACAGAGAGAAAGAGGAGGCCTTTTTTTTCTTATAAATGGATTAATCCCATTTCCCCATGACCTAATCACCTCCTAAAGGCCCTACCTGCTGTTACCGTTGTCTTGGTGATTAGGGTTAATCACAGGAATTTTGAAAGAGCACATGTATTCAGATCATAGCAATCATGATTTAATTTTATTGTCAGATAAGTTAGAAAGTGGGCATTCAGTCCTAGAGCTGTCAGGACATTTCTGAAATATAGGATTGCTTAGTGAGTTTATTCAACATCAACATCTGGTTGGCTCATCATTTTCTTTTTTTTTCATAAATTGAATAAAAAATAAAAATGGATGATGGAATTTATTTTTTCAGTAAGGTATAAATTAGCTTTAAATGTGTTGACATATTATGAATGCTTAATATAATTAATCCAATCCTAACACTATGTAGCAGAAATCAAGTGATTTTTTAAAAATTATCATATTTAATTTTCACAACCCCCCTAAAAGTTAGACATTATCTATCCCAACATATTCTTGGGGTAAATGTAGTTTAACATAATTGCATAAACTTTTCAAAAATAAAAATTCAAGACTCAATATATGATCTAACTCAAAAAGCTTACTTTTGTCCTGTATCAAAATTCGTATAAACTTTGAACTAATATTTAACTAAGACTATATAAATATATATATAAAACCATGTTTGTCTATTGTACTTGTTTAATTTCCTGTATCTACCTGTTTCTCCTTCTCTCTCTCTCACATTTTCTACTTTTGTTTGCTCATTCGATGCGATCTATATTCTTATTACTCAAAGTGTGGATTGCAAACCGAAACCCTGGGCTTCAGTTGGGAATACATTAGAAGTGCAGAAACTATATATATATATATATAAAACCATGTTTGTCTATTGTACTTGTTTAATTTCCTGTATCTACCTGTTTCTCCTTCTCTCTCTCTCACATTTTCTACTTTTGTTTGCTCATTCGATGCGATCTATATTCTTATTACTCAAAGTGTGGATTGCAAACCGAAACCCTGGGCTTCAGTTGGGAATACATTAGAAGTGCAGAATATTAGATTCTAGCAAAGATCTATTGGATCAAACTTAACTTTAACAAGATGACCTGATTATGGGTCAATTTCAGGAAATTGATCTAGATGACTAATTAATGCCCAATAATAGATTTTTTTGTTTAGATCATTTTTTTTCATAATAACTTTTTATTTAATTTTATTTATTTATTCATTTATTCTTAATCTGAGCTGAGAAAGACACAGAGAGAGATAGAAAGAGAGAGGGAAACCGAGAAAGCAAGCCACCAGCCCCAGGACTTGAACCGTGGTTGGCTATGTGGGAGTATCCAGCACCTTAGCCACTACGCCACCTTCTGGTCCCTGTTTAGATCATTTTAAAATGTGTTTTTTAAATTAGAAATTGTCTACCATGAATGATCTTAACAGATACAATATTAGAAATACATATAAAACTACCAGAGTCTTCATGAATCCATGTTCTTTTCTCACATCAAATATAACCCTTATCCTGAAAATTTAATTTTCTTTTTGTTACACTTTTAACAAACATGTATATTAAACCAAATTATCCTTCAGTTTTCCATGTTTTCAAACTTCATGTGAATGGATTCACACTATTGATTCACTTGCTTTTTCATTCATGATTATGTTCCTGAAGTTTATACACCTTATTTGTATCATTTTACTTAATTTATTTTCACTGTGGGATAGAATTCAATGACATGAATATATTAAAATATATTTGTTCACGCTCCTTTCTTTAAATACTTATTTTATTTAACTTTATTTATTTATTTTATTTTAATTTGACCAGAGAGGGACAGAGTGAAAGAGAGAAAGCAAGCCTCCAGATCTGGGACTTGAACCGTGGCCGACCATGTGAGAGTCCAGCACCCTTAAACACCATGCCACCTGCCAATCCCAATTCATTCTCCTTTTAATACACATAAATTGGTTTCAGTGTGGAGCTAGAACAAGTAGTGCATATATGGATTTTCTTGTTTATATGGACCTTGGCAATGGATTGTGGGGTCAAAGATGATACACATTAGGTGGCTTTAAAAGTTTCCAAATGTTTATTTACAGTCCATGTATTTACTTCAGAAGCAAAAAATTTACAGACCGGATCAAGTCTCTGTATCACAATTTAAATAGTATTGAAATGTAGTGTATTAATTATGTTAAATCTACTGGAAAAAATAGAAATACAAAATGTAGCCAATCATAGTTTTTTTTTGTTCATACTGATATTTTATTATGATGCTTCCATATAAAACATATAAAAACATTTCTAGCAAATCAAATGAGGGTAATGAGGCAGTGTGTGCATGTGAATATCTATGACAAATTAATGAGGTAATAGATCTCTTTTGGGTAGTTAACAATTACAAAGAAGAATGACATTCATATTTTGGAAAAGTCATGAAAGAATATTTTATATATATAGACAAGAAGCAGATATTTTTCTAGAGGAAACTGAATAATATGTTCAAGTTATATAATCAGGTTCTTAAAGCTGTATATAGCATGCATATTTAGATATCCAATAGACATTGCAAAATATCTTCATATTTTCATTAACTATCCAAAACTTTAAATTTAGCAACAATCACTTTTTAAAAAATCATGAATATGTTGGTTAGGTTTGCTCTGCACTTTAAGAATTTATTAAAACAAAGGAATTCTAAAATCACACTACAGAAACTGAAGGAAATGATTCAGTGTGGCTGAAGCTGAGTAATATAATCTCATGACTAAAGATGATTTTGAGGGAGAACACTTCAAACTCAAAAAAAAATTATTTACAATTGGTGTAAAGAAGGTAAGTAATTAGACATAAATTTCAAATTGAACATGAAATTTAATCTTACTTTAGAGAAGTTATATAATATTATATACAAGCCATATAATTTTCAAATGATTCAGTTTTGTGGAGTATTTTGTTTGTTTAAAATGACTTCCTTATTTTCTATAAACTTTTCTTATTTTCTGTATAAAAATATATCTACTCCCACATGTTATTCTTTATTGAAATTTTTTTCACCTTAGCTTTTCTACTGTGAGGATAATTAAACACCACACTGACTCCTTGACTGTTACATAAAATATAAATGACTTTTTCTTATGTTTTTCTGTTTTTCTGCTTCTCTGAAGCTTTTCATATTAAATGCTTTGTTAAACACTGTTTTAAAAATATGCATACATGTACATGTATGATTTCTACTATGACTATTACTGATATTTATTATATATATAGTTGATAGTCATATTTTTCAATCTCCAAGGACCTGGTACCAAGAACTACATCATTTTCTCTTGGTTCCTCATGATGATCTCAATAATCTATCACTCATTTACTCCTTTAGGTAATTTTTAATAGTGAATTTGCTTCCTGAGGACTCTGAGTCAGCTTGAAAATTATACCAGGCACGTGTGCGTGCATACTCAAAATCCCAAGAGAAGACTGGAAGAGAAGGGATTGTGGCATGGCCATCTGCACTGGAGGCAGATTTCTCACCTTTCCTCTCTGTCTCTCTCCAAAAAGGCACACTCTCTATGGCAAAACTCTACAAAAAAATAAATAAATAAATAAATAATAAGTAAATAAATAAATAAAGAGTGCTTAGAAATCTGTTTTGTAATGTCATAAATACCTGTGTGCTTTAGCAAAATGAAATGACAGCCTTTTTATATATGTTGTATTCCAATATATAAATAAATAAAAATAAAGGCATGTTTGCCATTTATTAATGGATAATAAAATGTATATTCACGCTGTTGTTACTGGGGTGATGCCAAAAATTCTTAAATTAAATCTTGAAAGTGAAGATTTAGTCATATACAGCACATAAAGTAAATAAAGAGAAAAGCTGTATTATTTTAGCCTGTTCAATATGTAATTTTTCATCCCCAAAACATCTTTTTATTTTGCTGATTTTTTTTTTGTCTCTCAATTTATTTCTACTTTGATATTGTATCTTTCCTCTTACTACTTTTGAGTTTTGTTTGCTCCTGATTTTAGAGTTCCTTGAGATGCATTGTAGGATGGTTTATTTGCTATTTTTTTTTTCATTTTTCGAAGTGGGCATTTATTGCTCTTAACGTCTCTCTTAGTATTCTTTCTGTATTTTATCTGTATGTATGTTGTATTCCCATTTCTACTTGTTTCAAAAAAATTGTCTAATTTCCTTTTTAATTTTGTCATTGACGTGCTAAGCCACTCAGAGTCCTGGAGGTCATGCCAGGCAAGGAGGCGAGGCAGTGTGTGGTGTCTTCAGACCTAGTCTCTGAGGGGATGGGGGTGGTGGTCCTCCAGACTGTTCAGTCTCTGAGGGATGAGTAGCCTGATTCTTTAGTCTCAGTGCAGGTGTGGAAGATGTGCCTGGAGGCCTCAGTCCCTGGAAGACACCTGCATTTATTCACCAAGTCCCAGGGACATGTTCCCTGTAGTGTTTCTTGTTGTGTGTGATGCTGTGGGGGCTCAGGTGTCAGGGTCACAGCTGTATCGCCAGGCTCATTGGCTGACCTAGAGCTGCTGCCTTTTGTGTGAGTTAGGTGGGGAAACCATGGGCCTTTAGGGCTGTGAAGGTGCAGAATCTACTGACCCTCAGGACAAGATACACTTTAGCTATTGACCTGCTTCCCTGATGGTGCCAAGTCATCGGTGCTGGTATGCAAGGGTATGTGCTGACCTGGCATGCGCTCTTTTCTGGAGCCGTGCCCTCGTGTGGATGCAGGCCCTCCCTACACTGTGTTCTAGAGGTGTGATATCTATGTGGCTCTCCTACAGGTAGAATGGCAGACAACGAAAGTGGAAGTAAGGACTGCCAGGGATATACCTGATTACTGTTCCCCCTTAGTGGGTGCTCCCCTATGCTCTAGGTTGATCTTGGCCTGGTGATTTTCCGTATTCTATCTCAACTTGGCTTAGAGGTTTCTCATTACTTGCTTACTGTATTTTGGTGTTTCCTTTTTGCTCCTCTATTCTATGTGGAGCTATTTATCAGTTGTTTTTAGTCCTTTTGCACAGATAGAAAGTGCTCTGGGTATGTCTGGTCAGTGACCTTCTTCTTGAACCCAACATACTGACTTATTGTTAATTAAAACAGCAATTTCCTGTGAGCACCCAAACAGTTTTGGTTTCAAGTATTCTTATCTGCAAGAAAAAATAAATAAAAAAAACAGTCTTAGCTCAGTGCTCCTTCCTGCTAGTCCTGAATCAAAAATCTTTTATTTACGTGTCTTGGTTGTATAGTTAATAATAAAAACACATTTGATTTTACTGTTCTATCACCATGATTTAAGTCTTGATGTAAATAAGAGTGTCAACACTTGAGTGTACTAGGTGTTTAGAGCACATAACAAAGAACAGAAAACTCCACAATTTCCGTAACTAATCTTAGATATTGTGCACATAATTAATGAAATACAAATTTGCAAATGCTTACCATGTTGTTATAAATTAAACTGCAATTTTGGATGGAGGAATGGATTATTTCAAGAAATAATCAATTGTATCAATTGTAAATTAAAGAGGAGTTACATTAAATACGTCTGTTAGAAAATTTTGAAATTTTTAGGTCATCATCTGAACATTATCTAACCTCTGTAAATATTAATAAATGAATCATCATTGTTTACATAGTCACACATATTTTTAGAACATACTTTCAGAGTTTATACTTTGTATTGACATTTCTTCTTGTGATACCTGAATTAAAACCTAGTTTATACTATAGCTTATAATTATTATAGCTTCTTTCATGTACAGTGCAATCATTGGAGCTAGTTTAGCATGTGAACACGCCGTCCTGGATAACATCTCTTTTCTCTGTCATCCACATCACTACACTTGGCAGAATGCATTTCTTGGAAAAATAAAAGAAAGCTCAATGATAGTCTCGCGGTCGCATTGCTACTTCACAGCCGAGAAATCTCCAACCCTGCTTTTTATGTTTCAGGGTGGGTATAAAGAGAGCTTCACTTGATCACATCTTTGAGTTAAGATTGTTATGTTTTTCTAGTGCTAAGCTTTCCTTAGCAGGGCTGTTAGCCGCCATAGAGTAACTATATTCCTATTATGCTCTCCTTTGAAGCATGACATCACGACTACAGATGAAAAGTATCTACCCGATTGCAGACACCAGAGATGAATTTTGATGCGCTTTCTGAAGCCGACTGTAATCTCTGGGGACAGACAACCACACCTTGTGATTTGCTAGGGGAGTATGTACTGCTTTTGAAAGAAAGACAATAACTTTCTGAGAAATTAATGTTAAAATATATGTCAGAAGCCCCAGTCACAGTGGTACAGGCAGTAGGACATTTCTGCAGGAGGCTGGAGCCACTTGAAATGCCCAGGTTTGGATCCCAAGACTTGCTAAACACAATGGGCACGGTGGTGCACACCTGTGATCCCAGTTAATTGCAAGTCAGAGCAGGAGGATCGCAGCATGGTAAGGCCTTGGCCAAAAATATGTACACTCCCGTTTTTCTTCTTTCTCTCTTTCATGAAAAAGAATAAATAACTAAAAATTTAAATATGGCATAAATGTCTTAGAGTTGGTGGATTCGGTCTTACCTAAAATTGCCTAAGCAACAGTAGTAGGCAAATTTTTAGTGCAGTACCAAAAGTAAATTTATCAACCCCACCCCCTCAATTCTCTAAACTATTGTAAAAAGAAATAAAAAAACCTTATTCACGATAATTATATAAGTATACATATTGATATTGTGTCTCGTATTTTAAAAGTTTTCTTAGTTCATGCATTTTTTTTCTTTAACCACATGATGTCTAAAATAATACAGGTGGAAATTCCAAAGCACACCAAAGTTATATAGTTTTGAAATGATAAATTCAAGACCTGATTTTCTAGGTAAGCAATAATAATTCTCATCCTAGCCCCTAATATTTATATTTTTATTTCTGTGAAGCTGTTATCCTTCAGAGAATATACAAAAAGCTCTACTAGTTTCTAGTAAATGTTTTCTTGGCACACTTTTAGAAAGGTGTTCTTTTTTATTTTTCTATCATTTGAAGAATGGACTTTTTTATGTAGTGTTTCAGGATATGTTAAAACTGAATGGTGAATTATATAATATGTATTTTAAATATGACAAGACATTAGCATGAGAATTTTATTTCTGACATATTTATCTAGCATAATAATAAACTTTATGATTGTAAAATATCCTGAGATTCCTGGCATAAACCATATCATGCTGTAAAATCACACAGAATCACACAATATATTATTTGAATACTTTTTTCTAGATATTTTATTGGAATGTTAAGGGATAAAAAATAAATTAGTGAAAGATCGAGACCATTCATTCAACCATTACTCATAATTAAAAGAAAAAAAAATGCTTGCTTTGGTTTGTTGGTTTTGAGTGCCTTACAATTTAGGACTGTGCTACAATTTAGAAATAAAATATTCCAGGGGGGTATAAAAGACAGATACTGAAGTTTTTCTTGCAGTATATTAAGGGAGGCTAGCACTCAACAAATCATTGTCTCTAGGAAGGATTTCAACTTTGAAAAATGCAGCAAAGTCCATGCTGATATAAACTTGTAATAGAGGATATGATCGAATGTAAAGTTTGGAGAACAATTTCTTGAAGGAGAGACCGTTTGGCTGAGTTCTGAGGGATAGGTAGTAGCTCAGAGATGGGGCATGGA
>NW_006159546.1:707400-734535 GCF_000334495.1 Tupaia belangeri chinensis | reverse complement strand
AAAGAGACCACTTCAGTCTGCCTATGTGTAAACGCTCAAACGAAGTGGGGCAGGTGTTAGATTCTTTAAATGCAGTGTAAGGGCAGGTTGTATGTAAGGGCAGCAGAAACGTGCTGCTCAGGAGAAGCCAGGATCCACACTGTGACCTTGACTTGAATCCCCATCTTGGTCAGCCTGAAACACCCCGGGTAATGTGCAAGTGCCCAGAATCTGATGGGCTGGAGCTCTGGAGGCGGGAGATCGAAGTGTGAGCAGGGCCAGCAAAGGATGGCCCCTCTGTCTCTCTGAATCTGTCTGTGTCCTGTGAGTCAACACGTGCTCTGTAATTCATTAAATAAAGAGAAAAGTAACTTAAAGTTGTCGTGGAAAGGCTGTGTGTGTGTGTGTGTGTGTGTGTGTGTGCGTTCGCACATAATTTCTTTATTAATTTGGTTTATTTTTTATTTACATTTAATCACTTACATCTTTACAGTATACAACATGGTTTTACCCAGTATGAATTCAGTGCAGATCAGTCAAGTCAAAAACACACATACATTATCATCAGCAGATAACTTTTCTTTTTTGTGTCTATTAAATGTGTTGTTTCGTCCCTGATCCCCTTCCTCTCACTCCCAGTGACCATCCTCTTATTGACCCTATGGTTGCCCTCCTTGATAGTGAGAGGGTATATATTTTAAGCAGTTTGCCACACTTAATATTTACCTAATTCAAAAAGATGAGATCTTAGTGATAGCCTCATTGGTCACACGAATTAGCTAGCATGTAAATTAACCTAAGTATTAAATATTCAATATACAGCATCACAGGGACTTGAACCCCAACTAGGCTGATTTCTGTTCTTTACAATATTATGCCAGCCTCTCATATGAAAAAGATATAGGATTCTACACGGTCTTGAGATACAATTAAATCAGATTTGTACATAACGGGATGATATGATATGTGATTTTGCGAGAGAGATCAGTAATACTGCCTAGGTGAGCCACATTGACACCTGAGACAAAGGAAAATAAGATCCCTACCATTATTTATGATTTGATGTTGGCTTATGGTGGATATTTTGCATAAATTTTGATTGTTAAAATAATGCATTAAAACATTGCTTATCTAGTTTTTGGTACCTTTCTAAATTTTAGGGACTGATGTAAATATCTCGATCATCTCATTATTTTCCCAAACATGTAGCCAAGAGGACAAAAATTTGAGGGTCTATACCAATGAAGGATAAACTGAGTAATCAAAGTAGCTAAAGAGAAAAATAAAACATATAGGAATCATGAACAAGGAGTGAGATGTAGTTAAAACTAGAAATCTTAAAAAGTTAAAAAAATATTTTTGGAATGGTGCTAATGGAAGAAAAATGAGAAGCTTGGCGTTGGTTAGAGTTCAGATTCTGTGAAATCAAAATTGTAGAGGAAGTGAAGTTAGTAATTCTGAAGAAAAAAATCTGCATAATACCAATTAAATAGAAAATCTCTTCTTATGAACACTTCTGGCATTATACCTGAGGCTCACTACCCACCCCAGTTATTTTTATTAATGTCAACTAAGCATACAAAGTTTATTTATATGATATAAAAATTATTAGAGTCTGCTTAGGTACTGTCTGATATAAAATTGTATTGTTTATCCAGTGACCTAAGTGATTTTTTTTTATTTGTGGTTAAAATTCAGTGAAGAAGATAAAATAACATTGAAAGTACAGAGAGTCCATATTTATTGTGAAGAGGAGCTCATTTTCACATAAGTTTCTAGAGATCATGATTTTTAAAACCTTAATATATCATTACAAGTGATAATTTGGAATCGTTGTGCCTGGCTTTTCCCAGATTCTCTATCAGCTCCTGTGATAAATGATTGTCATGAGCAGCGTGCGATGTTGACAACTGAATTAGAACATCCTGACCATATGCCTACCACTGCAGGCAAAGTCTAGGAAAATCGTAAGGAGACAGACACAGGATAAGTTCTCTTCATCATTTCATGGAGGTTGAAACATGGTTCACTGACAACAAATGAGTTGTAAAATCAATGCTTCAAATGTTTGGAGATTAATTAATGGAGACGTTGATAAAAATAGATGCAATGCTCAGAAGTTAAAGGAGAGTCTCACTTAGAAATATACAGACGTTCCCCAAATAATCCTTAACGTCGGGTGTAAAATCCATCAATTCAAACACAAGACCTTCAAACCATAAATCTGAGTGAGGCTACACCATTTTAAAACTGCAAATTGAAGTTAACAGATCAAAATCAATTAGGTCTGTTAATCTGTTCATAAAGGTGTAAATGCTTCATCAGAATTTATTACAAGGCTGACAGTGTAATGTAACAGCAGTACTTAAATCTTGATCAGACAATTCAACTTTCAAACATGGGTTCACTTATTTTTCTTGTTTCTTTTACAGAAGGAAATTAAACTAAACTTTCCATACTAGCACCATATGAAAATTGTAATATTAAATGCATATAATTCATGCAAATTATTACAGAGAAATATAGGAAACAATTTATATCTTAGGAATAATTCTAGTGCCAATTGGAATTTGGGAATATTTTATGAGAATTAACATTTGATATATATATATATACATATATATATATACATATATATATACATATACATACATTTGGTATATTAGTTTTTTTATTGTATACTTACCACTTTGGCATGGACCAGGTGGTACCTCTAAAATTCCTATTTTTGGTCATTTAAAATTTCTGCTCGTCAGGATTCTATAACATTTGAAAACAGGTTATCCAGAGTAGATGTTGATGGATATTACAAAAATTTCAAGGTCTCATTTTGCTTTGGCAACAAAGTTCTATCTTTGGCTTACATGAGCGCACATATGCCTACATGATGAGAATAAACTCTTGGAAAGTTAATTATATTAAAATCTGTGAAATTTTAATCTCTAAAAGTATCTTATAGAATTTGAATGTATGTGCTTTGTGCATTATGTGGGGTATTTTGTTATACCTTCTGATTGTGAAGATTTATGTTAAAATCTTAGCAAACCCCTAAGAGAAAATCTCATTGTTTATATATTAACATTTATTTGTGGTTCTGTATGTACCAGGATACTTCTAGATGTTGGTTGATATGGGAATTAACAAGAAAGGAGCAAATGAGATACATGCAGTGCTTGCTTCAGAAAAGTCCAGGAATAGCACAAGTGGACCCACATGGAACCCGGGTTCTCAGCCCCAGACCTCACTGAGCACAAACCCATGCATGACCTGCACCAGTTGAGACTCGGGGTAGATCAGTGTGAAGACCCTTCAGGAAGTACCTATCTATCTCTCTCCCTCTTTCTCACAACAGAAAGACTTTTTTTTTTTTTGGAGAGGTTTTTGCTATAGGAGAGACAGAGAGACAGAAAGCGAGAAATCACCCCCCAGGGGGGATGGCCATGCCGCAATCCCTTCTTCTCCATTCTCCACTTGGGATCTTGCATACGCACCTGGCGTGAGTTTTAAGCCACTGGGCCCGAGACTTGAACCGCGGTTGACCAGATGGGTGTTCAGCGACATAGCCATTACACTAACTGCTGGTCCCAACAGAAAGACATTTTCTAAAACCAGAAAAAGGAAAAAAGTCCATGTAGCACTGCCACAATAGTCCATGTTGGCTAATGTGGCTATTCTGCAGGCCAGGGACACATGGGGAGTCACATGGGACATCTACGTTGATTCCAGGACCCCACCCAACAGTCAGATATGGTGACCTTTGTCAACAGCTCCAGCTACTCAGGAGTCTGAGGGAAGGAGATAGCAACTACCATGGACTTAAGGAGACCCTGTCAACAATTAAAAAATTAAAAGATGGACTAGAAGAGTAAAACCTAAATTGCTATACACAGCTCAGAGCTATATCGTATAGTGTTCTAGATGTAATACCATTCGAAGAACGGATTTATGAAAAAAAAATGTAGTACAGAGAGACTGAACGGCTTGTCAAAGTTAATAAGCTAATTATGGATCAGAGTTTGAGCTAACACATAAGTCTTCTAATCGTGTCCAACGTAGCAGAATTTTAACTGTATTTTACATTTTTAGTTATGACTCCAGCAATTTTGCAATTGCTTAAGACAAAGTCTGATATAAGACTTTGGCTCAACTTGGAGGGTTTCTTTATTTTTTCTTTCCTTAAAAACTATTACATATATGTGTGCATAAACATATAGGGAGAGAAGGACTCTAAAAACCATGTACTAATGCATTTGAAAGAAAATCATTACTTATATTAACCTAAGACTAGTTAGAATAGTGAGTTTCCAGGAACCAAACCAAACAAAAACAACACAAAAAACACTGATTGGAAAAAAGCTTTGCTTTCATGTATTAATTTTTGTACTTATTTTGTAGAGCTGAGATGATAGAGGTTCACAATGTCAAAGACGCATTATACAGACAGCAGCTCTCTAATAGATGTCTGAGTGGAACATGTTTTAGCTAATCTGATTGATTCTCAGGCTATTCTGAAATCATCCGTGGACCTTGGAAAGCCTTCTAAAGAGGATTTATTTTCAACCACCCCTCAGGTTAAAATGGTTAACAGCTGAATTAAGTGCTGTACCTTTGGTGACCTGAAAAAGGAAGAGAAAGAGCACAAATGAATAATTTGTAGAAATGTTGCACTTTATTCCCATTAAACCAAAAAAATGAAGAGAAACTCGGTTACTGAACAGTAGACTTTTAGAAGAGAAAATGGTCTTAGATAAAATTGGCACATTTTTCTGTGTCAAGTGCTTTGCTCTCAATGTTTCCTATTCATTATTTATTCGTCATTTTCACACGATATGTATGATAGGTAGAGTCATATCTGCATTTAATTGATGTCCATATTAGAAATTCTAATATCATTTTCTTTTCCAAATATGGCTACTGTAATTTAAGTAGGGGATTTTCCTTCCTCAGTGTCACGTACAAGTTTCTTAGGATAGAACCTCTGGTTCTATTGACCCTTTTTTTTTTTTTGGAGAGGTTGTTTGCAATAGGGCGCGTGCGCTCGCCAGACAGACAGAGAGAGACAGAGAGACAGAAAGCGAGAAATCACCCCCCAGGGGGGATGGTCATGCCGCAATCCCTTCTCTTCCATTCTACTCTCGGGATCTTGGGTACACACACACACACGCACCTGGCGTGAGTTTTAAGCCACCGGGTCCGGGACGTGAACCGCGGTCGACTACGTGGGAATCCAGCGACATAGCCATTACGCTAACTGCTGGTTCCCTATTGACCCTTTCTCACAGTTTATCATTTATTGCCTCCATAAAAATCACACAGGTGTGTGGAAATAATAGAGAGAAGATAATTGAAATTCCAAGTAGGAAATTTGTGGGTCTTACTAATAAAGTGGAGTAACACATTTTATAAACTTGCTGTGAAGATATTCTGCAGTATCACTCTTACTGTTTAATATTTTGATCAAGATAAAATGAGAACTTTATAAATTTTTATTAAATTTTTAAATTTTTTGCTATTTCCTTATTACCTTCATAAGTGTACGCATGAACACACACCACATTAAAGGCTTCTAGGGACAAGAAGAAGATGTAATGGAATGTTGCTGGACTCCTATGTAGTCAGCCACAGTTTGAGGTCCAGACCTGGTGGCTTAAACCTCACTCCTAGCACATGTGTGTGCATGTCCCAGATCTGAGAGGAGAATGTAGGAGAAGGGATTGTGGCACCCACCCTAGGGAGTGATTTCTTGCTTTCTCTCTCTCTGGTGAGCACATATACCCTATAGCAAAAATCTCTCTAAAATAAAAATGTTATAATTGGGACCAGCAGATGGCATAGCACTTATGTTGCTGAACTCCCACATGGCCAACCATGGTTTGAATTCCAGACGGGGCATCTCGAAACTCATACCAGGCACGTGCACGTGTGTGCCTAAGACCCTGGGAGGAGAATAGAGGAGAAGGGATTGTGGGTGGTCATCTCTCCTGGGAAGTGCTATCTCACTTCCCCCTCACTGTCTCTATCTCTCTCTCTGGTGAGTACACAAACCCAAAGGCAAAAGCTTCTTAAAAAATATTTATAATTAAGTTATTGTTCCATTTGATTTGACTCTTGTATTTTATTTACCTTTAAATTTTTTCAGCAAAACTTTCCAATAAATTTGTTTTTTACCAAAGATAATATAATTTAATATAATTATCTATAATTTAGGAATTTCTGTAAGAGAAAAACTGCTGTGGAACATTATTTACATCTGTGAATTTTTTCCTTAGAATACTTTGCACATAAAGATGAACAGAGGCCGACAGGTGGTATAGTGGTTAAGATAATCCTTATCCTAGCGGTAGATTCCCACCTGGTCAGCTGTGGTTTGAGTCCCAGACCCACTCATGTCAGGCGTATGTACATGTGTGCTCAAAAAATTCCCAAGAGGAGAATGAAGGAGAATGGACTGTGGCATGGCCACCAACCCTGGGAGGTGTTTTCTCACTTTCCCTCTCTCTCTCTCTGTCTCTCTGGCAAGAGCCCTATAGCAAAGCATTTTTAAAAATATATAAATAAAAAATAGATGAATATAAAACTAGATGATTTCTGTCAAAAGAATAATAGTAATTCATGTTCAGTTAAAAAGACAGGTAAAAAAATATATATACAAAGGGGACCAGCAGATGGCAAAATGCTTATATCTTTGTACTCTCATATAGTTGAACCACGTTTGAGTCCTGGAGTTAGTGGCATAAAACTCATGCCAGGCAAGTGTGTGTGTGTGTGTGTGTGTGTGTGTGTGCCCAAAATCCCAAGAGAAAAATGGAGGAGAAGGAATTGTGGGGTGGTCAGCCCCCCTGGAGGATGTTTTCTCACTTTCTGTCTCTCTGTCTCTCTCAGTCTCTCTGGTGAGCATGTGTTCCCTACAGAAGTTTCTCTCTTAAGAAAAAAAAATACATATACATATATATATATATATACACATATATGTATATGTATAAATATAAAGATACATATATATACATATGTGTGTATGTATATATTTATATATAAAGAAAACCACAATGTATTAATTCAGTACTAATTGTTGACACTTATATTTTTTCTATAAAAGAACATAATTGTGTGCTTACGTGTGTGTGTGTGTGTGTGCGTGCAAATATAAAGTGTACTTGCTATTTCAGGAAACTAGTTTCATATATAATAAAAGTTTGCTGCACCAATAATTTTTATGTAAAGATGTACTTAACAATGATGTCATTGCATAAAATAAAATTTAAACTAGGCTTAGCTAAGCTTGGGAAATACAGTTTATTGATATATATCTAGGTAAAACAGAATCATGCAAAAAAATTAATCATTGTCATTATCAGTTTATGTTACTGTTTTAATTAATATGATATTTTCCTGGTGTCTTTTATTCGAGCACTTGTGCTTTGAAAAATTACCATGATATGATATTGAAAATAAAAAATGCCTGAGAAAATGACTTTTATTTCTAGCTTCATCCATTTTTCCATTTTTCAAAATCTTTGCAGTCAACATATATAATATTTATAATTTATAAGTTAAACATTGGAATAGTCAATAAGATAATATGACCAGAAAAAAACTAGCAAGATAAAATTTAGCATTTAATTTTTTTTTTGTTGGTTCATTTCGTCTAGGGGAGTGAGAAAGACAGAGAGACAGACACTCTCAAGAGGGTCCTCATAATCCACCCTGATTGAATTGAAGTCTTTCTAGAGAATAAAAGTTGATTTAAAAATCAGGTAACAAGGGAGTAGTCAGTGTCACAATGGTAAAACAATGCTTTGTCATGCTAGATCCACATGAGCAGGCCTCAGGTTCAAATCCAGAGCCCTTCCTGTGCTTGCCAAACTAGATGGGGTGGACTGCATCAGGAAGACCCTACTAGAATCTCTCTTTCATCTCTCTCTCACTCTCTGTCTCTCTTGTGGAAGAATTAAGTAAATAAACTTTAAAAAGTCAGATGATTTGGTTCAAGAACTAAGAGTTGGTTTCATCTAAAAGGGTTTCAATAAAACAAGTAAGAAAGCAAGATTTAAATTTCTCAGCTTCAGATTCGGTGGAACATCACATTATCGCCAGTCAATAAACTGTCTATAAGCACTGAGGATATCTTGAAAGGAGATACACACAAAACAAAATTTACCTCATGAGAGCATCTTATAGTGTCTAAAAGCAATGAAGGATCTTTAATTTCAAATGTACGAGGCTCATGCCACTCTCAGATTTCAGTGTGCTTGTGAAGCACCCAGGAGTCATGATAGGATGTAGATTCTGACTCAGTAAATCTAACGTGAGATCTGGGGTTCTCCATTTCTAAGAATGTTCTTGAAACGTCCATGATACTGGTCTTTGGCCCACGGTCTAAACTGCAAGTCTAGGTCATCCACTAGGTGGATTTGTATGGGGGTTATTAGTTTAGCGTTTGGTTAAAATGAGTTGCTATATTTGAGGAAGGATATGGTTAAAAGCTTATTAAAATTCTTAATCGTTGTGTTATTTTTTTTTCCTCCTGCTGTGGTAACAAAGCACCACAAACTTGTGGCTTAACATAACATGAATTTATGACCTTACAGTTTATGTAGTTCATTCTAACAAACGTTCATCCTGAAGGTCAGCAGGACTAAAAGGACTAAAATCAAGATGCTGGCAAGGATGAACTCCCTTTGGATGTTAAGGAGATTTTCTTTCCTTGTCTTTTCTGGGTTTTAGAGTCTCTCCCTCTCCGTCCTGACCCGTCTGCTCATGGTCCCATTTTCCTTTCTTCAAAGGCAGCAAATGCAGTCTCAGTTCTTCCAACACTGCTACCTTTCAAATACCCTGATTTCTTTCTACCTCCCCCTTCCAACATTAATCCTATAGAATTATAATGGGTCCAACTGAAAAATCCAGATTTCCCCCCTATTTTAAAGACAGCTACTTAGCAACCTTAATTCCAGTTCAATTCTAATTCCCCTTTGACATGTGTTATGACCTGACTGGTTGAAGTTCTAACCCCCAGATCTCTGAACTGACATGATTGGAAATACAGTTTTGAGAGATATAAAAAAATTAATTATGGGAACCAGCAGTTAGCGTAATGGCTATGTCGCTGGACTCCCATGTAGTCGACCGCGGTTCGTGTCCCGGACCCGGTGGCTTAAAACTCACGCCGGGCGCGTGTGCATGCGTGCCCAAGATCCTGAGAGGAGAATGGAGGAGAAGGGATTGAGGCATGACCATCCCCCCTGGGGGGTGATTTCTCGCTTTCTGTCTCTATGTCTCTCTCTGTCTGTCTGGCGAGCGCACGTGCCCTACAGTGAAAATCTCTCCAAAAAAAAAAAAAAAGTAATTATGAGGTCATCAGGATCAGCCTTAATTCCATATAACTGGTGTCTTATAAGAAGAAGAAAATTTGATTACAAAGACATGTGAGGAAATTGGAAAGGAAAATAAAAATAAATAAATAAATAAAATCAGAAGTAGATGAAAAGCAAGGAATTCCAAATATGGATTGACCACAACTGAAAGTTAGGAAGAAAGGCAGTGTTCTCTCTAGAGTCTCAAAGAGAGGTTACACTTTGATTGCCGACTTTCAGTGTTGGGAGAGATTATAAGGTGAATGTGTGTTGGTCGGAGCCACTCACTTCGGGCTACTTGTTACCTCCGCCCCAGGAAGCTAATACAAATGGAATGCAGCATCTTCACAGGTTCCTGGGATTTGAAGCTGGACCTATTTGGGGAAGCATTCCTTTGCTTACCACTGGTAGACTATGCTCTTAGAGATGATTTAAATATAGCAGTGTTCTATATAATACTTTGAGTGCAATACACAATCTTCAAGGCATCTCTGTTGGATGATCACATAAAAAGCAGTTGGTACAGAGGTTATAGACTTTGGAAGATCAAAATAAAATTTTCCTGAACCTGATATTCTATGAGAAGTGATCTCTAATGGTGAATTGCCCTCCCCTTCAGACCGTCCTTCATTATCGGTCCCAAGGATGAATTCAGAAAAGCAACTATATCTCTAAGGCACTCCCTCTTCCTCTCTCTTTCTCTTTCGAGGCAGGATTGAGAAGCAGAGATTATCTTATTTTAGTTGTTCTGAACCACACTGTTGGTGGAACAGTAAAGTCACCTGCAATGTCCCCTTCCTATTGGGGACTGTGTAATGAGCAGAATGTTCACATCCCCCCAAAACGTATATGTTGACATCTCAGTGTTCCATGTTTAAATATTTAGAAACAGAGCCTTTGGGAGGTGGTCAGGTTTAAATTAGGTCATGGGTTGGAGGAGCTTCATAATCTGTTTGGCCACCTTATAAGAAAAGATAGATTTCTCACCTATCTCTTTGTATCTTCTCTTTCTCCACGCACCTCCTCCCTCTTTGAGAACACACCAAGGAAAGACCATGTGATTCCTGGTGAGAAGACAACTGTGTACAACCCAAGGAATCAATGCTTTCCAATACCAACTTCACTGGCATTTTGGTCTTGAGCTCCCCAGACTCCAGAACGATGAGAAAGTGTTATTTAAGCTAGTTCTTTATTTATGGCATTTTGTTATAGCAGTCAGAGAAGACTAATACAGACTGGATGAATCTATTTACGTTTCTGCTCTAATACAAAAATAGGTCCACTCTTCTAATATGTTTTCATTTGGACCAGAATGTACATTTATTCTTTTTCTTATTTTTCAATCAGTTCAAAATACAGGAAGGGGTAAGAAATACTAGTTATTGGGTCTCCTTTCCTCCTAACAACCTTCACTAAAGATTTGATACCTCATTCCTTTTATTCAGGATTTCATTTTATGCTATTGGTTTGCCTGAGGGCAATACCCAAGTGCTAAGAAATGATCAAAACCAGATTTCTATTATAGACCACTGGGAAGAAGTCAGTAATTCCCAAAGACATGGCTAACAGATCTCATCATGAAGTCGCTAAAACCTCCTTATTGAAGGCAGATGAATAAAAAGGTAACATTTTATTCTGGATTTCATATATATAATTTATATCTTAGTGCTGAGACAGCCTAAAAACATCAAAGTGGGACTGTTACTTTGCCTTGCACAATCCTTTATGCTGAATTAAACATTTATAAATAACGAGTAGACCTCTGTGCATTTGCGCAGTGGAACCAGTCTTCACTCTTGACCTCGATTCTAGCGACTTCTTTTATTTCATTTTAGGCACTCTCTCCCCGGAACCACACCCTGCACCTTGCCATGACAAAGATATGCTCCAAGTTATAAAGTAAAAAGCCAACACCTCTCAATAACATTGCTGTCTTCTGACCTCTCTCATATCCTCACTTCCATTTTGGCTTTGGTTTTGTCTAAAAAATACCTCTAACCTGGTCATTCTTCAACTCCAAACTCTAATCATCTAAAGAGTTTGCCGAAAACTAATGACTGGACACTTGGTCCAGGATTTTGTGTGTGATCTGTGTTGAGCACTCACAACTTTATTTAAATAGCACACAGGACAACTGGGATATCAGCATGTGTAAGTGGTTAAGCAGAACTTAATTATATGTCATCGAATATGGACATTTCCAAATTTAGGGCTACAGTGAGGGGAACATCTTGATATTTAGATATTCTTCCAATTATTGTCTTAAGATTCATTTCTAGAAGTAAAATTAACCAACAACAAACAAACATTAAAAAATTTAGCAAGAGTGGAACCAGCAGGTGGCATGGGGGTTAAGGCATTAGACACTCCCACATGGCCAACCGCAGTTCAAGTCCTGGACCTGGTGGCTTGCTTTCTAACTTTCTTTCTCTCTCTCTTTGAATCTCTCTGGTCAAATTAAAGTAAATGAATGAATAAAAAAATTTAAAAAATTCTTTAAAAACAAAAACAAAAACTTTGTAACACTTAATAGCCACTGCTAATATAATTGTTATATCTTTTACCATGAACACATTAAAAGTGCATATATATAGGTGTGTGTGTGTATATGTTTAAATTATTTAGTTCTATTTATTATTTTTATTATTTTTAATTTGCTATAAGGAGCATGCTCTCACATAGAGAGAGAGACAGAGAGACTCAGACCGCAGTCAACCATGTGAGAGTCCAGCACCTTAACCACCATGCCATCTGCTGACCTCAGGAGTGCTTATTTTTATTGAGCCCTAGCCAAACAGACCTTCGTTGCAACTATTTTAAATGAGATTAAACATTTGTCATGCTTTGCACCATAGCACGGATTCTCTTCGGCATTTCTGTTACGAAATGTCTCAAATTTTCAAGAAAACACAAAACAGGACTCATATGATTACATTAGGCCCATCTGGATGATCTCACTAGCTTAAGGTTGGCTGTGCATGTAACATATTCACAATGAACGAAGAAGGTACTTCATCATATTCACAGGTTCCACCCACACTTAAAGGAAAGGAATTACATAAGTGTGAGGGTGTGAAGTTCTCTGAATTTTGTCTACCCCAGATGCCTTGAACAAATTCAGGATTTTGTCATAAAAAAGATGAGAATGGATTTTGGATCAAAAACAATATCCACTATAATCTCTAGTTCTATAATCAAGTCTTTCTTTTCTCATTCAGTCAACCTCCTGAAAATACCATCTCTACTTGATTTCCTCAATCAATTTTATTGTTATACCCTTGACCGACTCCAATCTGCTATCTGTATCAATTAATATGTTGTGGGAAGAGGTACTATCAATGTTAAGGTTAAAAATCTGTATGGTGACATCCAGTCTGTTATTTGGGGTAAGTTCTCCAAAAGGTTGACACTGGTTACTCTTCTTTCTTTGTGAAATTCTAATTCCTTAACTGAAAGTTTTTTGACTCTGAGTTGTATTCCTTCACTGTCTACATTTTTCCTGGGCTTACTATATGGTATATAACCACAGGGTGACTTAAGGTTTATTATAAGAGACATTTAGAATGTTTGATTTAGGCATATCCTTCCTTACTCTCCTTGGGCCATGCATGCAAAATGGTATAGAATGGGGGCTGGTGCTTCCACCTGGAACAGAGAATATGAGCCCTAAAAGAGCTCAACGCTGTTAAGTGGTTGGCATGTTCTTTCATATATTGAAGTAACCCACTCAGTTATATGTCCGTTCTCTTCATTTACGTAGAAAGCAGCTAACAGTGATATGGACCCCAACATAACTTAGACTGTCGGTAAAGAGCCAACAGAAAAATGAAGTAGGAAGACCTAATTACAAAGTGAGCATAGAATCAAGAATTATCAGATACTGGAAGAAACCTAGAATCATAAAAACAGAAAAGTGATAGGAAAAAAAGTTAATAGGTAAGCTGAACAGGAAGTCACAGCAAATACAGCTAATATCGACAGGGTAATTTAATGTTATGCTAGAAGCATTAAAAACCCATAAAAATAAAAATTAGTAATGAAGAAATAACTCAATAGGTAGGATAAATATATAATGGACATAGCTGAGGAACACATTAGAGAGTTTGAAGATAAGATTGAGCTATATTCTGAAAGCACATTAAATAGGAATATTAAAATAAAATTTAAGAAAACTAAATTATCAATCAGGACACTGAGACATTGCAACATTTACCTATTTGAAAAAAGGAACAAGGGAAAATGTGTACAATCAATACTCAAGACAATCAGAAGAAAACAGTTCAGAAATGAAGAGAAAAACCACACTCTTACACATTAATCTAAAACATTTTAAAAAGTAGAAAATCCTATGTATCTTCAATTGGAAAGAATTAATCTCTATTTAAAGCTTCTTCAAAAAGTTAATGAAAAATGTATATTATGAAAAAATTATGCGTCAATTTAAAAAAATTCTTACATCAAAATAAATGCCTCCTTTAATTCCATTTGAAGTACATTCCTAGAGCCAATCATAAAAGTGATACCTATATATCTCATATATCCACAAACATAACTATCTATAAGATTATATATATAAAACATATGTGTATTAAGTTTATATATTATATATATACACATAATATCTATATCATTTTATGTACCATTATATCTTCAAATAATGAGGAAAAATAAAACTATTTCAGTAGACAAATATAAATATTATACTATGTCAAAGTTAAATAAAGATATATTCAGATATACAAGAACATTGTCTGAAAGAAGTGAGCAGTGTATACTCCAAATAGTAAATTTACCCTCAAAATCAAGTTGTTTTTGTAAGAAGTTTTAAAAAATTCAAACATAAAAATGAGTCCAGCTACGGTCATGATGTTTAAGGCAGCTGGATACCACATGGCCAACTGTGTAGTTTAAGTTACAGACCCTGGGGCTTGAAAAACACACCAGACATGAATACCAGTTGCCAAAAATGCCAAAAAAAGAGAAATGAAAGAGAAAAGGTCATCATGTGACCATTTCCCATAGGAGATTTTTGTTTTCACTTTCTCTGTCTCTGTGTCTCTCTTCAACAAGCATACACACACTCAAGTATATAAATAAAAAAGAAAGAAAAAAATAAAAACGATTTGCCTCTGTTGGACAGAAATATTGATAACAAAACTTTTTCCTTTTCATTTTAACACATAAATTTGAATAAAGTAGTCACCTTCAATTATTTTTCCATTTGAGTCTGTATAATATATTCCAGGATAGAATGTATAATATGTGCAAATAATGTTAAAAACTCAAATACTAAAAATAACATGAATTTCTAATCTCATACTTCTTTTACAGTATATGTTAATAAATACAGTGTTGAATCTACTTATTTTCAGTGTTGATTAGTATTTAGTTCTGGCCTATGGCTATATATATTAATAATTTTAGGGGTGAAATAATTTTCATCATATAAAATTAAAAACCTGTAGGAGTTTGACTCTAAAACAAATCCAAAATGTATCACCATACTCCTTGCTGAACAGCCCTAAGAGAGCTTTGGAAACAGATTAATCAAAGAAAAATCAATTTTCAATTATCTGTGTAAGATTTTATATGAGTATCTGGATCTCTCACTACATAGTTTGTCTGTGACTGGATTCTAAGTTATATATAAACCTTTTTAAAAAATCTGTTTTTTTTTTTTCTCTCTATTATTCTTACCGTATTGCAGATAATAATCTGTAGTTGTTTTGTTTGTTTGTTTGTTTTGTTTTCTGTGCAGGAACTCAGCCATAGCAAAAAGAATGTGTTGGCTTCACCAACTGCAAATTTTAGAAGAGATTTTAGGCTCTTCTAGTCAAACATCGGGAAGCTTTCACCAGGGTTTTCCTAAGGTAATCTCTCTAGCCTGATATAATAGATCCACGTACACATTTATGATGCCCAGTAGTAAGAGCAGATCTTTCCTCACCAGTACTAATAGAACCCCTTACCAACCTCATCATCACAGTGTGGAGCCAACGTCCAGCTCAGACCAGTCACTGCAGCCAAAGTGACAGAATACCTTCATCGGACAGACTTTGGTCTGGTGACAACTCAAGTCACAGATGTAGATTTTAAACTCCCTTATCTCCAAAAATGTGGAAATTAATTTGCTATTTCCAAGTCCTTCATTTTTATGTTATAACCTCACAAATAGGCTAAAACAAATAGTTACTGAATGACGTTTGTTTCAGATTTCTTGACTTGGATTCTGCCTCCTTTAGAATAGTTGAGTATTTTGGGGACCAGCAGATGGCGTAATGGCTACGTCGCTGGACTCCCATGTAGTCAACTGAGGTTTGAGTCCTGGACCTCATGGCTTAAACTCATGCTGGGCATGTGTGTGTGCATGCCCAAGATCCCGAGAGGAGAATAGAGGGAAAAGAATTGTGGCATGGCCATCCCTGCTGGGAAGTGATTTCTTGCTTTCTGTCTCTTTGTTTTTCTGGTGAGTGCAGACGCCCTATGACAACCCCCCAGCCCCCCAAAATTTGAATATTGTTAATATGAGCAATAGTTTCTTAGATTAAAAGTGTCTCTTGAGCCAGTCGTGGGCACAGGGATTAAGGTAGCTGGATCCCACACAGGCAACTGCATCACTCGAGTCTTGAATAAACTGGCTTGAAAGGCACACCAGGCATGGATGCGTGTGTGCATAAAATCCTGAGATGAGAATCGAAGATAAGAGATGGCAGCATAGCCGTTCAGCTGGGGGAGGGGGACATTTCTCACTTTCACTCTCTCTCATCTCTCACTCTCTGTCTCTGTTTCCAGTGAGCGCATGTACCCTATAGCAAAACAAGCAAACAAAAATAAGACCACTGTACCAGTCTTGAAACAAAGTATAAGAGATTTCCATATGGTTACTTTGATCTGATATTTCTGGTCATATTTTACTCGGATATGTATAAGAAAGCAGGTAGTCGTGTCTTAAAAAGAATCAAAATATCAAACTAGAGTAGATACAGGTTATCACAAATATGGTATTAGAGTGAACTTAAGAGGATTTTATATTTCCTTAACATATAACCATCATCAATACATTATTTCTGTGTCTGTCTAAATATGTACTTAAAGATTAAAATTGCGTAACAGTTTCTATTATCTCTAGTCTCCTTGACAATTCTTCACTTGTTAGGTTATACCCTCTCTTGTCATGAATAAAATATCCTGGTTCTAGATTTATCTCGTATCTCGGACCTCTGTTGCGCTCCTGGATTTGAGAATTTGTTTTCCCCGTATCATCTGTCTTCATGGAAAATGCATCTTGTAAAACTATGGATGGATTTTAAAAAATTTAGCACTAAAATATGCTTGTGCTTTAATTCTATTTTTCTGCAAAGTCTTTGAAGTCCCCTTGTATAACAGCCTGTCTCTCTTAGCAGTAACCTTCTATGATCCCTAAGAAAAATGTTAGAATTCCATAATTGGCATTTACTATTCTTGGCTGATATGAGTAACAATCTCACCTTTGAGATGGATTCAGGGGATTTTCTAGGAGTGTTGGCAACCTGCTTAGCTCTAAGGCTGGGGACAGACATCAGGGCATTGGATTAAAGAAAAACAACTGTGCTTGAATTAAAAAAAAAATATGTGAATGTAAAGAGAGTGCAATCATTCTTTTTTTTTGGAGAGGTTTTTGCTATGGGGCGCGTGCACTCACCAGATAGACAGAGAGAGACAGAGAGACAGAAAGCGAGAAATCACCCCCCAGGGGGCATGGCCACACCACAATCCCTTCTTCTCCATTCTCCTCTCGGGATCTTGGGCATGCACACACATGCGCCCGGCGTGAGTTTTAAGCCACCGAGTCTGGGACGTGAACCGCGGTCGACTACATGGGACTCCAGTGACATAGCCATTACGTTAACTGCTGGTCCCAGTGCAATCATTCTTAATAAGATATTTTGAAATGGTTAGATTGCATTTTAGTCACCCATTTATAAAAAGTTGTAAAAAGATGAACCAAACTTACAATGAACCATTTTGTTAAAGTCAAGCACAAATGATTTACTATGATGACTATATTTTCAAAGACATTTTCTCTTAACTGCTGGTTCCCAACAATACTTATTTTTTAAGTTTACTTATTTGTACTGAGAGAGAGAGGAGAGAACTGGGAGCCCCCAAGTAGGTCCCAGTTCTGTGATCTACCCCCAGTTTTAGCCAACGCCAGATCATGAGCATATATGTGACCCACATATTCTGGGAGGTCCTTGAACATGGAAATGGAACCTTTCCATGTGGGTCGGTCTTTAGAACACCATGCTTTGATCACTGCCCCACCATCTGGGCTTTGTGATAACACTTTCCTTTTGCCAGCTACTGGGAATGTCACTTTATGATGGCTTATGAGTCCCACCCATAAGCAATTCTCTCAGCTGAAGAGGCTAATGCCAAGAATTATCCTCCTTTCCCCAAACAGCCCACATCCAGTGATTGTTCAATATAGGATACAAAGGGTCTTTAATAATTTCATGGAAAAAGAATCTCATGATAAAACTATGGATAAATTTTAAAAAAAATTTGCCCTAAAATGTGCTTTGCTTTAATTCTATTTTTCTACAAAGCCTTTGAAGTTCCCTTTGTATAAAAACTCTCTCTCATGTCTTAATTTGAGACATCTTAGACAGGTCCTTCCAGCTTGGGTTGCTTATATGGTTGAATAAATGATACTAAAAATGCACTAGAATTCAACTCTGCTTCTGGCAAATCCCACATCCCTCATTCGTTAAAACCTATCATTCCTCTGGAAATGGCAGAAGGTGGAAAATGGCAGAGGGTGTGAGGGAGAGAATCAAGGGGGGAAAAAAAATGAAATAAAACAGTTATGAATCACAAAATGGAAAGTTATCTGTTGAAGAAAGTAGGTATGGTAATATCTTTGATTAGGCCTATATTCAGTGTATTCTGGGTGGGGAAATTCATTTTGTATGCTGTAATGATATACAGTGAGTAAATATAATTTTTTAAAAAGCTTTATTTCTGAGAGCATTTCTCAATAGTCCACTTTGGAGGAAACTCTTGATCTCCCAGACAGTTTCACGGGAATGTAACCAATAACCCATTACTTTGCCGTGTGGATAACGAGATGAAAAACCTGGCTCTATGTAATTCATTTCTATTTATTCGGATTTCAAACTCAGCTGACATTCGATGATATCATATTTCATGCAATATCAATGCATGCGGGCCTGCTTTACAAAATACATAATTCAGAATATTTTTCTTTGCAAAGAGAAAAATGCATGAAACTTATTGCCTACATAAATTTTTAAGATAGAAATAATCATAAATTGATATGACAAATAAGAACCTATCAAGTCTTCCCCCCCCTTTTTTTTGGTGGACTTAAATGTTTGCCAGCAAATGTACACCTTTTATTTAAAAAAAAAAAACAAAAAAAACCCCAAGATTTGTTTCACTTCATTTGTGCTGTTTGAGAGCTGCTGCAAGATTGCTTAATGCAAGAACCTCGTGTAGTAACATCAGTGCTCTTCACAAAGACATAAACCTTTCTCTTTTTAGGCAGGTGGTATCCTCCGGAATCATGGGTTTTATTGCTTTGTGGCTCTGTTAACATCGACTTACGACAAATAACAAAATCTCAAATCAATAGAAGGATTTTTGTTGGAAGGTAACAATTAGTAATTTTCTAAGTTACACTTAATATGTTTCTGATTACTTTTAATTTCCTAGTTATGTATCTTGAAGGATGAGATGTTGTATAATTATGTATTACATTAGTCATCAAAGGCAAATGCATGTATTGGACAAAATAAGTGTTTTAAGTATAAAGAATTTAAAATAACGTTTAAATTATTCATAAGAATACAAATTTCAATGCAAGTTTATTAACGGGATAAAGCTTATCAGAACATAGCTTTTTTCTGTGTTTATTTAATTAAGCACGCTCTTTTTTTTTTGAGAGTCTACAAGTATCAGGCTGTATGTATTATTTCACTTGTCAATCAACCTACCAGTACTCCTCAATGGGCAGTCATCAATATTTATAAAATTATTGATTTTACAAATGAGAGGATGAATGAATACTAAATCTCCTCATGGTACAGAAACAGAAATAATTATGGCTGATAAATGGATAGATTGAAAAAATATAGAAAGAAACAGAAAGAGATTACAAAATGAATCCTAGGGTTCTGGTTTGAACTAAATAGATGCTCTCTCTATTTACTGAGTCTGAAAGAAGATGGGACTTCAATATTGGGGTCTAGTCAGCATAAAATTTGAGAATCAGGAATTTTTTTTGGAAATATTGAATGTGAAATGCCCAGAAATGAACATTAATAGAAATAAAAAATTCTGGTTAAGTGACATTAGCATTGGTGATAAAAATACTTTCAGAATAACAATTAGTGATACAACACATTTGGAATCTTTATATAGCCTTCAGTACCTTGATCCTAACTTTTCAAATAAATAATAAATTGCATTAACTCAGTTCTTCCTAAAGAACCATTGAAGAATCCCAGTAATCATTACTCCATAAGCCTGCAAATTAAATAAGTGTTAACTATGACTAAATATTAACATTAATACTAATGATAATTGTTAATGTGAATTAATGGCATTAGAAGTTGCCAGAAAATAGATTTTAACATTTAACTTCTATTTTTTTTTTTTTTTTGCCATAGGGCACATGTGCTTGCCAGAGAAAGAGAGAGAGAGAGAGAGAGAGAGAGAAGTGAGAAGTCACCCCCCCCAGAGGGAATGACCATGCTGCAATCTCTCCTTCTTCATTGTGCTCTTGGGATTTTGGGAATGCACACACATGTGCCCAGCATGACTCTCGAAACACCAGCTCCATGACTCGAAGAACTAGTGTCTAGCATCTTAACTTCCCTGTCACCTGCTGGTTCAAAATATTTTTAAGGTAAATTAAGTGAATAAAACTGGTCAATTTAGATAAACGTTTACAGAACTCTTTATTTCCTTTCTTACAGTTTTTGTTATAGGGCATTTTGAGGTGCATATTCTCCTCATTTCCTCTATTATTCTCACTACGTTCTTCCAATTTTCCTCCCCCCCAGCCTCAATATTAGTGCCAAAAATCATTATAAATATGCAAAGTAATTATATTAGTAACAGACGGCCTGTGAATAGATAAGTAAAACAATTTCTGATTAGTGTTGAAAATTATTTATTTCAAATGATGACTATGTCTATTTGAGATGCTTAGAGCTCAAGCATATGTTTACTGTAATGCTCACAGATCTGTGGGCTGTAAAAATAATCCACAGCTACCATATGTCAAGAGGAATATTTCAGCTGATACATGAAATCTACTAATTTTTCCCGTTTCCTTCTGTCTTCTTGCCTGAACAATGCAATAAAAATGGTATGTTTCAAAGAGCTTTTCGCTATTATTTAAAATCAAGTGGCATTATTTAATTATTAAAGTTATTTTTGTGAGCCTACTGTATTATCATCATCCTCTGAATAATTCACTAACATTATGTAACTTGCCAAAATGCTTAATATAAAAGTAATTTATTTTTATTATAAAAGTAATCAAAGAAGGTTTAACATCTTTTAAATATTTGCTAGAGGGTGTGTGTATTTGGCAGAGAGAGACAGGGAAATTGAGAAAGCACCTCCCAGAGGAGGAATCTTTTCTCTTCCATTCTCTTCTTGAGATTTTGGGCCTACACACACACACACACACACACACACACACACACACACACATATTCTACATGTTTTTCAGGTCACCAGGATTGGGACTCAAACTCAGTCATGTGGTATCTAGCCACCTTAAGCACCATGCCACCAACCAGCCCCTGACACCTTTCATTTTAAATGACTTGTATATTAAAATCTAGGCATAAGACTTAAATCTTTAACCAAAACATAAAGGATGACAATTTTTATACTTTATTCATATGACCAAATTTTGTTGATGAGAATAAAATATAATATTTGAAGAAGATGAACGTGGAATTATAGAAAAACAAAAAATTAGGAAAATATAAAAGGATCACTAAGAGATCTCCCTCCTTAATATTCTGACATAGATACTTCCATGTCGTGTTAGAAGCTCTTTGAAATACCCACGTCTTCATCATATTTAATTATGTTTTTTTCATTTTCCTTTTAGAATACAGAGACTAATGTTGACAAAATTATAAATGCTCATGAATAATAGATTAGTTTTCATTTGGCATTCTTCTGCTGCCTTAGTTGGATAAAAGGATACCAAATTTATTAGCTCTATTTGTATCAAATATTAGGTCTATTGTATTGTCATTACATTTATTTTGGTGTAGTGAATATTTTCTAAACCAATTAAATAGAAGTTACGACTACTTTTCAATATGGAAACAAAGCTAAATACTTTGAAATTATTAGATCTAAATTAAATACTTTATAATGATCAAGTATGAATTGTTAGTATTGACAAATTGAATTATAAATGTCTATGAGATAGTTACAATGGATTAAGGTAAAACAGTGAAGAACCTAGTTTTTAATCACATCACTTCATTAATTAGAAACTCTTCTATGGGGCCAGCAAGTGGCATAGTGGTTAAGGGTGCTAGACTCCCACATGGCTGATTGCAGTGCAAGTCCTGGACCCGGCGACTTGCTTTCTCACTTTCTCTCTCTCTCTCTCTCTCTTACTCTGTCCCTGGTCAAATCAAAATAAATAAACTAATTTTTTTTTTTTTTGAAAGAGACGCTGGGACCAGCAGTTAGTGTAATGGCTATGTCACTGAATTCCCATGTAGCTGACCACGGTTCAAGTCCCAGAACTGTTAGTTATTAGACCACTATACAATAAATTAATGTTTAAAAAATAATTTATCAGAGGGTGCATGTGCTCACTAGAGAAAGTCAGAGAAAGAGGAAAAGGAAAGTGAGAGAGCACTATTCATATGGGATGGCCATGCCACAATCTCCTCCCTGTCTCTCTCTCCATTCTCATTTTTGAGCAAGCAGGTCCATGCACCTGGCATATTTCTCAAGCCACTGGGTCCAGGACGGGAGCCACATCATTGGCCATGTGAGATCCAGCTATCTTAACCACCATGATGCCAGCTGGCCCCCATAGCAAATTACTTTTAAACTTAGCGATTGAAAAACAACAAACCTTAGTTTACAGAATTTTTTGAGGATCAGGAATCCAAGAGCAGATAAATGAGGTAGCTATGACTTAGGGTCTCCCACGAAATTGCCATTAAACTTCCTGATGAGGCTACAATCATTTCATCTCCAGCCTCAAGCGTGGCTGGGGGAGCTCCTTGAAAACTCAGCATTAGAAGACTCAATTTTCCTTGGTCGTTAACTCAGATGCTTCTGTCTTTCACTAAATGGACCTTTCTAAAGACTGCGTATGTGTTCTCAAGATCTGGTTGTTGGTTTCTCCCAAAGGAAGATGAGAAAGAGAGGGAGAAAGAGACAGATCTCAGAAGGTGGTAATACAACCGACCCAGTTTGGAAAGTCCCTCTTTCAAGACTTGAGGTCTTCGTGTACAGACCAATCACATGTGCACATGCCCATGATCCTGACTGGCAAGTGTTGGGGTACATTATGACAAAGATCTTGTTCAGAGTTTTTTTTTTTTTTTTTCCTCTCTCTCTCTTTCTCTCATGGAAGAAGTAAACTTTAAAAAAAGAAAAAGAAAAAGAAGAGAGAGAGTCTACGGTGTTTTTTTAAGACCATCTTAGGCGTGACATACTATCACATTTGCCATATGGTATTGATCAATCTTGGGTTGGGTTGCGATATGCATCTTTGACTTATCAGTGTATGCTTAGTTTCAATGTTCTTACATTTTCTTTAAATTGTAGGAACCTTACCTTTCCTTCGGCCTGAAAACATCATTTGAGCATCCTGTTTTTTATAGTGGTAATTTACTAAGTAGTTATTTAAGATTTTAATCATCAATAAAAGCTTGTTTTGTCTGCTTTTTAAAGAATAGTCTATATTGACATTGATTTTTGTTGTAATTTTTTTTCTTTTCTTTTCTGCTCTTTTTTTTTTTGGAGAGATTTTATCGCTATAAGGGCGCGTGCGCTCACCAGACAGAGAGACATAGAGAGAGAAAGCGAGAAATCACCCCACCCCCCAGGGGGGATGGCCACACCGCAATCCCTTCTCCTCCATTCTCCTCTCGGGATCCTGAGCACGCACGCACACGCGCTCGGCGTGAGTTTTAAGCCACCGGGTCTGGGACGCGAACCACGGTCGACTATGTGGGAGTCCAGCGACATAGCCTTTACGCTAACTGCTGGTTCCTTTTCTTTTCTGCCCTTTAAAGACGCCCCCACTGTTTCTGAGGAGTCAACATTTACATCACTGTTCCTCTCCATGTAATGGGGCCTTTTTCTTCTTTTTAAATATTTTTTTAAAATTTTATTTTAATTCATTTTATACATTCAATCAGTATACATCATTTATCTTGTACAGTGAATTTACCCAGCATGAATATACTTCACAACTAAAGCTTTTCTCTTTACCTTTGGTTTATAAAGTTACCTATGACTTGTGGGTTTTATTGTGGGTATTTTATTTGGATTTCTCTGACCTTCATAGAAATGCATTAATGTGTTTCATTAACACAGGAAATTTTCAGCCATGATCTTTTCAAATGTTAGTTGAGACCATTCTTTATTGATTTTCCCCCTTTAATTTACATTCTGCTGTTAAAGCTAGCCAATAAATACTCTATTTCAGATATAGTACTTCTAGAATTTATAGGTTTTTCTTATTTTCTTGATATTATTTGTTTCATTTTCTTTTCAGAGCTTACCTGTCTGTTCACTCACTATACTTATTAGGAGTTTATTTTTAACTGTATGCATTTATTTTTTTCACAAGAGAGAACAGAGAGGGAGAGAGAGAGTTAAACAACCCCCATACTGTCTTCATGCCATGGTCCCAACCCTCACCCTGAGCCAGGATCACAGACACATAGGCAACCACCCAACACCTGCAAGGGAGACCTCGGAACGCTAACCTGGACCTTCCCGTGTGTTCTGTTTTGTGGAACATTGCTTTACAACTGCACCACTGCTCCTGGCCAGGAGTTTTAAACATATAAAAATACGTGTTTTGAAGTCTTTGACTGTTAATTCCAGCCCTTAGGTCATTGTATCCTTTGTATAAATTCAAATTAAAAAAATCATTTTATGTCACATTTGCCTGCTTCTTCACATGGCTCACAATTTTTGTTTGGTGCTGTCCAATTTTAAACTACTTGATTGAGGCATGAGTGACATATGAAAAGCCGTATGCGTTTAATGTATGCGATGTTTTGATCTTGGAAGTAAGTACCTACCTGTGAAATCTGTGTATTTGCATAATACATTGCACAGATTTGTACTTACATTTGATAGCATTGATTTTTTTCTTTTTTTCTGGTAGGCAGCTCAGTTAATAGCAGATGATCTTGATCTTTTCAGGCTTGATTTATTATGAATTAGAGCTGCGATATTTTGGATTTTCTCTTCATCTTAGCTCACGTTTTTACTAGAGAGTGCAGTTCTGACTGCCCTCCTTTTCCAGGGTCTACACTAAGGGATCGAATTCCTCAGTGAAGTTTGCTTACCTTTTTTGAGCCAAAACGCCAACATCGTCCAGTCCTGCTTAGTCTGCAGCATCTCAGCCCTGCTCCCAGGACCAAACAACTGCTCTCTACGAGGCTTTTGCAAACTTCATCTTGCACATGCGCAGATCAGTCATCCAATGGTGGCCATGAAGACTTGTGAGTCCTCTCTTGAGCTTATTTCCTTTCCAGCCTCCTAAGTTCAAGCTGCAAAAACAGCAGGCTTCTGATTTCTGCTCTCCCTACTAATAGAAACCACCTTCCTTTGCTCACACCCACTTCTACCTGCTAGTCTAAACTGACCCTAGGCAGAGTACAACCAATGTGGTCCTCGCGTTGCAGACTTCCTTTTCGTCAAGGATTGTAGCTCTTCACTGCCTATTGCTTAGTACCTGGTAAGGGTCGTCTCCTATATTTTATTCAGTTTTACATTTTTTTAATGTTGAAGAGGTGTTTCAATATTCGTTATTTACCATGGTCCAAATCATGCTCAATGTCTCACTTATTGAATGAATGGATTAATAAAAATGTAGGGTTTATGAATAAATGAAATATAAGTTCAATATATATGTGTTGACTAGTTCAAAATATTATTAACTAGGTATAATCTATTAGTTGTATAAAGGTTGAACTTCTCAGTGAAGTAGTTGTGGCAAGGTTCAGAAACCATTAATTAAATGGATCCATGGTTTCTGACTTGCCTATTCACAGAACAGAATCTTCCTTTCCCAAAAGATTCACATAGTCAATCTGACCAATGAGTTATAATTTGGTAACTGTATAACTTCTAGTCGAAAATTATAATTTTCAAACTTTAATTCTAGCTGGAAAACCTAATAAAAGATGAGTGTTGGTTTTATAATATTGAAAAAAAAACCCTCAAAACTTACAATTGCAATATCAGTTATACTTTCCAGCCAGTTTAAAAGTTTCAAACTTCTGGGGCCAGAGTTGGTGTGCAAGTTAAGGGTCCTGGACTCCCACATGGGGAATTTCCACAGTTTTAAAAGTTTTAAACAGTATACAAATAATTTCATGGTCTATTCCATTTTTCAAAGTAATCAGCTTTTATTTTAACATCTTAGGTCACTGTGGTTACAGTTCAACTCATTACATGTGCCCTTTATTAATTAAACAAAATAATAGTAATTTTGTGGGCAATACATTTATTTAATTTTCTATTTCTTCAGTAAATTTTATTCTATGTTAGTAAGTTTCATGTATGATGACTGCTGTAATCCAGGAAAATATATAATGCACATTATTAACTGTGAGATCTAATTAATAATTAAGGTACACAAGGGGGGAAACCAGACAATTTATTCTGACAGGCAATATTACCTGTCTCCCAGATCACCTTGTCCTGTCAGAAGCACCTCTGTCCCAGTGACTTTATTTCAAACATATTGCTTTTGAGATAACAGCAGGGACTTCTGGGCTTCTCAGCAGCTCTTGTTTACCATCCAATGTCATGCTTAATGATCAACATTAAAGTTATTGCTTCCAAATCACTTTAATTAGTGTGGCAAAAGCCTTAAAAAGTTCCTTCCGAATGCTCAGATCATCCACTTAGACTGCCCTCATATATTGTGATTATATCACAAGGCTCTTGTAATGAAACATAATAACATTTCCAATCAGACATCCTGCAGTTCTTTTGTAAGATGAATGTTCAGCCACAGCACTTCCGGTGAGTATGCACTGCCCTTGACTCTCAAGTCATCTCTGCTTGAACCAGACCCAAGCACGTAATGCAAAAGTTAAACTGAATTTAAGAGTAAAGGTATTGGGATTTTAGTGCATATCGTCAGGGGATGCGAATGGAGGCCACATTGAAGCTATTTGTTCTATTAAAGTATGTATATATGTATATACTTTTAAAAAAGTATTTTTAGACAGATTTTTGCTATTGGATGTGTGCACTTGTTGGAGAGACCAAGAGAGACAGAGAGAGACAGAAAGCAAGAAATCTTCCCCAAGAAGGATGGTCACACTGCAATCCCTTCTCCATTTTCCTCTCTGGATATTGGGCATGCATGCACATGTGCCTGGTGTGAGTTTTAAGCTGCCAGGTCCAGGACTAAAACTGCAATTGACTATGTGGGAGTCCAGCAATGTAACCATTACACCATCTGCTGGTCCTTATATATTTCACTCTTAATATCTAAGTTAACCTCTTTTTTTTTTTTTTTTTTTCCCTTTTTTTTTTTTTTTTTTGG
>NW_006159546.1:690395-707291 GCF_000334495.1 Tupaia belangeri chinensis | reverse complement strand
TTTTAACCCCCCGGGTCCGGGACACGAACTGGGGTCGACTACGTGGGAGTCCAGCGACATAGCCATTACCCTAACTGCTGGTTCCCAACCTCTTTTTTTTTTTTTTTAAGAGAAGTTTTTGCTATAGGGTGTGTGAGCTCACTGAAGAGACAGAGAGACAGAAAGCTATCAATCATGCGCCCAGAGGGGATGGCCATGCCACAATCCCTTCCTCTCTGTTCTTCTCTTGGGATTTTGGATACTCATGCACACATGCTCGGCATGAGCCGGGTCTGGGACTCAAACCATGGTCAACACAGTGGAAGTCCAGTGACCTTACCATTATGCCATCTGCTGATCCCTAGGTTAACCCTTTTACTATTGTCCCACAGAGTGTTACTTCATGATTGACTTTATTTTCACAAAACAATTTATTTATACTTTTGAAATAGAAAAGAGAATTGTGGTTATCTGTTTTATATAACTGATACTATTGTATCGTAAGAAAATTATTCTTAGTATTTTATTCCAAAAAGGAGGCACACTTGAGTTTCTGGCTTACTACCAGAAGGAATCCTTTCACTTCTCATTCTGTAGTTTAAAATGTCAAAATGAACTCTCAAGGAATAATGTATTAAAGCTAGCTCCCATTTTAGTGCATTAATTCCCCCATTAAAATGTGGTATCGATCTGATGTTTTAGATACTTATACTGAGTGAATCCAATTAACAATTCAAAAACTATCTGCAAGTTTGTATATTAAAATTATTAAGCTTCATTCAGTCTTTTAGAGTATTGATGTATCACAGGTTTGTTCAAGATTTAATTCTGTACACTTCATCAAAAGTTAAATTGGAAAAAAATACCTCCTCATGAAATTAATTTTAATTAGGAGCCTCTACTCCAATTCTTTTACTAGAGGAGCTCGGAGTAAATTGAATTAGGTTTTGGAAGACAGTGTCACCAATATTCACTAATACTCCGTTTTTCTTTCTTTCCATGAACAAGGAAGTTACACCGGCTTCTACTTCCAGTATGAACACCAGTGAGTCTCTCACACCTTGGAGATAGCAACCATGAATACTAGACAAAACACAGCAAACTAAAAGCTATGAAAAGGAAACCAAGGAGGATGATGCTGGAAGAAAGTGGAGACTTGTATGAAGGGACCAGGGTGTGAAATATTTTTCTATTCTCTTTCCTGTGTCTGTGAATGTGCTATAGTTATGCTTTGTTGGGTGGCCACATCTTTGATGACTAAAGAGCAAGAGGATAGACCACAGCACAACTACAGACATTAGGATGTAAGATGAGAACCCTGGAGAATGGAAAACCAGATTGAAGAGAAGCTTCTGTGTATAAATTCTGTGCACATCTCTGACTGTCTAAGGCACACAGAAATGGGCAAGGGGGGTGGGGTTAGGGGTGGTGAAGGAGCTTCCAAGCAGACCTTAAAGATATTGCCAGTTCAGTTCTAGATCACCACAATAAAGCAAATATAGCAATAAAGTGAATTTAACTTTTTTTGTAGTTTCCCAGTGCATACAAAAGATATGTTTATACTATCGTATAGTCTAAATTTTTCAAGAATAGGCATCATAATGTACAGACCTTAATTAAAAATTCTTTATTGCTAAAATATGTTAATGATCTTTATCTGAGTCTTTAATGGGACACAACCTTGTTAGTGGAGGTGTTTTTTTGTTTTTGTTTTTGTTTTTTTTTTTTTTTTGCTATAGGGTGTGTGCGCTTGCCAGACAGACAGAGAGAGACAGAGAGACAGAAAGTGAGAATTTTTTTCTTTTTCTGTTTTTTTTTTTTTTAGAATGTTGCCATAGGGCATGTGTGCACACAGGAGAGAGAGAGAGAGAGAGAGAGGGAAAATGAGAAATCACACAGAGGGCGTGGTCATTAAATCCTTCCTCCTCTATTCTCTTTGGCCCTGTGGGATCTAGTGCCTTAACCACCATGCCATCTGCTGTCCTGGGACTAATAATTTTTACAACATGTAAAATGTTGATGAAAGAAAAAGCTCAAGAATATGACACTGAAATAATATTAAACTATACTTATTGCAAAGTATTTAAAGCTTTGCCATGTTACCAGGAAATAGAGACAACAATACTCATCTACAAATAATTGAGATCTCAGTTTCTACAGATTTAAATTTTTACAGATCTCCTCAGTAGATGTTTTCGAATTATAAGTTTATTTATTTATTTATTTAGATTTTTGCCATAAGGTGCCTACCCTCACTGGAGAAAAAGAGAGAGAAAGAGAAAAAAATGGGAAATCACCCATTAGGGAAGATGGCCAAGCTACAATCCCATCTCCTCCATTCTTCTCCTGTGATTTTGGGCGTGCATGCACACAAGCCTGGTGTGAATTTTATGACACCAAGTCCAGGACTCAAGGCTTGGTCCACCATGAGTGAATCCAGTGCCTGCAGTACCACATCACCTGCTGGCCTCCAGAATGATGTTTTTGAAGGACTGGTTATTTTTTAAAAAATAAGAGGTTTACTAGAAAGAAGGTAGATTGTTGATAAACTATGATGTATGAGAATATACTTATTATGAATTTACCTAAAACCATTAATGTGAAATACAGAGATTAAATAGAGCGACTAAAAATACTAAGAATTAAATTGCACATATGCTAAAGATCACATTAGATTGTAAAAAAGCTCACACTACATAGCAATGTTATAAAGATTGCTTTCAAAGGGATGAAGAGAAATGAAAAAAACACAGATATAATATATTATTTCTCCATACTGATGTTATAAACATGAGACAGAGGAAAATTAAAGCAATAGAAATCCTAAAATTAGAGCAATTTATTTATGTTCCAAATTCAAATAATATGAGTAAAATGCATACTAAGTGATTATTGTGAAAAGTGTTAAAATTGATAATATTGAAATATTGTAGAAGAAACTATGTAATGTCAATTTTTATAATTATATAACATTATAATAATATAAAATTATATAAAAATAATTCATTATTTATGTATTTCTTATTGATGTTTTGAGAAAAATGATTTAAACAAAATATAAATGCATAACTACATAAATATAAGTAAAGCACTTATAAATAAAGTCCTCAAAACAGTACCTCTTTAACAAAACTTCAGACTGCTTATATGAACAGGTGTAAAAGTGAAACAAAAAGAAATTATTTTATTTCTATGAAAATGATCTCTATCATTAAAGATCTATTACAGGGGCCACTTCATGACCTAGTGGTTAAAGCAGCTAGTTCCCACATGGCTGACTACATAGTTCGAATCTCAGTCCTTCCACAGCTTGAAAAACACACCAGGCGCCTCTGTGCACACCCAAAATTCTAATAGGAGGGAGAGAAGAAGAAGGGATTGCAATGTGACCATGGGGACCTTTTTCTATTTCCCCATTTTGAGTGTCTCTCTCCGGGGAGTGCACATGCCCTCTGTCAAATCAGGAAAAGCAACGGAAGAAGAATAACAAACACAATAGGAATCTACACCTTTGCTTTCCCTCGATTCATCAGCCCTTTACAAAGATTCTCTGTATTGTATGTAATGGTTGTATAGGCTAGTATCATTCGTGTTTCTTCCTTCTAATTTTTATTGTATTTTTTCCTCTTCTGTAGAGGGACATCATCATCTTCCGGAGCCTGGAGGCTTCACTGTGCATAGAACCAATAATGTGACCGGCAAGGAACTTGCAAGATGGTGTACAGCTGAGTCACACCAGGTAAAAATGGTACTTAACAAAATCAAACACTAACCGGCTTTCAGTTAATGAATGCTCAGTATTTGCAATTACCACTCCCATATGTTTTCTTGGGCAAAAGGGAATTTGATGTTCAAAATGTGATACTCTAGCATTATAAAATTCTTCCCTTGGGTTTTTGATGCCTCAAGGTATTCTTTTTTTATTTTTAAATCCAGTAATTCAACTTTTCCTGTTTGATAAAATGTTTAAAGTTTCCGATAGTCCATGTCAGTATGTTATTTGGTGTTCACAGTGCATGGTGACCTTGATCATTGCTTTTCTTTGTGTATTTTCAATAAAAAGGCTCACGAGCCCGAAGATGGTTTAACCGTGATATCTCCTTCTAAAATAGATCTGACATTGTCATTAGTCATTCGGAGAAGCCCAAGCTGTTAACCTACTTTGTCTTTTCAGTGGACATCAAATGCTGAAGTTTACAAGGCAAAATTTCTTTTCCTCTCAATCAGATGTCTGCCTGCTATTTTAAGGAGCATTGAATTTTGCACTGCAAATGTAATCTTGGAATAATTAGTCACAGAGCTTCTTTTCATTTCTTTACCTTGTTTAATCCCTGTCATTTGAGGTAAATCCCCAATGGTCTCAGAATTGTGATCACTTTTCCCTCACAAAAATGTATAGCATTCAAAATGCTCAAGAGGTGAAGGATATTAAGAAAGTAAAGACAACCAAGGTGTCTTTTCCCTCAATGTTGTTCTTACCCAACACCAAAACACGATTTCTGTTTCCTGTGCTGTCACTTCATCACATTTCAATGTCAGGAACATTATTAAATGAGGTCAGAAGTGTTTCCTGCTTTCGAACCCAATTCGGATAAAGCTGCTGAACTTGCAATAATGGGCACAAGGCACCTGAAAGCCTACGCCCACAAACCATGAAGAGTGGTCCTTGAGTTTGCATTATCCGGTAACTAAGAATGTTCTCGTGGTTCCTGTGTTGGCTTGCTGTGATGTGATGTGTCTGCTAACAAGGAATTATAAAGACAAAAGCTTCAAACACAGGAGGGAGTCTACTGAAAGCCTCAAACACAGATGGCACACTCATAAATTTTGGAAGTGCATCTACTATCCTGCAGAATCATCATTTCTGCTATGTATGTTCTACCAAAGAAAACAGAATAGTGCAAATAGAACTTAAGTATCAATTTCAGAGGTGAGATACATATCTGAATATGTGGTTATGGCACACCTGCCTACACACACACAATCATTTTTTTCTTTTTCATTTTTTCTTTTTACATTTTAAAAATATAATTTTATTTAACTTAATTTGTTTTTTAAATTTGACCAGAGAGGGACAGAGTGAAAGAGAGAGAAAGAGAGAGAGAGAGAGAGAGATTCTTTTTCCATTTTTTTTTTACATTTTATAAATATAATTTTATTTAACTTAATTTATTTTTTAAATTTGACCAGAGAGGGACAGAGTGAGAGAGAGAGAAAGAGAGAGAAAGAAAGCTGCCAGGTCCAGGATTTGAACTGCAGTCAGCCATGTGGGAGTCCAGTGATTTAACCACCATGCCACCTGCTGGCCCATATTTTTATAATGACTCTACTCTGTGTTAGGTCTAACTAAATAACCATAAGACAGCTACAGTTCCTAAATAGCCTAATTCAGAGAGTCAAGTCAGGATAAGGAGTTATTTGTCATCATATCAACTTATTTAAAAGTAAGAGTTGACTATTCAATGATGTCTGTTGACATTGTTTGAAGACAGCTTTATAAAAATGTATCAGACGGCTCACTAAAATATGAAGAGCACATACAAGTTTGTGTAGTTCAAGTAAGAAATTACAGCTATCATCTCATACATTTGTTCATTTCATATGTTAATATTAGTTATCTAAAATCCCCATTTACATTAGGCACTGCTCCAATTACAAACTCATTTTTGGTAAAGTTTCATGCTTTTGCATATTATAAAGGAAGAGTATGTAATGTATCTAATTCTATACTTGTTCCTGCACATTAGATCAGAATGATTATTGAACATTAGCACATAAAAAAGTGAATGCATGCAATAACATTAATTGAAGATATATATCTTGAGTTATTTCAAAAATAGATATCCTTAGAAATATTTTACTAGTTGGAAGTATCAACCTGTCTCAGCAATGCCAAACATGATGCCAGTCATGGTGGCACAATGGTGACGCAATGCTCCACAGTGATGCTGAAGCCACTGGCCAGGTCCCCGGTTTGAGTCCCAAAGTCTCCCTGCACACCATAAGCCTGTACACCTGCAAACGTGGGTAGATAAAGCCAGGGGTGGATCATGAAGATCCTGTTGGAGTCACCTGGGTCTCTCTCTCTTGTTCTCTCTGTTTCTGTCTTGCATGGAAGAAATAAAACTATCACAAGCATTGATTTCTTTCAGGATAGTTCTTCCTCTTGAAATTCACCTGAAATATGTAGGTATTTAATAAGACCTAATTATGTTGCCTAGAAATGTAATCAATAAAAAATAGAAGTAGATATTTAATTAAATCTGCTCCCCTAATCTATGCAAATGTTTTACGCCTTCTCTTTTAAGTTTTCATCATGATAAAATACATTGTTCTTTAGTAAAGATAGTATCAGTGACTGGTGTCATGAGTAGGTTAGGGAGAGGAGGCAAATGAAGAAGGTAGATGTCAAAAAGCCCTTTGATCTCTGTAAGATGACATGTTTCGTTAGGAAGGGTACACATCTCATAGGACAAAATGTGAAACAATAGGCATTACTTGATGGACTCTTACAATAGTAACAAATAAAATTATTAACTTTACACAAAATATTTATGTGAAGCATATCCTGTGAGTTGATTTTAAAATAGAGACAACAAAATAAATGTATTCTTTCAACATGTCTCTTTGGTCTATCCCTTGGTTACAGAATACGAGACACCATCCAAATGGAAATGTTCAAAAAGTGAAGAAGTTTGACACAATGTCATTAATGTTAAAAAAGAAAGAAAGCAAAATTGAACTCAACAGTGTCACCACAGCAGGTGTGCATTTCTACATGAGAAAATGTGGTGCTGAATGGTGGTTGCCCCATCAGACAAGACAAGGTCTCTTCAATTTTTCACAGTCTCCACCTGGTCTGTTTCAATTATTTACATCCCTTTCTAGGCTCACAGAAGATCAGAGTTTGCTACTTCTGGACTAAGCCATGGGATTTCAAGGAGACAGATTCTGAAAGACCCAAGAAGGAAACTCAGCAGGCATAATTCAGTTTTTGTATTCCAAAAAAGAAAAAAGAAAACAAGTACAATGAAAGTGTATGAGGCAAACCATATTTGGTATCTGGCACTTGAAATACCAGTATAATCAATAAATCAATTAATACTTATTTATTGTTATTAGACAGTATAGTAGGAGTAGCCTATTGTGTCTGAATTATTTGTAAGTTGATGACACCACATTCCACACTTACAGATATGGTTCATACTTCCACATTTAATCAATTTTAAAAGTGAATAAAAAATCACATTTTACAGCGATAAAATTGCAAAAAATAAGATTGCAAATTAAAGCATTGATTACACATTTTTAAGTCAGATTTGTTCTTTTCTAATGCCAAGCACAGAGATCTTTCATCTGATTCTTGTTAGTTTTCTGTTTTGTTTTGTTTTGTTTTTCTTTTGAGGGTAAAGACTTTTTCAAAAGAAATTAAGGTGAATGTCTCACACTGAAAAAAGATAAAGAGATAGAAAGAGAGAGAGGAAGAGAGAGAGAAATAATATAATTAAAAGACACTGGATATATTTCTGGGAGTTAAAAAATGGATGAACCATCAAGGTGACAGAAAGAAGGAATCGGAGTCTACATTAAGATTTTAGCATCAAGGTAAGACCTAGTAACAGGGTAGAATGTGAATTGGCTCCAACATTTCTGTGCTTCAGCTGCTTTATTTAAAATTCTCGGGAGAGCAGATCTATGGGCAAGGACATACCTATAGACATGGTTATTAAGTATCTGCTGCCTCATTTCAGGGCCTTTTCCAGCAAAGGAGCCTTTTAAAGGGACACGAGCATCTAACCCAAGCCATATTAGTGAAGATCATTTTTCCTACCTAAGTTGTTTTTTGTGCTTATGTTTGTTTGTTTTTATTTTTTAATCCCATGTTTTCTGGATATTTGGGGAGGAGATTTATATTAAAAAAAAAAAGAAAGAAAAAAGAAAAGAAAAGACAAGACAAGACAAGACTACCTGGCCCAAGTGCAGTGTTCTCTGGTCAATTTGATATATGTGTTTCCATGAGTGCCCATGAGCCTGAGTGGCTAGGGGTGGGGGAGAGATCATAGCATGACTCAAGAAATAAAATAAACAAACCTTAGAATAAAATTTCTAATATCGCTTTAATTAATACTTATTACATTTGAAAATGCTCAGGCTTTTATATAATTTGGAGCATCAAAATTACGTCATGCACTGAAAATGAGAACGTGTTATTGGAAAATACTTGTTTTTTCTAGAAATTACAGTTCATGAAGAAGTGACAGATGTTACATTTTAAAATAAATGAAAACACAGCCTTGTGCTACTATACAGCATAAATTGCATTCATTTATAAGGATTAAATTCAATACTTCTTTTAGTTTTAGGAATAATAATTATGTTCTAATTGAATTAGTAATTAGAACTATCCTACATGTAAAATGTAATTCCATGTGACTCTGAAAAAAATACATAAGTTATTTCTAATTAATCATTAAATTCAGTACTTCATTCAGTGAAATGACTCTCTTTTAATATTGTAAATTAAATACTATGTAGTATATTTACTAAAAGCAATAGAAAACTGAGCTTTGTCATTTATTGATGACGAATTCTTGTTATACCAACATGGAAAATGAAATGTAAGCTGTGTTTGTGTGTGTGCGTGTGTGTGTGTGTGTGTGTGTGTGTGCACGCACATTACATGTTTATTTTTAGCATTTACTGTGGGGGACCAGAGGCCTCAAGTACTGGTCACCATTTCAATGTTCTACCAAGATTTTTTGCCTCCAGACTTTCCAAATGCCAAGGAGTGAAAATCCTTTCCAAACATTGCTTTCCTAAGAAAAATTCATTATGCCTCTGACTTTGTATTCATTCACTGAAGGTGATATGTAGCTCACTATCTCTCCATCTTAAATCATGGAATTATATTATGAACTCTCAATGTCTATTTCACGCTTTCCAATAGCACAGTCCACGATTATGAAAAACATTCCATACCTGCAGTTTCCAATACAGTAGCCAGGATCTTCATGTCACTATTAAGCCTTTGCTTACAAAGTTTTGATGAGTAATTGAATTTGGACTTAGTTAATTTTGTCTATTTTAAGATAAAGTAGTCCCATGGGGCCAGTGGTTCCATTAGTGGACAAATGTAGGTTTATATTCATTTCCACAAAATACTTTGACCTCCTTTAATCCAATTTGCTTCTGTTCCACATCAACTACTAATTCGAAGAAATATGTCCTGCCTCCTAGGGTGAGAGTCAGTAACAGCTCCAAAATCTTCAAAGAAGAATGGCATGCTTTTGGTTTTATTCTTGACCTTCTTCCATCCATTGTTTAATATTGGTATGCAAGCAAAATGCATCCAAAGTTGCATTTATTTATCTTTTCTCCAATTTTAAGCTATTAGAAAACAAAATTGTCATCAGAACTTTAAAAAGCATAAGTGCAAAATTGTCTCTTTGTATTATTTGTGGACTATTAATCTTGAGTTTAGGTGCTGTGAAGCCTCAGGAGGAAATAGTTACCTTTGCTGCCCTAAATGTGTGAAGTAAGAAGAATGATTTTTATGATTTTTCTATTTTAAAGCCAAGAGACAATAGAGGAGATATTCGCATCTCATTTCAGTTCCAAAGAGACCGAGAAGATTGACCCCACCAGTGCTTTCGATGCCCAGGACTGTAAAAGGCAGAAGAGATCTGTGTATTTAAGATTGATGGAGATGCGTGCGTCGAGAAATGAGTATATCGTACTGGGTAAAGTCTCTCCACAATCTAAATGATGTATAGTGATTTAATGTATGAATAATAATATTAAAAATAAAAATAAATAAAAAAGAAAGAAATGAGGTGGAAACTAAGCCCTGGGATAACAGTAAGACCTAAAGTAGATTCAAATCTCTGGAAGCCCTAATTGACCTGAGTGAGCCTCTACATATGGAATCCCATGGAAACAGGTTATCTTTGGACTTCCAACTGCTGATACCAATTGTTAAAAGAGAATTAGATGAGCAATACCAGGTATAAAGAGTGAAGGGTTTTATCACTCCTGACCGTACCCCTAAACCCCTATAGGTAAAGTGATTATCTAGTTTCCCTCACTAAATGTTCAGTCACTTAGTAAAAAGCTTTCAAAATCGAATTCCGCATGACCTTGACTCAGAGACTGAGATTTGCAGGCAGGCATATTATTGGAGAGTGCTTACAAAGGAAAACAAAACAAACAAACAAAGAAACAACCAAGCCAATAAGAACATCTAATAGAGGGGAGTGGTGTTGCTCTGAAGAACACGTTAAAATGTAATCACTCTTGGGACCAGCAGTTAGCATAATGGCTATGTTGCTGGACTCCCACGTAGTCGACTGTGGTTTGAGTCCCGGACCCCATGGCTTAAACTCAGGCCGGGCACGTGTGCGTGCATGCCCAAGATCCCGAGAGGGGGGGAGAAGGTGTTTGGGCGTGGCCATCCCCCCTGGGGGGGGGGGGTGATTCCTTGCTTTCTATCTCTCTGTCTCTCTCGCGAGCGCACACGCCCTATAGCAAAAACCTCTCCAAAAAGAAAAAAGGAAAAAAAATTAGTTATTTCTATTAAATAATCTCAGAAGGTATTTGATTAGTTTCTCTTTTTTTCTTTAAGAGTATCATTTCACTAAGTAAAATCTTTCACTTTCAAGTAACAATAGAGTTTAAAAAGGGTTTAAAGTGGTTATGAAGAATGATAAAGCAACCTCCCCAACTGACTCCTAAGACCTTGCTCATGGCTGTATTGCTATTGTGGTTCACCTTGCTGTTCATGATGTTGCTTTTATCGTTTGAAATTTCATAAAACAGAACCTCAGAAAATGAACGGCAAATTTCTTAAGTACAAATGAATAAATGGTTTTGATATCAACCAGATGCACTTACAGATAGTTCTGAGAACTCGTATGAAATAGGCAAGGGGCAGTTCCTCCCACATAACAAATACACATATAGTTTTAAGAACTCAATAGTATACATACACACACTTATACATGCACACACTTATACATGCATACTTTTACACATGCACACACTCATAAATAGATCAGAGCTTGCTGCTGTCATGTCATAGAAATATTATGAACCACAAAGGGAAAACATCATTCCTGTGTATGTACGGATAGTACATCTTGCTTAGTGAACATTATAATTGTTGATGAATATCAACAAAAAGTAGTGTAGCATCTTTAAATCTAAGAGAAAACCTTCATTAACATTTTATACTGTGTTTGTTTTTATAAAAAAATCTATCTCAACAAATATCTACTGAAGGTTAATAATATTTAATAAAGCTTCTTGGTGGTAAATTTAAAAATGGAGGATTCTGACTCAAAAAATATTTTTATCAAATTTTCTTGTTATTTAAATAATCATATAAATTATAAACTAAATGTTCCTTTATTCCTTTTTTTTTTTTTTTTTTGGAGAGATTTTCACTATAGGGTGCGTGCGCTCACCAGACAGACAGAGAGAGACATAGAGACAGAAAGCGAGAAATCACTCCCCAGGGGGGATGGTCACGCCGCAATCCCTTCTCCTCCATTCTCCTCTCAGGATCTTGGGCACGCATGCACATGCACCCGGCGTACGTTTTAAGCCACCGGGTCAGGAATGCGAACCGCGGTCAACTACATGGGAGTCCAGTGACATAGCCATTACGCTAACTGCTGGCTCCCATCCTTTTTTTCCTAACATATACTACATACCAGGTAAGTGCTCTCATTCTCTTTAGAAGAATATGTTAAAAGGAAATAAGCAGACCCAACAAACTTTAATTATTTGAAATAGATAACTCTTAGAATGGGATTAAGCAGGAAAATGCCATGTATTTAGCAAAATTCAGGTAGTTTTGTAAAACAGACAGGAATAGAACAAGCAAAGTTACAAAATAAAACAAAAAACTTTAGAAGTCCAGTGTTTGGGTCAGCAAAATTCTTTAACTTTGTCAGCTTTCTTTCTGATTTATAAATAAAAATAACAAGTATTGATTGTCGTAAGTATTGAGTCTGTGTAAAACTCCTAGGAAACTGTGTCATCTAAAGTTTCATATATAGTATTGAACATTCTTATTCAAAAATGGACCCCAAATGTTTATCGACATGAGAAACCATTTTATAATTGCATCATTGTCCTTTCACACCAAAATTGAGGAATAGTAAAAAGATTTTCAAACTTTATAAACTTGAGCTATTTTGTTCTTTGGTGGTTTTTTTTTTTTTTTTTTTGAGAGATTTTTGCTGTAGGGCATGTACACTCACCAGAAAAAGAAAAAGAATCAGAGAGAGAAAATGAAAAATCAGGGGGGGCAGCCATAGTACAAGCCCTTCTCCTTCATTCCCCTCTCAGGATTTTTGGCACGTATTCACGCAAGCTCGACCAGAGTTTCAGGTTGCTGAGTCTGGGACTCGAACCACTCCTATGCTTTAACCACAGCACCACCTGCCGGTTCCTTGCTTGGTAGTATTTCTAAATTCCATTTTACTGTGGTCTCATAACACATGTATCTCATTCTCTATTTTAGTATCAGATCTATTTTGAAGATTCACTAAATCTAGAGAGATGAAAAGGACCACACAGTGTTATACTATGAGAAGTATTTCAGAAACATATGCCAATGATACTGTAAAGTCTGGGGAATACAAACGTTTGCCAAAAGAGAGAAAAGGAAAAAAAAAAAAAGGTGGCTTCTTAAGAGAGTGTGATATCCTGGTAGAGTCTTGGAGGGGAAGGGGAAATTGCATATCAGCAGCTGACAGAGGTCTTCCCAGTTAGCATGCAGCATTGTCCTTGGAATAAAAGAAAAAGCCAACACAAGGCTGGTGGACAGCAGTTAGACTGCGATGATTAAATAGCAAGATGCATGTTGTGAGTTGTAGGCTGTGAATCTGAAGTAGTCCCCAGAAGTTAGCTCATGAAGGGCCTGATAAACAACAGAGACATTTTTATTGCATTTTGTTATGTTTTGAGAGATACTTTTGCTGTAGGATGTGTGTGCTCTCTAGAGAGACAGAAAGCCAGAGAACATGCCCCTGGGTGGGGAATGGCCATGCTGCAGTCTTTCTTTTCTATTCTCCTCTGGAGATTTTGGGCATACATCTACATGCATGGCATGAATTTCAAGCTGCCAGGTCTGGGACTCAAACTGTACTCAGCCATGTGGGAGTCCAGTACCTTAACCACCATGCCACCTGTTGACTCCCAGAGAGACAATTTTATTTTTCCTGAAGTCAATTATGAGTCTCAGGATCATATGACGCTGTGATATAATGTAATCCATTCTTCTATATTATTTTAATTTGAGAATTTAATTATTTCTTCTACAAAGGAGAGAACAAGGGAGTCTGTCCAGTAGAGTCTTGACCCTGTGATGTGTCATCTCATTTGGATCACAGGTGAGTGCACACCTGTCCTCATCTGAGAGGCTTTGAACTCAGAACCTTCTCATGTGGGATTGCCTCTTGCCTCACATTTTCCTGCTACGTCACCACTTGACCCCATACTTCACCCATTTAAATGATTACTTTGATGTCTGTAATAAGCAGAAGGGTGGGGAGTCACACTTTTACTGGAGAAAATACCATAATCATTACTAAGTTGAGCAGGATGATCATGATGATGAGCATGAGGAGCATGGTAATACAACTAATAAAAATAACAGTAAATATTATACAGTCCTTAGAATAATTCTAGGAGTACTGAACTATAAGTATATGCACCTTTAATCCTCCCAAGAAATGTGTGATAGATTTCCTGATACATTGCTTAGTATTCCATTTAGAGATGATCAAGTTCCGAATGGAGGAAGTATTTGAATTTAATAGTTGTACACAGAGTGACAATTTAACCAAGCGAGCAGAATGTTGTACAGAAGATGAGGAATGCAGAGGAAATATGGACAGTAATAATAATGATGATGTGACCATTGCCATTCATCTTTCTGGTAGAAGCCTGCAACAGAGTCTGTGCATGTTTTGTATTACCTCTTCTTCCTTCTGTGTCATCCTCCCCTGAGTCATCAGCATCTTGCTTTATGGCAGCAGGGGCTATGTCTGACTAATTTTTGGGCCTGTCCTGCCTCTCGGCCAACAGCTGCTTGTTGTAGAATAAAAGGCCTTCCAGCGTGGCAATGAAACACAGTCCTTTCAACCATCCCCATGGCTTGAGATTTTGCCTTCTCCTGTCATGTGTACACTTTAATCTCTCACCAATACATACTTTTTTTTTTTTTTTGGAGAGGTTTTTGCTACAGGGCACGTGTTTTCACCAGAAAGACAGAGAGAGAGAAAGCGACAAATCACCCCCCAGTGGGGAGAGCCAAGCCGCAATCCCTTCTCCTCCATTCTCCTCTCAGGATCTTGGGCACACACACACACATGCACCCAGCGTGAGTTTAAGCCACTAGGTCCGGGACTTAAACCACGCTCGAATACATGGGAGTCCAGAGACATAGACATTACTACAACTCCTGGTCCTGATGTGGTCAACTTTATAGAAAAAGGAAAGAAAAGCGAACAGATTTGTGGCAATAGGTTTAGAACAAAACAGGGAGGCAGCGTGCTTGACATTTGACCACTCTCTCCCCGTATATTCCTCTGCCAGCCCAAAGGTAAATAGAGGAAGAAGATTCATCACTACAATTAAATATTATTTGTCTTTGCACCCCCCAAGTGGAGAAAGAAAAAAAAGGAGGCACTGTGTACAGACGAGCACTTTCTCCAAAGAAGAGAGTGTCCCTGTTAGTTTTCAGCCTTTATTCCCATCCAGAAAGATCTGAGGGCGGATAAAATGAAGGACCAGAGGAAGATGCTGTAGGAAATACTTTCTTGAGACCCAGTCTTTGGAGAACTTAATTTTTTTTTTTTTGGAGAGGTTTTTGCTACAGGACGCGTGCGCTCGCCAGACAGACAGAGAGAGACATAGAGACAGAAAGCGAGAAATCACCCCCCAGGGGGGATGGTCACGCCGCAATCCCTTCTCCTCCATTCTCCTCTCGGGATCTTAGGCACGCACACACACGTGCCCGGTGTGATTTTTAAGCCACCGGGTCTGGGACACGAACCGCGGTCGACTACGTGGGAGTCCAGCAACATAGCCATTGCGCTAACTGCTGGTTCCCAAGTCCTTAATATTTTCTGAGAACAATGCCAAAGGGTCAGGTTACCCAGTGGATGCGTGATGTACCAAACTGTGTATACGGAAAGTTTTTCCTATACATACATGCCTATGTTAAAGTTTAACTTAGAGATTAGGCATAAGATATTAAAAATCATAATTAATAATTAAATACAAAGAGCATAACAGTATATTCTAATTAGTGTTATTTCAATGTGGTCTGCCATTCTCAAAATATTACTGTACCAGGGGCCAGCAGATGGTGTAATGGTTACATCCTTAGACTCCCACCTGGTCAAGCCATGGTTCTACTCCCAGACCTGGTGGCTTGAAATTCATGCCAGGATAGGAAAAAAAGCAAAATATATAGGAAACGAGAAATGGAAAATTATTTGTTGATGATAATACCTAAGCTGATGTGCTTGATTGAGCCAATATACGGTGTATTCTTGTGGAAAATCTCATTTTGTATGCTGTAACACTATACAGTGAATGAATGTTAATAAGTACATTTAAATAATAATAAAAAAAGAAATTTATGCCAGGTGCGTGTGTGTTCTTGCACAATATTCCGGTAGGAGAGTAAGGGAGGTGATTGCCATGTGGCTCTCTCCTCTGGGGGGTGATTTCTCATGTTACTTCTTACCATCTCTGTCTCTTTCTCAGGTGGGTGCACACACCCTAAAGTAAAAGTGTGAAGAAAACCTGTACCCTTGGCAACCGAAATAATGAAAAGTGAATCCACAGGTAAGGGAGTACACCTGTATTCATTTGTTTCTACTTTTGTTACTCACCACATTATTGGAATTACTTAGTTTTTGACTTCTGTGAATTCCATTTAAAATTGCCAAGATGTCCATGCATTTTTGAAAAAGAGAAAAGAGGTCTTGGACAGTCCCAGAACTGGCCCAGCTCCATCGTTCCCTATTGTTAGCACTTGGCTACTTACTCAGAACTGGGCCAGGGCACTTCTTGTTGACAATAGACAAATTCACAGAATACGTTCAGATGAGCTGTTTCTATGGTCATACTGAACACATGAAAATGTTCGTTCATAAAGAAATTTCTGAACTTAGAAAAACTGGAGTCAGCAGATAGGATGGTAGTCAAGGGGCTAGATCTCACATGGCTAACTTCACATTTACAGTCCTGGACCCAGCAGCTCAAAAATCATGCCAGGCATGTGTGCATGCATGCCCAAAATCCCAGGAGGAGAATGCTGGAGAAGGTATCACAGTATGGTCATAACCCCTGGGGGGTGATTTTTCACTTTCCTTCTCTCTGCTCTCTCTGTTTCTCTCGAGTGAGTCAGAATACCCTATGGCGATAACCTAAAAAGAAAAAGAAAAGAAAATAACAATCAAGAACCATGAACAGGATTAACACATGGCATAATGGTTATGTCGCTGGACTCCTACAGAGTTGACCATGGTTCAACCATGGTTAAACTCACGCTGTGCGTGAATGCATGCATGCCCAAAATTCTGAGAAGAGAATGGAGGAGGAAAGATTGTGGCGTGGCTATTCCCCAAGGGGTGATTTCTTGTTGTCTCTTTGTGTCTCTCTGTCCCTCAGGTGAGAGCACACGCCCTACAGCAAAAATCTCTCTTAACAAAAAAAAAATTGACCAAGACCAAAATATGATCATACGTCCTCCTATTCTGGCTAATTTGATTGACTGTTGCTCACCAATTATGACTTTAGACTTATTACATTTCTCCTATCTTCTATAATAAGATCTATTTTTTTTTTTTGGGGGGGGAGAGATTTTCACTGTAGGGAGCGGGGGCTCGCCAGACA
>NW_006159546.1:669865-690376 GCF_000334495.1 Tupaia belangeri chinensis | reverse complement strand
GCGTGGGAGTCCAGCGACATAGCCATTACGCTAACTGCTGGTTCCCTATAATAAGATCTATTAAGATGCCCTTTCATTGAATTTTTTTTTCCCTATTCATACAGTAGACAATTAAAAACAAAACAAAACAAAACAAAACAAAACAAAACAAAACAAAACAAAACAAAACAAAACAAAACAAAACAAAACAAAACAAAACAAAACAAAACAAAACAAAACAAAACAAAACAAAACAAAACTACAGTAGACAATTAAAAACAAAACAAAACAAAACAAAACAAAACAAAACAAAAAACCTCTCTGAATGTCTCCGTAAATCACTTGCAAAGGCCAAATTCTCTCATTCGTTTTTTTCACCCTAAGACCCAGATACCCCACATTTCCATGGTTTGCTTTTTCCTTTGTTACAGCAAATAAAACATAGAACAAAGCAAGACAAACTTTGTTCAATCAACCACAGATCGGAGGAGGGCATTGACAATGGTAAAATATGTTCATAATGTCCAGAGTGCATATTTACATTATGCAGATGTGGTCCTTGTTTCTAGTCTACCATAGGACAATAAGTGGGAACATCATATTTGAGTACTGTGACCGTCTATCCTAACGCTGTTCATGAATATAGGATGACTATATTTCAGTTCTCCTAATGAAATGTAAACTGCTGGAAGATTCGGAAAAATTGTCATTCTTTTGTATCATCCATGTATATGTGTGTGATTTTTTTTCATTCATTCATCAATACTAATTAAATGCTGTAACCAACAGTTAGCATAATGGCTATGTCGCTGAACTCCCGTATAGTCAACCGTGGTTTGAGTCCTGGACCGGTGTCTTAAACTCATGCTGGGTGTGTGTGGGTGCTTGCCCAAGATCCTGGGAGGAGAATGGAGGAGAAGGGATTGAGGCATAGCCATCTCCCTACCCCCAGGGGGTGATTTCTTGCTTTCTGTCTCTCTGACTGTTTTTCTGGCAAGCACATGCGCCCTATAGCAAAAACCTCTCAAAAAATAAAACAAAACAAAACAAAAACTACATATATGTACTAATTAAATGCAGTTATGTTTAGGGTTATCATAACATTAAAATGTAATAAATAACTGAACAAAATCATGGCCAAATGAATGTTTAGATTATTAGTGAGACACTGGGCTTAATTCTTCCAGACACTATTGACACATGTGGTAAGTGATGGGATGATGACTGGGAAAAATATTTTTCATTGTGAAAACAAAACAAATCAAAGCAAAACAAACAACAACAACAAAAACACCGTCATCCGTCATTTACAAAACTCTTCCATTTTGACATCATTAAAATCTTTTTTCTAACCCATATTGCCAAATCAAACTTGCTTGGATGGTCTATTTGAAAGAGGATGTTGGTCATTTATGTATTTACATTTGAGAAGCCACGAGACCTAAATCGTTCTCCTTTTAGAACGGCAAGCTGGGGCGGGTGACCGCTGACTACTCCACTATTACAGCTGCTGTGTGATTTGCTAGTCAGTTGCACAAGGAGATCTGTACCTAAACTTGGCACAAATGGATCGTGTGATGGGAGTCCTGGGGAACATTTATGATGCTTGTGCTATTGCAACTGCTGTTCTGGGTTTTCTTTCTCCTGTTTCAAACGCTGGCCGCGACAGTGCCGGAGACAGCCCGTGATTTAAGAGTGAGGGATAGTCTTCCGTGATAGCAGTGCTGTCTGTGATGAATGGAGGCTTAGCAGGCAAGAAGGAAGGAAGATGTGAATTAGGAGAGGAGGGCTGGAAAGTGACAGATTTAAAGCCATTCCCCCAAACATCAGCCAATTTACTCTGTGAGGTAAAAGTACACCATTTTAATTTTGAGAGGTTTTATGGAATGTCACGCCAAATTTGTTTGAATCATGGCTTAAATATAAATCACCATCAGCTAGCCTGGGAGGAAATTCAATCCACCCACTTTTCTTACACTTGTTGAAATTTTGATTTTTAATGAAATAGTGCACAGAATATTGTTTTAAATAAAATATGAGGTAGGCTAATAAAACAACACTGTACATATTAGCTTTATCACTTAAATAATAATGTGCTATCATTTAGAAAAACTTTATAAAATGTTGACCATCCAGCTATGAATTTTATATAATTTCATTATGTAAACAAGTAAGCATCGGACCAGTAGGTGGCATGGTGGTTAAGGTTCTGGGCTTCCATATGGCCAATTGCAATTCGAGTCCTGGAGCTGGTAGTTTGCTTTCTCACTTTCTCCTTCTTCCTTTTTTTTTTAAATTTATTTTATTTAGTTTTATTTATTTATTTACTTTATTTGACCAGAGAGGGACAGTGAGAGAGAGGAAAGTGAGAAAGCAAGCCACCAGGTCTGGGACTTGAACCATGGTCAGTCATATGGGAATCCAGCGCCCTTAACCACCATGCCATTGCTTGCCCCAAACGACCTCCATTCCCACACCAGGAGTTGAACCCGGGCCACCTGGGTTAAAACCAGGAATCCTAACCACTAGACCATGTGGGACTCCCTCTTCCTTTATCTGTCTCTCTCTGGTGAGCACACATGCCCTATAGCATATTAAAAAAATAATAATGATAAATAAAATTAAATAAATAATTTAAAAAGCAAGCATTTACCATATTCTATGGAATCTCTGTAGAAAACCTCTGTAATGATAGTTGTAAACCACAAAGGCATTTGATATACTTTCATCCACTACAACTTTAAAATATTGAAGTATTGTTTCAAATCTAAAGTATAAACCAATAGAGAACAGCTTTACAAGATTTAGATATGGTATAAAAGGGGAAGTACAAAGTTAAGTATATTTATTATAAGTGCTTCAATAAAATATATGGATCCTCCATGGTCTAAGAGGTTACTTATTTTTTTTTAGAGGTTTTTGCTATAGGGCACATATGCTCCCCAAAAAGACAGAGAGAGACAGAAAGCGAGAAATCACCCCCCAGGGGGGATGGCCACAGCGCAATGACTTCTCCATTCTCCTCTTGGGATCTTGGGAACGCAGACACACACATGCACCGGCTTGAGTTTAAGCCACCGTGTCTGGTACTCGAACCGTGGTCGACTACATGGGAGTCCAGTGACATAGTCATTAGGCCAACTGCTGGTCCCTAAGAGGTTACTTTCAAGGATTTCATTTCTTACGCTAAGCTGTGTATTCCTAGAATTCAGTCGTCTCACACTCTGTCTGTAGGGTGGGTAAAATGAATCTCTGAGGATGCAATTTGCATGTGATATGAGGACTTCCCTTTGAAAGAACTGATTTCAGGAAAGAGAAGACTACAAGGCAGCTCCTCTTCTTAACAAGAAACAAACAAACACAACCTCAGGCAGCCTGAGGGAGAAGAGATCATTTTGACTATGTCTGAGCTCAGCCTAGACACCATGGATTTGCACTTTTTCATACGGAGCACAGATGTGTCGGCAGCAAGGAAATTCTGTCACCACAGAAAGCTCCATGACACACTGGGATTGCAAAGCAGCACTATTCGGGGTGAGATGTAACAGAGTGAATCACCACAGGGGGGTTGGTTATCTTCGCTTGTTCCATTAGACAACAGAAAAAGAGCATGAACTGAATCCACACCCAGGTTGCACTGGCAGGATCAGCAGTCCAGAAGCTGTGGTGCTTTTTGTTTGTGTCTTTAAAAAAAGTGGCCTTGGAAAAAAAAAAAAAAAAAAAAGTGGCCTTGGGACCAGCGGTTAGCGTAATGGCTATGTCGCTGGACTCCCATGGCGTCGACTGTGGTTTGCGTCCCGGACCTGGTGGCTTAAAACTCACAGCGGGTGCGTGTGCATGTGTGCCCAAGATCCCAAGAGGAGAACGGAAGAGAAGGGATTGCGGCGTGGCCATCCCCCCTGAGGGGTGATTTCTCTCTTTCTATTTCTCTGTCTCTGTCTGACGAGCACATGCGCCCTATAGCAAAAATCTCTCAAAAAAAAAAAGAAAAGAGAAGAGAAGAGAAGAGAAGAGAAGAGAAAAAAGAAAAGAAAAGAAAAGAAAAGAAAACAAAAGAAAAAAGAAAAATGGCCTCACTGTGTTGCATTTCTCCTGCCTCAGTCTGTCTGGGAGCTGGGACCACAGACAGGGGCCACGCACTCAGCTCTCTCAGGCAGGGTCTCACGATGCTGTCCTGGCCAGCCTCGAGCTCGTGATCTGATCCTTCTGGGATAACAGGAACCGGCCACCATGCCTGGCCTTTCTATTGGACCACCAGAGAAACCCAGGCCCGCCCTGTGATCCCAGCCTATAGTGCATGGCATTTCAGCAGTCTATGCCAGGCCACCAGAATCAAAGAGAGTAATTTCTACACCCACAAGAGATGCTCCAGTGCCCCCAATGACTCCAACATTGAAGGGGCTGGGTGAGGTCATGCCCTGTCCAGTGCTTGTTGGCCTCAATGACTCAACAGTAAAGAACAAAGCAAGGAACCCAAAATTAATTAGCTGACAAATGTAAAAGTGAATAGCATATCGCAGATGAAATCATTTTTTAAATTATATTCTCAAAAATAATTTGGGAGGAATGTTAAAATAGAAATACCGCATTGGTAGAAGATGCCAAATTCTTACAAAAATATATGTATTTTTTTAATAATCATGGCGATCTCTTGCTTAATCCTTTGAGGAAGAGAACAAACTACATTAGAAAATCATTTGGGCCTGAACTTGGTTATTATGCACTCTAGTCAGAATTCCTTTTCAAAACCCGTATATTTGGTGACCAATAGTAGTGTGGTGGTTAAGGCAGATGGTTTCTTTTTTTAAGTGCATTTTTGCTATAGGGCACGTAAGCTTGCTGGAGAGAGAGACAGAAAGAAAGAATCCCCCCTCCCCCACCTCCTTCCCTTAAGGAGGATGGCCACGCTGCAATCCCTTCTCCATTCTCTTCTTCAGATTTTGGGCACACATACACAGACACCCGACATGAGTTTCGAGCCTCCAGGTCTAGTACTTAAACCATGGTTGGCCATATGGAAGTCCACCAGTGGAACCATTATGCTATCTGCTGGTTCCGAGGCAGTTGGATTCTACATGGCTGACTACGTGGTTCAAGTTCCAAGACACAGTGACTTGAAGAACACACCAAATGGGTGTATGTACATGTCCCAGATTCTGGAGGACAATGGAAGAGAAGGGATTGAAATGTGGTCATCCCTCTGGGGATTTCTCTATCATTTTTCTCTCTCTCTCTCTCTTTCTCTCCCTCTCTTTGTCCAGCAGGTTCATGCAGTCTCTGGCAAATTTTTAAAATTTAAAATATAAAAATAAATAAATAAAACCCATATATTTGATTAAGCTTTTCCCAGAAAAGGCTGGTCTACATTTATGGGTTCTTAGTTCAAGCTGTATAGCAGAAATAATCTGCATTTCATGCATTTCACATGTCTTACATGTTTCCTACATCCTGATTCCTTACCCCGATAGTGAGGATATATGTAGTCATAGAATGTGTTGTGCTTACGAGTGAATTCTAAACCTTGGTTTTTGAGCTTAAAAAGCATATACATTTGGGTAAAATTGCTGACCTGTAAGGAGCTCAGTTAATTCATATTAAAAAGATCAGATGAGTGCCAGGTGGCAGCACGGCTAGACCCATAGAGGAAGGTCCTAGGTTGATGTCCCAAGACCTCCCTGTGACTATGCTCCAGGTTGGTTGAGTCCAAGGGTGTGTCAAGGCATGAGAAATCTTCTGGGGTGCTTATATTTCTTCATCTCTCATTCTCTATTTCTCCTTCTCTCTCTCTCACTGAAGAAATAAACTTTTAAAATTTTTTCCCTTTTTTTTTTGCATTTTTAAAAGTATTTTATTTCAATTTCTTTTATACATTCAATCACACATGTCACTTAGCTTGCAAAGTGAATATTCCAACATGTACACATTTCTCACCAGTCCAGTTGGGAATACTATACACATCATCCTCAGCAGACAATAGCCCACCTCTGTCCCACAAATGCCCCAGTCCTCCGTTTCTCTCTGCAATGTCCCCCCTCAGTCTCTCCTCCTTCACCCATGCTCTTCTCAGGCTGTATCCTGTATTTATAACCCTTTTCTATGTTTCTATATATGTGTACATAAAAATGCGAATTTATTGCAAATAATATATGTAAATATGAAATACATGTGAATGATAGCAGAAATAATATGCATTTCATGCTTTTGCTTGGTGATGAAATGTATAAGATTTGTAAACCAGTAAAAGGAATGTTTCACACATATTAACGATTCACTAAAGGTTAACTTCACTAACGTATACTTGAGGCTATGCTATTAGATACCTATTTTCTATTTACATAATTAAATGGCAGAAATTCTCAATGTAACTGTATCACTTATCATTACTTATAATTAAAATTTACCCACAAGCAATATTTATACTTTAATTTACTCAAGGAAAATAACTTGAAAACAACGTATTTATACATAACCATAAAGTCCAATATGACTGATAAATGCTTACTCTAAAATTTAAAAATGTCAAAAATTGTATATATTAATTCAATGTCTCAACATACGACAGAGCAGAAATAACAAAAGCTGAAATGAACTTCCACATTAATTTTAAAATGAAAAACTGTGTGGTTTGGAAAACAATATTATCTCCTCTATTCCAGAATTTTAGCCTGAAAACATTTTGTACCTTTCAATTCTCTACTTAAAGATTAGTCAGATATTCATGGAATTCATTCAAGGAGGTTTTCCTGAAAATTAAGAAAATAAATTTAACTTTGCTGATTTTTTGATACACATGTAAATATATTGAAGGGATTTACAACTATTAGATAATATTTATAGTAATGTAAATAAAGTTTCTCTTTTAAGATAGATAACTAATTAAACTAAAAGCTACAGAAAATTATCATTGTCAACCTATGTAGCCAAGTAAGATGATTTCTTGTTTAATTCCTGGTGTAAACACATTAACTATTTCAATAAATAATTTCTGGGGTTTTTTTTTCAAGGTTTTTGTCATAGGGCACATGCACTCACTAGAGAGAGACAGAGATAGAGAGAGGGAAAGTGAGAAATCATTCCCCAGATCACACAAATGCACCTGGTGTGATTTCCAAGCTGCTAGATTCAGGTCTCAAACCACAATCAGCCATGTAGGACTCTAATACTGTAACTACCATATCACCTACTGACACCAATCTATTATAGTTTTTAATTTTATAAATGTTTAATCTATCTATCTTGCCAAATTGAGCATGGGTAGACAAAACTTCTTGTATTATACATTTATGTACTTACATGTACCACACTTTTATGTAGTAAGGCTTTTATCTCATGAGAGGAGATAAATGACAGCTTCTTAAATTGATGTTTTATTTTATTAGTGGGAGTGTGCCCTGTGAAAGAAGAAATTGCATCATGGTGTAGGTACATCTATCTTCGGTAAGAGTGCAATTAAAGGAAAGAAAATACTGGGAAAAGACTGAGTTTGGATGAATTCATTGAATTGAGTTTGTGATGTAGTGAGTTTGAGTGACTGGTGTGCATCTAAGTTGAAAATTAGTTAATACAAGTAATGTGGGGCATTGTCTCCACAGCACAGTCAGAGCATACTGGATTGTGGAGGTGAATCCTAACTGTGGTTCAAGTCCCCAGGACAGATATCCTGAAAACATGGTGGGACTCGAACCATGTACACAAGAGCCCAGGATCCTCGAAGGCTGAATGACTGGATAAAGGACATCAGACTATGACTGGGCCCTTTGGAGGATTCTACTTTCCCTCTTATCCCTCTCTTTTTCTTTCACATGCACTCATGCTTTGTCATGAATTAAGAAAAGAAAAAGGAATACAGATTGAGCAATTAAAAAATTAGAACTGAATTTGTAAAACTGAGTCCCCAACGCATACGTTAACAGTAAAACCAGTCATGTAAAACACATTTGAAGGGAACCAGCAGATGATGTAATGGTTATGTCACTGGACTCCCATGTAGTCAACGGAGTTTTGAGTCCTAGACCCAGTGGCTTAGAAACTCATGTTGGGTGCATGTGCGTGCTTGTCCAAAATCCCAAGAGGAGAATAGAGGAGAAGGGATTGCTCCATGGCTATTACCCCAGGGGGTGATTTCTTGCTTTCTGTCCCTCTGTCTCTCTGGTGAGCACAAATGCCCTGTAGAGAAAATCTCTTGGAAATAAACAAACAAAAAAAACAAAAAAACAAAAACAAAACACATTTGAAGGAAAAAAGAAAAGGGGCATGGATGGATGGATGCTATCATTGTTCACTGTTACATGATGATTCTCTTCTTCTGGGCACACACACAAAAAATCTACCTGCCCCCGTCACTACAAATGATTAAGATCAGGGGAGACATTTTGATTAAAGAACTATGAAATAGCCCACTTTGACTAAAACAATTATATTAAAAGTTTGTTTCTGCTACTGCCATGATAAGGAGAGCTCAAAGATTCAGAGGAGCAGCTACGTCATCTGGTCTCAGTGTGTTTGTGAACCGGCTTCTCCCCTGTCCTGAATGATAAACAGTGAAGAAAGTAGAACAGTTAACTTAGGGTAATCATTTAGATGTTTTCCTGGATGTTCGTTTGAGAGGGGGACAAAATTAAGGCAATCGTGTTGATTTAAGAGAAAATATCTTGTAGTTAAGGAGGATGGATAAGTGACTTGATGACTAAAAACATTAGAGAGATTAAATAAATGGAAGAAACGAACAGGTAAGATAAAATGCTTAGTTTCTTGGGAAATTGTATAGAGAAAATTCAGTTGTGTTGACTCCATGTTTGTGGATATGGGGTAAGTACCAAATATTAACCAAGAGGGAAGCTATGCAGAGTGTGAGTGAAGAGCAGAAATTTTATCTGCTTCATTTAGAAAGGGTAATTTGATTAATTAATTCTGATATGGATGAGAGAGGGAAATACTGATATGCGGAGAATCTCTAAGTAGCCATCCTCACTGGGAAGCCCAGATGAGAATTGCTTAACTTCATCTCGAGACTATTAGGGAAGGATGCTGATAGGAGATAGTATTCTTTTTTTAATTTGCATGTAATCACTGTGCATCTTTATAGTATATGACATGGTTTAATCACAGCATGAATACAGTGCATATCAGTTAGGTCAAAGATATTACCATATACATTATCATCAGCAGATAACTTTTCATTTTCACGTCTATTTTATGTTTGCTTTTGTCCCCGATGAGGATAGTATTCATATAAGTGGCTTAGCCAATAGGGAATTTGATTGGGAGAGCAGTTAAGGGAGGGCATTCTAAGTAGAGGGGACTAACTGGAACATAATTCACCATAAGGTATTTCCAAAATGCAAGCAATGGGAAACTATAGAAAACTAAGTTCCAAATTTTTCTTTCTATTTTTCTTGCTTAGTTCTTTGGACTTGAAGCTAGAGGTAAAATGACTCTATTAAGTCCACTAAGCAATATAGGGACACACTATTTCTTCCATTCCATCACCAGGAAGATTACATCACCCAATAACTAATACAATTCAAATTTCCAAGAACAGTGGCCATGTCTACATAACTTTACAGATTTCTCCATGATTCATTTTGTCTATTTGTTCAGTGACATTGTAAGAATAATTTGGGAGGTGCTATTTCATTCTCAAAAGAGATGTGCTAACATCCCAGGTTTCAAACTACCAGCTATTTTCCCAAACCTATCAAGGCCTTATTTCAGTTTTACTACATGAGTTGTTTGGTCCATTTTTCAAAGTAGACGTAAGAAGAACAATTGTTCTCAATTTTTCTTTTTTTCTGTGATTGAAAAACAGAGATGTCAACAATTTTAAAAGGGAATGAACTACTGAATGGAGCTATGAGACTAAAGTAGCCAAATAATATGAAAAACAAATGTATAGTATAACCATTCCAATACACATTAGGTTTTAAAGCGCTTCATTGTCTTTTTATAATTAAAAGGACCTAGTCTTGATACATTCACAGCAATATTGGGTCATTGGGAAACTCATGACACATTTTTGGATTAAAAAAAAAAAACTGAAAAATATATCATGACTTCCCAGTGACCTAATATTTCAACATGGTCATGTTTAATGATGCCTTTGATACTTACCTTAATGCCTATGTTTAAAATTGTAGGGTGATGGGACCAGCTGGTGGCATAGTGGCCGGGGTGCTAGACTTCCACATGGTTGACCACAGTTCAACCCCGGACTGGGTGGCTTGAAAATCATGCTGGACACGTGTGCGTGCGTACCCAAAATCTCGAGAAGAAAATGGAGGAGAAGGTATTGTGGTATAGCCATCCCCCTTGAGGAGTGATTGCTCACTTTCTCTCTCTCTCTGTCTTTGTTATTCTTCAGAGAGTGCATGTGCCCTTCTGCAAAAACCTTAAAAAAAAGAAAAAAGGAAAGAAAAGTAGGGTGGAGGTGACTATAGTTATCACTATGGTACTGTATATTTCAAAATAAGTAGATGCTAATGTTCTCAGCATAAAGACATGATACATGACTGAGACTACCCTTATGTGATCATGGCCCAATGGATGACTGTATCGAAGCATCACAGCGTGTTGCATAAATCCGTACAATTATCACGTGCCAATTAAAACTAAAATAAAGCAACAAAATACAATTACGAGCATGTTTATGATTCTATTCCATATTTACCAAGCTAACTTATTGTATGATGTCTCAACTCCGGGCAGAGGGTTGTGCATAATTCTGTGGGTTGATTAGTGTAATCACTTCCAATAACCCATCAAGCGACAACATCCTGCCATTTGCTTAAGTACATTTTGAAAATAAGCTCAATTGCCACGATGAGAGAAAGTTTCTACTTAGTCAACTCTGATTATAGTTGCTTCTTTATTTTTAATTTCACACTACCTTGGCATTAACTTAACGATCAATCATCGCCCATCTGTATTCCAACACTGTTTTTCCTATCCCTTCATTACAGCAATTGTCTCACTGTTGCCTTTATTCTAGCTCCCCAAGAAGCTCCTTAAGGAGAAGGATTATTTTTTAATCTCAGTAACTATATTTAATATGATTCCAATACATTTTTATTGGATAAAATTTCCATCAAGGGCAATAAAAGGCAAATTAAGTTTAGAATAGGCTAAGTTACCTGAATTGAAATGCTAGTCAACAAAAAATCTATAACAATCAGGTAAATCTCAGATATTTCTGGGAATACCCTAAAGTATTCTTTGTCGACATGTGGTATAATACTAAGGAATGATTTTAGAATTCAGGGCAACTATAGCATGTGATAAGAGGAAAGTATAAATACTAAAATAATGTTATATATGTCCAGAGTCTTTCAGTGTGTATGAGAAGTTCATAGACATTAAATTCTTGAAATATTTATGAATGGCAGGTAGGTTTAGCATTATCTTCATATTTTGGAGGAAAAAACTAAAGTCTAAAATCTTAAGTTATTTTCTCTAAGAATACCTGACTACTAAATGAAACAGGAATGTTAAAACTGGTGTCCTATTTCCTGGTTCACATTTGTTCTACTACATAACTACATAGAATAAACAGGCAAAGAAACACACAATAACTGTACTAAAGCAGACAAATACACAGAGGATAAAGGCAGAAGTTGTATGGTAGGATTACTGATAAAATCACAGAAAAATATTCTAAAGGGAAAATTTGAACAAGAATTTAATTTAAACAATATTTTTAATGTGCCAATAAACACATATGATTGAGACCTGGAATAAAACTCTACCTTTATTACTATGAAAAATTGAAGGAATTAAAATAATGACTTGCAAATTAAATTTATCTAAACCACAAAATGTAGCTTAACATATAGTCATGAAATATGATGGTATGTTGATTTGAAATTAAAATTATGGAATAAAAGGCAAATATTATTCATTCTCACTCTCTTAACCCCTTCCAATGTTTGAATCTTTTCTTTTTTTTAATTTTTTAAAGAGAGATTTTTGCTATAGGGCATATGTCCTTGCCGGAAAGACAAAGAAATAGAAAGAGAGTAATCACCACCCCGCCCAGGATGGACGGGGGTGGTGATTTCACGCCACAATCCCTTGTCCTCTATTCTCCTCTTGGGATTTTGGGCATACATGCATATGTACCCTACGTGAGTTTTAAGCCACAGGGTCTAGGACTTGAACCGTGGTCAACTGCATGATAGTCCAGTGATGTAACCATTATGCCATTCACTGGTTCAGATTTGAATCTTCTTTAAAACAAAATGTGATATGGAGGTCAAACACAGAAGGGTCAGAAATAGCAGGAAAGATAAACACCATTTATTTTCTTGTGAAGAGATTTTGTAGCTAGACTACTGATGCAGTACTCCATTATGCTGACATACAGGCTCTGAAGACTTATGTTGAAAGCTGGGTAGGGGAAAATAATAATGTGCAATTGTGCATAGTTTTGAAGGATGGTGGTAACATCAGTGTTACATTGTCCTTGCTGACTAAATCAGTCTTGTTTATTAGAATCTACTTTAGGGGCAAAATTTTTGCAGAACACTGAAGTTGAACCTAACAGATAAAGATTTAATATTGCCTTTGGGATGCTATTCTACAGAGGCATGATTTGAGGTCTCACATTTGTATCAAATTAATGTCAAGGTTGTTTTCTAAAAGTTCGTGCTGTTCTAAAAAAAATTCTGCTAACCAAAGCCAGAGAGTTTCTTTACAATTCAACTCTTTTTTTTTTCTCTTTCACTTTCTTTTCTCATATTGTAAGGTGACAAAATAAAATGTAAGCATCTTTTGTGTATAATAAGTATAGTCTTAGATTCAGAACACTGGTTTTACATCCAGGTTTTTCTGTTTACTAACTAAATTCCTGTATGTAGTTCACTATTGCTATTTCAGTTATTTTTTTATTTTTTGAGAGGTTTTCTTTTGCTATAGGGCGCGTGCACTCACCAAACAGAGAGAGACAGAGAGACAGAAAGCGAGAAATCACCCCCCCCAGGGGGGATGGCCACGCCGCAATCCCTTCTCCTCCAGTCTCCTCTTGGGATCTTGAGCCCACACGCACAAGCGCCTGGCATGAGTTTAAGCCACCGGGTCCAGGACTCGAACTGCGGTCGACTATGTGGGAGTCCAGCGACATAGCCATTATGCTAACTGCTGGTCCCTTATTTCAGTTTTTTAAAAGAGTAAAAAGTATTAAATTAACATAAACTATTTAGGTGAATAATAAAAACATCCAGGAATACAAATTCATGCCTTTTATATACTTGATGATTGTGTGCCTGTGTGTGTGTGTGTGTGTGTGTGTGTGTGTGTGTGTGTGAGAAAGAATCTGGTATTCACTCCTCTAAAAACTTAGAATCCTCTTTCTTATTACCATAAGAACCCTTGCTCCTGCATTAGCTAGAATTGGGCCCAATGATCATGTTCGTAAATCCCTTTGCAACCATAGATGATTCACTAAAAGGGTTTCAAGCAAAAGATAGGTTTTGCTTTCCTTGTTGTACATCATATTATTCTTCCATGCTATGCCATTTTGTTTAGGTTAGAAAACAGATGCAATGGTTTCTCATTCAGCACAAAGAAGAGAATTTATCCTGAAGATGTGGAAGCCCAGAATTAAAGTTTGTGAGAATTAAAGTTTGGTTCCTTGACATTATCATGCTTTCATTATGCCAGTCCTAAAACGCTTATCTCCAAACATTTATTACAGAACACGACCAACATAAATAGCTATTTGTTTAAAGCACTCTATTAGATACTATGTAAAATGCATTTAAACACAATTTTTACTAAGGTTAGGCATGATGGATTTATTTTAAGTTTATTTTGTTTTATTTGAGACAGAGAGAACAAAATAGGAACATTTGACAGAATTTCTTCAAGTGACAATCACTTCCTGAGCCCTTCAACCACCAGGTTGTGTGCATGTCCATGCACACCCAACTCCCAGAATATTTCAGGTCAACCAGGAATCTGAACCACAGTCCTCCATGTGGCTCCAGGATCACAGAATGGTGCCCCAATGCCTATGCCACTGTGGCTGAGCCTGATGGATGTATTACTGAATTTTTTGAGAGTCGCTTCTGCTGTGTAAAAATTTTACCTTCCACAATATTATGACTATCAAACTCTAATTGGATAAATATGATTCATTTAAATATTCTTGAAATGATTATCCATCAACTTCATCAGAAGTAATACAAGCTAATTGGTAAGTAAAATAGATTATATATTGAGTATGGTCTCTATCCAAAGCAATGTACTTTAAAATCAATGACAATAATGCTAAACGCTAACTGATTAAATTATCCAATTAAAAGACACAGACTGACTGAATGGATATAAAAACGGGAGCCCTCAGGACCAGCAATTGGCATAATGGCTATGTTGCTGGACTCCCGTGTAGTCAATGGGGTTTGAGTCCCGGATCCAGTGACTTAAACTCACTCCAGGTGCATGTGCGTGCGTACCCAAAATCCTGAGAGGAGAATGGAGGAGAAGGGATTGCGGGGATGATTTCTTGCTTTCTGTCTCTCTGTCTTTTTGGCAAGTGCACCTGCCCTATTGTAAAAACCAACAACAAAAAACAAACAAACAAAGCACAGGGGCTCTCTATGTGCTGCTTGCAAGAAATGCCCCTCATGGATAAAGACACATATGAAGTGAAAGTGAAGGGCTGGAGAAGGGCTAAATGGAAAAAATGTGAAAAACTTAAAAAAGAAATAAAAAATGATCCAGAAAGTGGAAAGACAATCCATGTGACTGGATTAGAAGAATAAATATAATCAAAATGTCAGTTCTACCCAAATTAATCTACAAATTCAATGTAATTCTGATTAAACTACCAAAGCTATTCCTCAAAGAAATTAAAAAAAAAAAATCAAAATGTGTCTGGAATCATAAAACGCCCCATATCACCAAAGCAATACTGTGTAAAAAGAACAAAGTAGTAGAAAAGAAAGTATCTTCAACAAATGGTGCTGAAAAAACTATATAAATTTACCTGCAGAAAAATGAAACTGAGCCCCCTTCTCTCACCATTAACAAAAATCAACTCAAAATGGATCAAAGATCAAAGCATAAAATTTCAACCTGCAAAACTACTGGTAGAGAATACAGGGGAAATTCTTGGAGACATCAGGGTAGGCTAACACTTTTAAAATAAGACCTTCAAAGCACAGGCAATAATTCTGAAAATATACAAGCGGGGCTATGACCGACTAAAATGTTTTTGCAAGATAAAAGAAACAGTAAGGAGATACTTCTCAGAATGGTAGAATATGTTTGCAAATTATACCTTAGATAAAATTGATAACCAGAATATATGGGAAACAAAAGCAGCTCACCCACCAAAAAAAGAGATAGGCAAATGAGCTGAACAGACAACTCTTTAAGGAAACATACAAATGGCAAAAACATCTTTTATCATAAGGGAAATGCAAATAAAAAAACACAAATTAAAAAACTAAAGAATGATAAATGCTGGTGAGGCTGCAGTGAAAGGAAACTCTCTTACACTGTTGGTGAGAGTGCAAATTAGTACAACCACTGGGGAGAATAAGATGGAAATTCCTCAGAAACCAAAAAATTGAACTATCAAGTGATCCAGTAAATTCCACTCTTAGAAATGTACCGTAAGGACAGGAAAAGATACAGTTGTCCATCCATGTTTATTGCAATATTATTCACAACTGCTGAGACATGGAATCAACCCCAGTGTTCTAGAACAGACAAGTGGGTTGAAAAACATGGGCACATGTAGTCTGTGGAATACTACTCAGCCTTAAAAACCAATGAGACCCTGACATTTGACAGAAAGTGCCTGGATATGGAAGATTGAATGTCAAGCAAAGTAAGCCAGACTACGAAAGACAGGCATTGTATGTCCCTGATTAATATAAACCAAATGTCTACTCTATAGCAGAAACTAAAACATTGGATGGTACAACCGCATGGAGGCCACTACATGAGACAGTACAGAAGTGGGTGGGTAATAGGGGGTGTGTAATAGAGAGTGGGAGGGAGGGGACCAGGGAAACAAATAAAACGTTTAATAGACACAAAAATGAAAAGTTATCTGTTTATGATAATGTAATGGTAATGCCTTTGATTTGACTAATATATCACGCTGGGAAAAAATCATGTTGTACATTGTAAAGTCAAGATGCGCAGTGCTTAAATGTAAATAAAAAATAAATATAAAGCAAAAAATAAAGCAAGAAAGGAACAAAGAAAATCAATGATTACACTATTTCTGTTGGTCAAGAATTATAGCTGCAGTCAAAAAGATATGAATTACAGGTAAAAAGTAACTTGTGCCATAACTTTTTAAAAAAGTTATTGTATTTGACAACTTAAAGTATTTTAAAGGAAAAGTAGGTTGTACATTTTAGGGCCAATGTTTCTATCAAATAGAACCTTAGGATGTGACAAATACTGAATAAGTAAAGTAGGGCAGGCAACTCAGTGTTTTGAGCAGGAAGAGTAACTAGTGAAAAGTTTTATGAAGGACGACAGATTTAAATTGAATTTTGAATTTGCTTTTTAGATCATCAGAGAGCGATGGCCTGGAAAACTCACTTTAGTCTAGTACTTTTCTGAACTTTCGATTGTGATTGAAGAAAAAGAAAATAAGTTTAGATGAAAATTTTAAAATTTAAAGTCAGAGCCCATATGTGTATAATGAAATATTTATTATCACAAACTATTTTATTTTTTGCCATTTTTAGAACTTCTTTAAATTTTTATGCAATAACATTTTCTCTTATGGTGAAAAATTCTTATGCAATTTTATGTGTCTTAAATTAATTTGGTAAGAGCTGACATCTTAACAGTTTTGAGTTTTTGTTATCAACGAACACATAGCATTTGCCCCATTTATTTTTGTTATCTGAAATTTATTAATTAGTGTTTGATAGGCATTATTTTACATATTTTGTTAGATTTATTTCTTCTAAGTATGTTGTTTTTTAATGGTGCTATTATATATGAACTATTTTAAAATTCTGATTGCTGGGGTTAGAAGAGAGCTTAGCAGTTTTGTTGCAGGAATTTCATATGGCCGACTGTGGTTTGAGTGGCTAGTGGCTTAAAACTCACACCAGGCATGTGTGCATGCGTGCAAGATCCCTGGTGGAGAATGGAGGAGAATGAAGAAGGGATTGCAATGTGGCCATCCTCTATGGGAGGAAATTTCTCACTTTCCCTCTCACTGTCTCTTTCTCTCTCTCCAGTCAGCACAAATGCAAGGCAAGAACCTCAAAAAAATTTTTAATGGCTAAGTGTTAATTGATACAATATAAATATGTTGATTTTTGAAGTATTGCTCTTGTATTCTAAGATTTGATTAAACTCAGTTATTGGTTTTGAAAACATTTCATTTCATTTCATTTTTTTTTCAGTGAAGATAGTAGTTATCTGTAAAAGTTTTATTTCTCTTCACCTCGTATGTTTCTTTCGTCTTCTTGCCTTATTTACTAAATAACACAGTAATGTGATGAATCCAAGTGTTAAAGTGTACATTCTTTATTTGTTATGGATCTAAGGGAGAGATCTTCAGTCTTTCATAACTACTATGATGTTAAATGTAGAATTTCATAGATGTCTTTTATTGGGTTAAGGATATTCCCTCAATTAATATGCTATGAGTTTGTTTTATTCTGTTTTGTTTTTATTCATAAAGAGTTGTCAATTTTTTCCAAATTTTTTCTTCATCTGTTTAAATTATCTCATGATGTTTTCTTTTGCCCTGTTAATATGATTGGTTACATTGATTGGTTTGCATATTGAAGCATTCTTGCTTTACCTGGATAAAAATAGTAGGCTGGGTTTTGTTTTTGTGTTTGATTTTTGCATATACAATTGAAATTGGTTTGCAAATATTTTCTTAAAGACTTTTGTACTTTCATAATAGTTATTTGTGTGAAATATTTTGTAAAATTTTTGTCTGCATTTAGCATCAGAATAATGCTGGCCTAACTAATATGTTAGAAAATATCCCCTATTCTATTTTCTAAAAATGATTCTGAAGAAACTTGTTCATTTTTTCTTTAAATTTTGGGAAAATTCACCAGCGAATCCATGGATTCCAGAATTTCCTTGGTTGGGTGCTTTCTAACGATGATTTTAATGTCTGAAACACATATGTTTTGCCCATTCTTTATTCCTTAATAATTGAATCCCTGAGTCTGAATGATTTATAAAGAATAGAAGTTTGCTTAGCTCATGATTTGGGAGGTCTAAGGTCAAGGAACCACATCAAGTAAAGGTCTTATTGGTGGGGACTTCCTGCAGTGTCCTGTGGCAGTGTGAATATCACACAGCAAGAGATCCATGCTGTGTGGACCTGTGCCTAAGACTCTCTGTCCATGTGTCTCTCCATTTACTAAGCCACAGGATTCAATTACGAATACCCCATCCTGATTATCCTATTCTGATATTGAGTAGAATGACCAATGTAAGGAATATAGACTGAGCATTCCTGAAAATCCTCACCACCTCCCAGAACTCTACTTCTTAATTCCTTAATTGAATTAACCATATATTTTCAATATATGAATTTTAGGGAACAAAAAACAACAAGAACCTGGCTTTGACAGAAAGTTGATGAATATGGAAGATTTACTGCTGAGTGAAACAAGCCAGGCTATGAAGGAGAGACATTGTATGTCTCCCCACAGTATATAATGAATGTCTGCACTCTATAGCCAAAACTGAATGACTAGAGGATCTTGAAACATAGAAAATGGTTATAAATACCAGATACAGTTTGGGAAGAGGGTAGGTGAAGGAGGAGAGACTGAGGAGGGACACTGGGGAGAGAAACGGAGGGGCTGGAATTTGTGGGACAGAGAGGTAGGTTGTTGTCTGTTGAGGATGATGTGTATAGTATTCCCAACTGTATTGGTGAGAAATGTGTACATGTTGGAATATTTACTTTGCAAGCTAAGTGCCATGTGTGATTGAATGTTTAAAAGAAATTAAAATAAAATATATTTTAAAATAAATAAATAAAACTGTAGCACATATAGTACTATTCAACTGATGTAATTTTGTCAAGATTAGTTTTTTGTGATACATGTTTTTCAAAGGATTCATCCATTTATGTATTTGTGAAATTTATATACAGAGATATTTTCTTTCCTTTGTTATTCTCTTGATTATAGAGTTGTTTGTGATAAAAATTTCTTACACACACTGTAAGAGTAACAGTAACAATTTCAAATGACCAGAAAATGATAACACATGCTACAGAAAAAAATAGAAAGCCCTTGAGTTTGCAAAATAAGTCAATGGAGATATATAGCAGAACTAGAAGAAGCATGAAGTCTAGGTGTAAAAACCATGTAAACAATTAGAAATTTCTTCTTAGAAGCAGCAATTCAGTAGAACATCTAGAATAACACTGATTGCCATTTGTTAGTTGCTATAAAAGGTCTTTCTTACTTATGCTGAAACTAACTCCCTTGCTAGACAATTTGGCAGGTTTAATTTGTTGTCTTTGTATCCAAGAAAGAACTTGCAATGAATCTTCAATGTACTCTTACCAATCCCCTTGTGGATCTGAGATGAGGCCTAGGAGAATCAAGAAATACAAGGAATTTTTTATGAACTGTATTTTACTCTGAGTCTCACCAGAAGAAAGAGTTTTCTGTACTGTCCTTCACTCTTGACAGATTGACCAACATAGATTTGATTTGTGGTTCCAATGATGTGTTTTCTATGTGATTATTTCCTGGAAATGTTTTGTTGCTCTGTCGCTTATCCTAAACTATTTAAGTTATGTAATCAATAGACAAGAGAGAGTCAGAATACAAATATAAACTACAGTTACTTTGCCCTGGCAGTATTAAAAATGTCCCCATCACATAAGAGTCAGAGCTCTAGATAAAATTTAAAAAAATATATAGAAATATAACTCCACATAAGATCTAAAGTAAAATAAAAAAATTGTAGAATCTACCTCTTTTGCTTTCAGGAGTTGCAAAAACCATCGTTCTCTTTTTAGGTGAGTTTTGGAAGCGTAAGTTAAATAATCTATTTATAGTCATATGGACGCATTTTAGCAGAATTAAAACTAGATCCCAAATCTCTGGTCTCTCCTTTGCTTCTGCTCTTATTCCCAGTGCCTTTCAATGATATAGCAATGATGATTGGAGACAGGAAACTCTAAGCTTTGGATTTATAATGTTGAGGGAGAAGGACCAACATAAGTGATAGTCATTGAATAATAATGAAAAATTAGTTTTATGTCCTTGGCAAGAAGCACCAGAAACACCTTGTAATTAATTGCAGCTGTTTTCTCACCGCTGTTGTGCAATTTTCCTTTCTTCTCAGGAGTTGCTGAATCAGGCTATGCAGCAAAGTTGATGTATACCTTCTGTGGAAATGAGATGTTTTAGATGCACTGTTCTCAGATGCCAGGATGGATGACAGTGTGAGATATAATCCTTTCCTGTTTAATGAAACCCAAACCAATCTACATTCTAGAAGTCATTTGATTTCTCCTCTCAGTAGTGCTATCAGATAGCAACCCGCTCTCAGGGGACTCCGTTC
>NW_006159546.1:658801-669834 GCF_000334495.1 Tupaia belangeri chinensis | reverse complement strand
CTGCTGAGATTGCACTAGCTAGTGATTACACTGCTGAATCAGTCTGTAATCAATCTTGCATCCTACTGATCTTCTTTGGAATTTTTCTTTTGATCACCAACTAATGGGAAACACAGCATGGTAAAGAATAATGTAGTTTCATCTAATTGTAGCTCCATTGAACAAGCCTCTGGGTACTCTTGTATTCACCTTTCATTGAAAGTGTTCATAATGCAGTCAATTTCTAAAGTCAAAACAGATAATTATTATAGAGCTAGCTTGATGTATCTTGAGTACAACTGCATCATTTTAAAAATTTATGAGTTATACAAAACAAATACAGTTTTCTAGTATAAAAAAAAATGTGCTCTTTTTTTTCCCTCTTATGTTTTTCTATTTGTGATAAATCCAGACAAAGTCATAGAGGCTTGGAGAAGTAGCCAGATGGACGTCATAATTAGGAGATGCCCTCTTCAGTTTACGAATGGAGTAAGCAAGCATATATAAGATGATTTAAGCGACATTGAGAGTTCCCCTCACCGTGTGCAAAGTACCTCCTAACAAAGTTGTTGAGGAAAACCATGATCAGCTATCTTCATTTTTAGCTGTTGCCAATATGATACATATATATAAGGGTATACGAAGAAATAATTCAGGCCACAAAGAAACTGAAAATAATGTATTGGGAAGAAGATGGCAGTAAATGTGAGGTAAAAATATGGGTTCTGCATTGTCCCTAAGTAATTTGAGAAGGCAGCTTGATTGGGACAGATTGTGAAATTGCTTCTATTCATGTTTGCCTTAGTGTTTCATAGAAAAGCAGAACCTGAGAAAATGACTGAAATGCTTAAGCTCATTTTGGAGTTTGTCCTAAAGAAGTGACATGCAGGGAACCAGCAGTTAGCGTAATGGCTAGGTCGCTGGACTCCCACGTAGTCGACTGCAGTTCGCGTCCTGGACCCGGTGACTTAAAATTCACACTGGGCGCGTGTGCGTGCATGCCCAAAATACCAAGAGAAGAATGGAGGAAAAGGGATTGCAGCATGACCATCCGCCCTGGGGGGTGATTTCTCATTTTCTGTCTCTCTGTCTCTCTCTGTCTGTCTGGCGAGCACACGTGCCCTATAGCGAAAACCTCTCCAAAAAAAGAAGTGACTTGTAGATGAAGGATAAGGAAGAGTAAAATATGACGTGAAGAAACGGAATCTTAATTGATAAATTTGACTGTGAGTGACAGATGTGTCTCTTTCAATATGCTCTGAAAAAACAAAACAAACAAACAAAGAATGAAGGATGAGGAAGAGTAAAATATGACGTGAAGAAAAGGGAATCTTAATTGACAAATTTGACTGTGAGTGACAGATGTGTCTCTTTCAATATGCTCTGAAAAAACAAAACAAACAAACAAAGAAAAAACATGCACATCTGTGCCTCAGAATTCTTCCTCTGAAGAGTGGGTATTAAAGGTACCCAAGACTGGTATGTCTTTCAGGTAAGGTTGTCCCAGGGTATAAATTCCCTGTGCTGATTGGTTTGGTTTGTTTCATTTATGTTTGAGAAGAGATTGTATTAGGGAATCAGATTTTAGACATGATATTGTCAAGTCAGTCTTCTAGGTGAAATCTAAGGTCTGATACATAACTAAATCTGTGACCTTGAACAGGTTACTTTTCTGCTTGAGCAATTACATGCAGAATGAAACTCACAGAGGAGAAATGGCATGGCAAAATTACCTGGTAAAGCAACCAGTTTGGATGCTATGCAAGAGTCCAAAGTTATAAGATGGGTGCCTTAATGAAGGTCACGCTTTACTAAGCAAATACTAATGGCCACATTCTCTGCTAAGTGCCAATGACATAAAATTAGAGAAGTCATGGTCTTGCATGCATGTGATTTACGTCAATGGAAGAAGAAAGAGACATAAAAATTGCCAATAAGCCAAGTTGTTAATTACCATAATATGGGTGAAAGTTCAGTCCTAGAGAAGACCAAATGGACCCCAATAGTTCATTTGTGTCCTGACAAACACAATCCAACAGGGATATTACTTCCCATTATCTAGGCGATTAACTTCTATTATGCATCCTAAGATTGTATTGCCTTTGTTCACAATACCTCACTAATGGCTTAAATTAAGCAAGAGGAAAGGAGTTGTTTGGTGCCCTTTACGTTTTTATTTGTTCGTAATGGCATTGAGTAATTCTTTTCCTTCTTTTGACATAATACTTTTGATGAATTTAGTTTCTCAGGATTGATCGATATTTTGCATTACATTATATTATATATTAAAATTCACATATTTTGGTATGTTTGGGGAGACATAGAAAACGTGCCCTGATAAATATAGTTTTCAAAATCACCTGCAGGCTGTTGCACTTGTCCTTAATTGATCTTTCTCAAAGGACTTCTATATGATAGTCTCATAATCTCTTCTTTGATGTTAGGGTTAATTCATTGCTTAAATCACATGGACGAAACATCTAGTTTACCCCTGAAAAGTTCTGAAGCCCTTCAGACTAATTGTCTCAGTAAGTTTCAAAGACAATAACCAGAATTTAAAGTCAAACAAGCAGGAATTTAAATCCTAGTTCTGACATTTATAGTATAATACAGAAAATCACTTTTCAGGTACAATTGGTCTCTTTGTGCATAAAATGAGATAGTAATGTTAATGTCATAAAAATCTTGACGACTATATTGTGATCATTTAAAAAATCTTACTACTGGGAACAGCAGTTAGTGTAATGGCTATGTCGCTGGACTCCCATGTAGTCGACCATGGTTCACGTCCCGGACCCAGTGGCTTAAAACTCACGCCGGGTGCATGTGCGTGTGTGCCCAAGATCCCGAGAGGAGAATGGAGGAGAAGGGATTGTGGCATGACCATCCCCCCTGGGGGGTGATTTCTCGCTTTCTGTCTCTCTGACTCTGTCTGGTGAGCGCACACGCCCTATGGCAAAAACCTCTCAAAAAAAAATCTTACTACAGTTTTAGGCTTTTGATAAGTAAGCAATAACTGTTTATAATTAGTATTAACATTCTTAATATCATTCGTTGTTTAGGATTATTACTTATTATTTGGCAGTTGTTTGTATTATTAAGATGCTTGTATTTGAACAATGGCCCCTGCTATTACTAGTACAAGATTTTAAATACTATAAAACTTGAATATAATTTAAAATAAAAAATATACATTGAATATTTTCTATCGTAACTGTAAAGTCAAATCAGTAGTCAGAATCATCCGATGCATGCAGACATATCACATTGGTTGATTGATCATGGTATTCCTAGGACTGATACTAACAGAAAGCCTACTAAATTTTTAGTTGATCTGTATAAAGAGAAGAGTTCTAAGTTGAGCTGGTTTGCAATTCTCTAAAGCATCCTTTGATGAAGGGTTGGCGGGGTCCCTGTGTGGAAAAACCGTGGTACTGCAACTTTATGCTGTTAATCTCTTCCAGCCTTCCTCAAAGGGATCTGCAGCCTTTTACCAGGGCAACTGTGCATTAGGAAAAAGGGTATAATTAAATATTTGGGGGTTTATTAGACATTGATGTTGAACTGACAGATTCGGTAAGACCCAAAACATCACGAAGGCCCACCACTCAGAGCAGGAGCTAGAGGACATCAGGTTGTCAGTGGAGTTCTAGCCCATGCCTCTCATTTAGTATAGTGAGGATTATTATGATGTCAAAGGTCAAATGGAAGCCATTAAAATGACCTGTCCCTAGAAAAATACCAAACTAAAAGCCATGCCGCGTTCCCAGAAGGACAGAGAGATTAGTGCCACCCTTGAGAATTGGAAAAATACGGGGGCGGTGACTCCCACCATATTCTCAATAAAACACTCCTATTTGTTCTGTGCATAAAGCAGATGGGAGAATTACAATGGATTATTGTAAGCTTAGCCAAGTGGTGACCCCAATTGCAGCTGCTGTTCCAGATGTGATTTCATTGCTTAAGCAAATGAACACACCCCTTACACCTGTATGCAGCCACCAATCTGACAAACGTTTTTTCATGGTACAGTCCATAAAGGCCACCAGAAGCAATTTGCTTTTAGCTGACACTGCCAGCAATATAACTTCCTGGTCCTACTTCAGTGGCATGTCAACACCTAAGCTCTGTGTCATAATTTAGTTTGCAGGGATCTCTATTACCTTTTCTCTCCACAAGATAAAATATTGATATTATACTGATGGCATTATATTGAATGTACCTAGTGAGCAAGAAGTAACAAGGGCTCTAGACTTGTGGTAAGACACGTGCTGGCTGAAAATCGAAAATAATTTGACTACAATTCGAAGGATTTCTACCTCGTAGATCTACTAGGAGTCCTGTGATGTGGGGCACACTGAGATACATATTTAAAGGGGAAGAATAGCGCTTCTTGGCCTTTTGGCTAAGATCAAGTGCCAAGGTGAAGGATAACTTGCTGTTTCTGGCCACTTCTAAAACCAAGAAAGAAGCACAACACTTAGAGAGGTGTTTAGAGCCTGGCCGATGGTGTGGTGGTTTAAAACCAAGAAAGAAGCACAACACCTAGTGAGGAATGTTTAGAGCCTGGCTGATGGTGTGGTGGTTAAAAGCACTGGACTCCCACATGTTCGACCATGGTTCGAGTCCCAGACGTGGTGGCTTGCTTTCTCACTTTCCTTCTGTCTCTCACTCTGTCCATCTCTGATCAAAATAAATACATAAATAAAATAATTCTTAAAAAATAATAGAAAGAATGAATGTTTAATCTTGGTCCAACAAGTTGTCATCCAATTTTTTAGACTGCTTATGAACTACCTGGTATTTAAGCTATGAAGTCATAAATTTGGGTGTGTACAGCTACAATCAATCTTCAATGGGAGTTTTATCTATAAAATCAGACCCATGTAGGCCTTGAGGAACAAATAAATTACATGAAGTGGCCCAAAGGTCTGTGATCCCAACCCTTGCTACAGTGTCTACTCTTTTTTTTTTGAGAGGGTTTTTTTTTTTTCTTTGCTATAGGGCACGTGCGTTCGCCAGAAAGACAGAGACAGAGAGACAGAAAGCAAGAAATCACCCCCCAAAGGGGGATGGCCACGCTGCAATCCCTTCTCCTCCCTTCTCCTCTCAGGATCCTGGGTACACAAGCACACATGCCTGGTGTGAGTTTAAGCTACCGGGTCTGGGACTCGAATCGCATTCGACTACGTGGGAGTCCAGCGACATAGCCATTACGCTAACTGCTGGTCCCATACAGTGTCTATTCTTAACAAGCACCTATGGCCTCATGGAGAGTTCCCTATGTTCAGTTAGCAAAACAAGAAGAGTCAGATCTGGTTCATAGATGGTTCTAAATAATATGCAGGCACCACTGAAAAGTGGGTAACTGCAGAATTAGTCCCTCTCTGGCTATCAGTGAAAGACAATGAATGGTAAAGGGAAATCCTCCCAGTGGTCTAAACTTTAAACAGTGCACTTGGTCTGTTTACTTTGCTTGGAAACAGAAATGTTGAGATTTGCAGTAAATCATATTCTTATTTATTGGCTAGACATTGTAGTTCGGGCCTATTGTCAGGAACTTGGGGTAAACATGTTTGGAAACCTAGCTACAAAGAAATTTGGAGATGTATGTGGATAGACTTCCCTGGGCAAAAAATGAACAAACGAAAAAAAAAAAAGGAAAAACAAATACCTGTATACCATGTTAAGGCTTACGTAAGGGTAACCAGAGTGAGGGAAGAGTTTCATAATCATATGATTAGGATGATGCATTCTGTAGCTATCAGCTTCTCACCTCAGCCAACACTACCATCTTCCAATGGGATCATTCAAAAAGTGACCATAGGAGGCCAGCAAGTGGAATGGTGGTTAAGGCAGTGGAGTCCCACATGGCCAACCACAGTTTGAGTCTCAGACCTGGAAGTTGCTTTCTCACTTTCTCTCTCTCTCTCTCCCCCCCTCTCTCAGGTGAATTAAAAATTAATAATAATAAATAAAATTAAAATCAATAATTGTTTTTTTTTTTAAAAAAGTGATTGTGGTGGCAGGGATAGGGGATATGCATGAGATAAGCAATATGGATTTCTATGCACAAAATCCAGTCTGGCTACAGCTGCTCCTGAGTGACCAGTCTTTCAGCAGAAGCTCAACACTTAACTCTCCATATTGAATAATTTCCCAGAGTGACAAGCTAGTTATCTAGTGGCAGGTTGATTATATTTGACTGCTTCTAATTTTGCTCTTACTGAATAGGCACTTACTTTGAATAGGAATTTGCTTTCCCTGTATGTAATGCTTCTACCAAAACTACCATTTGTGGACTTACAGAGGGACTTACTCACTATTATATTTCACATAGTATTGTTTCTGAGAGAGGAGCTCACTTTACAGAAGAAATGCTAGTGACCCTTACAGAGTGAATTTGCTGTTCTTACCGTGTTTTCCACCATCTTGAAATAGATGATTAGATAGAAATGGCAGAACGACCTTTGGAAAACAGAGATATGGCACCAAGTAGGTATGTTGCAGAACTAGGCAAGGTTCTCCAGAAGGCTGTATATGGAATGAATTGGCATCCAATACAGTGAACCATTTCTCTGATATTGGGATGTCATGTGTCTAAGAATCAATGAGACCACGCTGGAAGTGAGCATGGTACCATTCACTATTATGACTGGTGACCTAATAACAACTTTAAGATCTGCTGAGCTGGAGATTTTTAGTTCTTCCTCAGAAAGGAAGGCTTCCACCAGGAATCACTATAGTGATTCCATTGAAGTGGTAGTTAAGATGAATACTCCACATGTCTTAGACTCCTCATGTCTCTGAGTTAGCAGACCTAGGAGTTACTGTGTTGACTGGGTTGACTGACCCTGAAGATGAAGAGGAAATTAGACTAACACCATGGAAATAAAGATGATTAACTCTGAAATATGTAAGATCCTTTTAGTCATCTCCTCTATTAGTATACCCTGTGATTAAGGTCAATAGAAAACTACAAAAATATAACCTAAGAACAATAATGACCCAAGTACCAGGAATTAAAGTTTGGGCCAACCAATTTGGTATAGAACCACCACCACCTAAAGTTCTTGTTGCAGGCAAAGGGAACAGAGAATGGGTAGTGGAAGAAAGTAATTATAAATGTCAGCTACAACCACTTGGTGGTCAGTAATAGAAAAGAGGATTAAAATGTTCATGAGTATTTCCACCATTTTATAATAAATATGTGTGTGTGTGTGTGTGCATTTTTTAATTTCCTCTTTCTTTTTTTAGATAACATAGGATGTATTAGCTTTATGTCATAGCAGCTACATATTGATAATTTTGCATCATGGTATTTAAATTATTGGATATTAAAAAGAGTACAAATTCATTTAAGAACTTTTAAGAGAGGTTAGTGTGTTTCTAGTTGTATATAGGGTAGTTGTATCAGGTTACATAGAATTATTACCTTGTTATTGTCTTTATTTGGAGATTAGGCCGGTTTTAGGAGGGACTTATAGGTACCAAGCTGCCAAGAGGTGAACATGTGATGATTAAGTTAATGTATCAACTTGACTGGTCATGAGTGCTCAGATTAAACACTATTATTAGATGTGTCTATGAGATTTCTGGGTAAGATTAGCATTTAACTTGGTGAATTCAGTAATATCACAGTACAACTCACGGTGTGGGTGGGTTTCATAATATCCCTTTAGGGTCCGAATAGAACAATAGTTGGAGGAAGAAATTCACTCTGCTTTTTCTTATCTCACTATTTGAACAAGAACATCTCATTTTCCCCTGATATTGAACTGAGATTTATACATACATAAAAATCTTATGTAATTATCACACACACACACGCACACACACAAATGTGCACATATATTCCCTATTGTTTCTGTTTCTCTGGAGAACCCTAACTAATGCAATTTTTTACCCTTTCAAGGTTTCAATTTCTTTATAATTAGGTAATACAAGCTTAATTAAGGAATCAAATTAAATTTATTATGTAAAAGTTCTACACTTGTTGGTTATTATGTCTAAAGGTTTATTACACAGAAACCTGCAAAAAGTAAATTCATTCTTCATGTCATTTCATCCTTAGTATTTTTCCCTAAATTATCCATTATCCCTTACCCATTAAAAGACCCATGAGTTACAGCTCTTGTGAGACCTACTTATTATTTATTTACCTAGTAAACAACTTCTGAAAACTTTACTTGTTAGCTATCCCATCCCCATACTCCCTACACATCCACCATTCACATGTGGTTATAATCCCAGCTGTCATAATGAGACGATGTGACCACTAGTCTCAGTTGATCAAGAATACGGTTTCAGATGCAAATTGCTGCTGTGAAAGTGTGTCCTTGGTAAATACAAATAAGAATTTAGTATTTGGGAGCCTAGTAATATTAGTGACAGTATTTCTGAAGGAAAATCCAACAACACCTACTGCTGCTTCATTTGTCCATCTGTTTCTTGAATGACATAAAGTAGCCTGGTAGTTTAGTCATGTTCTCTTGGATCCAGCTCCATGACCTGGTGGTTAAGGCAGCCATACCCTGTGCAGTTTGAATCTCAGACCAGACAGCTTGACAAACACACAGAGAGAATGTCCATGCATGCTCAAAATCTCAAAGGACCACAAACCACAAGATGGCAAAGAAAAAAAAACAGCAGCCAACCCACGAGTTGAAAATTCATCAGCTCCTGACTGAATAAGGCTGAGTTGAGTCAATGCCAGCTTATGGTCTCTACCACCATCATTTAGTTATACAACAAGAAACGAATATGGAATTATGGAATTCCACCAATAAGAAATGAACAGAAGATTGCAGCTGAATACCTTAAGGGCTTGTTTTTTTTTTTTGTTTTTTTTTTTTTTTTCTCATTGACCAGATAACTAGAACTATCTACATTATCTATGCAGCATGGGATTATTATTTGTACCTAAAGATGTCTCTTTTTAGTTATGTCAAATGTGTGTGTGTGTGTGTGTGTGTGTGTGTGTGTTTTAATAGGCTAGTTTTTCTCGATACACCTTTAAAGGCTTTTATTGTTTCATATCTGGTCAAGTTGAGATTTTTAAAAATTTCCTTTTTTAATTTGTAATAAAAGAGTACAACTTGATTTCTTTAAAAAAAAAAAAAGTCAACAAACTACAAGCACTACAAGCACCTATTAATAAAGGTCTTAAATGATAACCCATGGGTAGAAGGGTCCAAATGTATTTTTTTTTAAAGGAAAGAAAAATTGGGGCTAGCAGGTGGCATGGTAGTTAAGGTTGCTGGACTCCCCACATGGTCGACCATGGTTTGAATCACAGACCTGGTAGCTTGCTTTCTCACTTTCTCTCTCTCTCTCTCTCTATCACTTTCTCACTCTGTCCCTCCCTGGTCAAATTAAAATAAATAAATAAACTTAAATAAAATAATTATTATTTTAAAAAGAAGGCAAAGTAAAATTATAGCGACAGAAATACAAAAATGTGTGCTGCACAGAATATATTAGCCAAAGATATGACTACAATGATTTATCATACACTCACTTGATGCAGTCAGTAAGCTCATTAATATTGGGCAAAGGCGTCTAAATGAACAGGGCACAACTTTAAGGTTAGGGTAATGCACCATGAGGTGACTTTCTGCTGTCCAGGTTTAAGAACAAACAAAATTTGATTGTTAGAAAATTATGTCTTCTCTAAATAGATCTTATATAATGAGCTTCAATGCTTGAAGATGCCATATTAATTTATATTGAACTGTATTAACCATCTTAATCAGGGGTGAAGGTCCATGGGATATTTCTGTCAGGCTAATTGTATGAGCCAGAAACGTAATTTAGTTTAAATTTATTACTCCTTGGGTTAGACTATTCATGCCTAATATGGGATATAATAGGAAGATAGGTGCTAAGGCTATGGAGAATTCAGGCAAAGCAATAGCATTGATGGTGGTTATAAAGCATACCTGTCTTTTGTTTCTTTTTTTTCCCCCTTCTCTATTTGATGTTTACTAACTCTTCTAAGAGTGTAGAGGGTACCTAGTTTAAATATGTGAATGGGAGATTGAGGCTGAGCTAAGAAATCCCTATGCTTACACAGGTTGTGGCTTGAGTAGCTTGAACTGCCCTTTGGTGCAAAAATAGGAAGCACTTGGAATTTTTCTGTTTTAAAGAATTATTTTATTTAACTTTAGTTAGTCTATGTATTTATTTATTTATTTTAATTTGACCAGAGAGGGAGAGTGGAAGAGAGAAAGAGAAAGAAAGTGAGAAAGCAAGTTACCAAGTCTGGGCATTGAGCCACGGTCAGCCATATGGGTGTCCAATGCCCCTATCCACCATGTCACCTGCTGATCCCAAAACTTGGAATTTTTAGCAGCTTTCTATGATAGAGGTTGAAGGGGAAGAGGTCATGGAGGGACTTGAAAGCTATCAGAAGTCAACTATTAAAATAGAGTCATATTCTTTATTACACTAACATTTTATTTTTTCAACAAATATTAAAGGTAATCATTCTTAAATTCCATGTCCTATGTGCCATTCCATAATCACAGGCATTGCATAGGCATTCTTAGCAAGACACAGGGGAAAATTACCTAAGTTGTTACATGGGCATCCTTTTATCAAGTAACGAAAAATTTTTCTAAGAACTCTTTTCTACCCCTATCCTTTGACTAGAACTGAATGATATGGTCATAGACAGGTCCGAGGAAGACTGAGAAAGCTAGAATTTCTAATACTACAAGAGTGTGGGGTAAAGTCCTCTTAGAAAGGAAGAAGGTAATGACTCTTAGTGCTCTTAGTAGCTAGCTAGCTGATTACTGTAGTTAAGTTCCGTATATATCGTCCTGCAAAAATGTTTGTCAACTAGTTACCAACACTTGTAGACTCTAGATTCTAGTTAGCTGATTATGGTAGTTAAGTTCTTTATATATCTTCCTGCAAAAATGTTTGTCTACTAGTTACCAACCCTTGTAGACTCTAGATTCTAGTTAGCTGATTATGGTAGTTAAGTTCTTTGTATATCTTTCTGCAAACATGTTTGTCTACTAGTTACCAACACTTGTAGACTCTAGATT
>NW_006159546.1:610411-658758 GCF_000334495.1 Tupaia belangeri chinensis | reverse complement strand
CTTGTAGACTCTAGATTCTAGTTAGCTGATTATGGTAGTTAAGTTCTTTGTATATCTTTCTGCAAAAATGTTTGTCTACTAGTTACCAACACTTGTAGACTCTAGATTCTAGTTAGCTGATTATGGTAGTTAAGTTCTTTGTATATCTTTCTGCAAACATGTTTGTCTACTAGTTACCAACACTTGTAGACTCTAGATTTTAGTTAGCTGATTATGGTAGTTAAGTTCTTTATCTTCCTGCAAAAATGTTTGTCTACTAGTTACCAACACTTGTAGACTCTAGATTCTAATTAGCTGATTATGGTAGTTAAGTTCTTTGTATATCTTTCTGCAAACATGTTTGTCTAGTAGTTAGCAACAGTTGTACACTCTGAATTTCAAGATTGCAATACATACCGTCGTTGCTGAAAGTTGACATCCATCATGTGGAAACAGCTGAAAACCAGCAGTGATGAATGCTCTGACAACATTGTGTCTTGTCTCTAACCTGTGGGAGAAGGAGAGAGGAATGGAAAGGAAGTATACAAGTACTTATTACACTGGAAACTTACTAACATTTCTGCTTATCTTTCTGTTTGAATGAAATAGATAAACATGTCATTTTAAAAGAGAATATTGTTTGGCTATGTATGCAGCTTGTCTTTTGAAAGAATGAAAACGAAAGGGTCCAACCCTGAATAGTAATCATTAGCTTTTTCACTCTCTATCAGACATAAACTCTTTCTCCCACCCATTCTCAAAAGTCATATGACATTTTTAAAAGTGTGTTTTCCACCAGTTATATAAGCAAATCAGAAGAGGAGACTGGAGCAGTGTGTATTTTAAAGCCTCAGAATAAATGTTCACATTCGGATATCATAGTCGTATTTCTCAGTGCCTTTCCTTTCATACTGAAGAAACATAAAGCCCCTGAAAAGGAAAAGAAGAAATCAAAGCTATTAAACCCACGTTCTTTTTTTCTGTGCCTCTGCATTGATTAATGCCCTGAGCTCACACAGCTGTAAAGTTAGACTAATGTCCTCTTTAGACCGGGCCTCACATGACTTTACTCAGAAGAAAAGGAGAGAAAGACTTGTCAAGTAGAGGAGTAAATAAGATATCTCATTTGCATTGAAATATAGAGAGGATCAAAGAAAAGGGCTGCTCCTTCATTGCCAAGCCCATTTCTTCAGTCATAATAGATTGATGATATAATGGAGCTGGACATGCCACAAACATCTGCATATGGCCTTGCTTTCGAGAATGCCTTCCGATGCATCTCATTTTAAAACAAATAAAAATGGAATTCTTGCTCAGTAGGAAAACGACTAGATCCATGTCTATTGTTTCTTTTTTCTTTTCTGAGTGAAAAGACTAAGAGGTTTCTTCTGGCTTTGGCTGATTTTATTCTGATAGAATATCTATATGATTTTAAACAGTCTTGTAAATAAAATACCCTCAAATTTACTACATCATAAAAATGTTTTATCATTCCTTTCTCTACCAGGAAGTATAGAGGTAGTCAAATACATTAAATCAGACATTTTTGCTACTTGGATTTAAGCCTTATTCACCATGGGTTAGGGAGTATTTAAACAATTGATAACAATTAGTCACGCTGCCTTACTATATAAATAATATCATGATTTTTAAATCATTGAGGTAAACCACATTACTAGAAAAAATATTGTAGTAATAGATATGTTTGACGTTCTTTCCCATAGCAGTCTAAGCTAAATCAAATACATTTTGTCACACTTTTCCCTGATCAGTGAGAACTATAATATTATTTCTATTAATGACTACATGAAATTAACAATTTAAAAAAATTAAGATTTATTTTATTTTATATGTTACTATTGCTGTTTTTAAATTTACTTTAGGGCATTTGAGATCGAGGGAGAGAGAGAGAGAGAGAGAGAGAAAGCAAGCTGCCAGGTCTAGGATTCAAACCACAGCTGGCAAAGTGAGAATCCAGTACCTCAACCACCAGGCCACCTGCAAAGTGAGAATCCAGCACCTCAACCACCAGGCCACCTGCTGGCTCCAATGATTTTCTTAGTTGGCTAGACTTCCCGCTATTGCACTGAGATTTTCCAAAGGTAACATTAGCATGATGCTGAACTGGGATTTCCATTGCTCAGCTCCTAAAAAGAATCATCACTTGGAGCAATCATTGGCACATAAGAATAACTTTGCAAGAACTAAGGAATTAAGTAAGAGAGTACAGCATTTTAGTAGAGCACATAAAGAAGTAAAGGTTCATTGAAGAAGGTCAGAAGGACATTTTCACACTACCTTCATGGCCTGTTCTCCTAAACTGGCACATTATAGTGCAGAGAGGGGAACTCTCTACACTGGGGAAGGAGAATAAAGGGCTACCTCACTTCCCTGCACTGTATCTATCCCCAGGGAATAGAGATAGTGCCATGCTAGCATTCAGGGCCAGAAACTCTATTTAAGGCCATATATGTCCAAGCTCAAGGCAAACCTCAATACAAGACTGATTCCATATCCCTAGGCTCAGGCCCACCCATACAGAATCAGTGAGGCCCATTCCATTGACTCTGGTACCAAGTAGGGCTTCCTTGCCCACTCCAGCAGAGCCAGTTTCTAGGTCTGTCTCTGCAGACTCAGACAACAATCTGGACTCTGTGAACCCAGAAATGAGTCCACCCTACCACGGATCTAAGCACAAGGTCAGTACACCCAAAGCCTATAGCAACAAGTCACCCATGGACCCCTCTAGCAAGCCTGTTCAGAATTCCTGAACAAACTGAGTCGTGAGAGATTTATCCTTTAGTTTGTAAAGACTGGAAATATGCCTACTTCTTTAAGACTGCAGATAATGTCACAAGGGTGCAAAGATTGCAAATAATTAGGGAAACATAACACAGCAGGAAGATAGAGCACCAGTAGCCAATCTTAAAGAAATTAAAATGTACAAAATTGCTGGTAAATATTCAAAGTAATCTTAAAGCCCAATGAGTTATAAAAAGAGTACAAATAGACAGCTAAATGATATCAGGAAAACAGTATATGAAGAAAATGACCAATTGAACACAGACATAGAAAGAAAAAAAAAAACTAAACAATTTCTGGATCACACAATGACTGAACTAAAAAATTCCATTAGGAACTTCAACACACAATTCAATCAAGCATAAGAGAGAATCAGCAAGCTCAAAGACAGGTCATTTACAATTATCCAGTCAGAAGAACGAAAAGAGAAAAAGGATTTTCAAAAAAAGAGCACAGAAAACCTGCAGAATTTATGGGACATCATCACACAAATCAATAAACACATTATGAAAGTCCCTGAAGGAGTAGATCAAGAGAGAGGGGAAAGAGCTTATTTAAGTCAATAAAGATAGAAAACTTCTCAACTCTGGAGAGAAAAAGGAAGATCAGATACATGAAGCCAAAAGAACTCCAAATAGATTGAAAATAAGAAAGACCCTTTTCGTACACATTATGATCAGATTCTCAAATGTCAAAGACACAGAAAGAATTTTAAAAGCAGCAAGAAAAAAGCAGCGTATTTGATATAAAGAAATGACCATAAAGCTATCAGTGGGCTTCTCAGCAAGAACTGTGGAAGCCAGAAGATAGCAATAATATATTTCAAATCTAGATAGCAAAAGAATGCCAACCAAGAATACTATACACACCTTCATAAAAGAAGGAAAAATAAAGACGTTTCTAGAAAAACAAAAACAGTGAGTACATCATTAGACATGTCTTACAAGATGCTAAAGAGCATCCTTCAGGTTAAAATACAAGAACACTAATTAACAACATGAAAGTATATATAATTCGCTATAAAGGTAAGACTATAGTCAATGTCAGAATACTCCAATACTATAATGGCGGTATCTACATCACTTCTAACAGTAGTATAAAAGATGACAAAAGTTTCAAAGATGATTATGGCTATGATAATTTGTTAATGAATATACACTATAAACAATCTGACCCACTCATGGTAGCACAGCTGCATACTGCTGCTTGGCAGACTGAGGCCATGGGAAGACCCAGGTTTGGTTTTTGGCTAACCCTAAAGATCTGGGAAAGGTGGCAAGGGCCTGTTTTTACAGCCATTGGGGAGGTCAAAGTTGGAGGATTTCCAACTCAGGGCCCACATGGACAACAGCAACACTCTGCTGTCTGCTGGAAGATCTGTGATCCTACATACTCAGGAGACTGAGGCTAGGTATATTACAATGTGTGTGTGTGTGTGTGTGTATGTGTGTGGTTTGTATAAAGTATCTGTAGATACAATATATACAGATATATATCTACATATATGTATATATATATATATATATAGAGTATCTATTGATATAATATATATAGAACATATAAATGATCTGTCTCTCTATATTATATCTTGTCATTTGCAACACCATACAGAAACCTTATGGTAAAGTAAAATAGGCCAGACACACAGAAACGAATGCTGCATGATTTCACTTAGATGTGGATCTAAAAAATCAAACTCATAGAAGCAGAGAGTCTGAATGCTCTTTGCAAGGATGTGGGTGGGGAGGTAAGAGAAATAGAGAAGTGTTTAAAGGTCACAAGGTTTCAGTAACACAGTTTGGATTAATTCTGGAGGTCTAATGTACAATGTGGTGATTATGATTAATGATACTATAGAGAATGCTTGAAATTAGCTCTGAGATTACAGCTTAAACATTCTTACCACAAACACACACACACACACATACACACACACACACACGCAAGGCAAGTGTATGAGGTGATGGACACATTAATCAGTTTGATTATAGTAATAATTTTGCAAGGTATACAGTTATCAACCCACTAAGTTGCCCATCATAAATATGATTTTCATTTTCTGATCATACTGCAATAAATCTAGAAAAAAATAAATAAAATTTAGAGAAAATCAGCAGCAGTGACATACATGAGTTCCAGGATGTGTAGGAGCAAGCATTCCTTAGACTGATTCACCGCAAATATAATAATATAGGGAATGCCCATAATTGCACCTAGTAGCTAAATGTCTTCACACCTGTTTCTCCTTCACTGCTAGCTTTACTTCCACTTGCTCTGATTATGGGGCACTAATTCCCATGCTTTGATTTCTAGGTCAGGTTAGCTGTCCCTGCCTATATTCCACCCACACAAACTTTTCACCAATTAATTAGTTCTTCTACTGAGTATTGTTAGAGAACCTGCGTCATTGCACATCCCACTTTTCGATTACAGTGATAAAGAAAATACTAATTAAGTTCACTATTAGAGAATATAGACCTAAACAGAGGATCCTTGCTTTGTTAAACATAAAACATAACAATGAACAAACAATGAAGAGTAGGTAAGTCGATAAGCTTAGTTTCTTCCCCAAAACTCAGTATATTAGTTTCCTATTGCCACTGTAATACCATGACTTAAAGCAGCCTAAGTTCATCTTAGTGGTTAGTAGGTAAGACATCTGACACAGGTCTCAGTGAGCCAAATATCTAGCTCTTGGGAGAGCTACATTTCTTTTCAAAGGTTCTAGGGAGAATTGATGTCCTGGCCTTTTACAGGTCTAAAGGCCACCTGCATTCATTGGCTCTTGGCTCTGTTCTTCCATCTTCAAAGCCAGCAAGGGCAGATCCTCACAACAGATTACCTCTGACCTTTTAAGCTTTTCTCTTTCACTTTAAAGGATGCTTGTGATTATATTGTGCACAGCCAGAATAATACATCCATTTTAAGGTTATCTGATTAGCAAGTTTATTTGTATTTTCCACCTTGATTACTATTTGCTGTATGAAGTTGAACAGGCTCATGTTCCAGGGATAGAATGTGAGTATCTTTCATGTGCCAATATTCTTACTGTCATCAATATGGCAATCAACCCTTTTACCTGAGTGAGAAGTTAACAGAGAACTAACGTTTCCTTGTATCTGACATCTCCCCAAAGAAAGTTTAGGAGTGATGAAGAAGAAAACTGACTCAGATTACTTGCAAAAGTTTGTCCAATTCTTCCTTCTCAGAATTCACACCCATTGGGATGTATCCTTGCAGCTCCACTTGGCTAGAGGCAGTGTTCATTTTCCTTAGTGAATTTTGACAGACCTCGTCAACAGAATGCAGCGAATGTGAACAGTTACCCAGTCTAAACCTCAAGAGGTCTCACTTCCCTGCCTTTGCCATGAGAACGCATCCACATGGCAACCTGTCACATGGCAAGAGACTCATGGTCCAGTCATATCCAAGCTCTCCATCAAACTGGTAAGAAGACACTTGCCAGGTAAGTAATTGTCAAGGCCGGAGAGCTACCCAGCCAAGCCCCCACTAATGTTTCACACCCAAAACTAATAAGTGAAACACACAACTAGTAGTTTTCATGCACTAAATGTGGTTGACTATCCAGAATTGCGGCAGCAATAGATTACGGGTGTGCATCATCTCAATGATATGGTCTTCCTGAAACAAAGTTCCAGAAAAATTTCAAACACCAGGAGTGTCATCTAGTCACCTAGGAAGAAACTCTGTTATTCACATTCCACTGACAGTTTCTTAGTTGCATATTGGCTTTGCTAGTCAACCCTTTCCTCTTTGTTCTTTCCATCTTTTGTTATTCTGAGGGTTGACAGGAAGATCTGTCCCCTGCTGAAAGCTCCACAAATCTCAGCCACCTCTAGTAGAGATTTCATGTTTCTAACTCCTAAGAAAAAAGCTCTACATTGAACATTTTGACTCCATTTTACTATAATTAGATAGTTATTTTGTACGTGTTCCAATTCCACCATTGTTGTTAAAATGCATTGCTTGCTGGCTATTTGTAATGCTGGAAATTGAAGTAATGCATAGTATCATATAAATCTGTATACCTATTTCTAAAATATTTTAATGTTTAATATAAACAAAAATATTTTATTATATATTAATAATATGAATTATTCTGGTACGAATTATGTACTTTAGTATATATTTAGTTGACTTAATGTTCTTAAATGCCTAATTGTCAAGAAAATTTGGAGAATGGAGAAAGGCAAAATGAACACTCTCAGTTAAGAGAGATATTGGTACCAGCAGTTGGTGTAATGGCTACATCGCTGGACTCCCATGTAGTTGACCACAGTTTGTGTCCCGGACCCAGTGGTTTAAACTCATGCTGAGCACATGTGCTTATGTGCCCAAAATCCCAAGAGGAGAATGGAGGAGAAGAAATTGTGGTTGGCCATGCCCCATGGGGGTGATTTCTCACTTTCTGTCTCTCTGACTCTGTCTCTCTGTCTTTCTGGGGAGTGCACACTCCCTATAGCAAAAAAAACTCTTCAAAAAAAAAAAAAAAAAAAAGAAAGAACTGAGAAATACTGGGTTGGCAGGCAACTTACTGTTAGGCACAGTTCATTCCTCAGTATTGTGATAACGAGTCCATTATATAATGAACATATGTTTATGCCTGTCACATAGCAAATGTCTAGTAAACATTAAATAAAATTACTAATGTAAATAAATAATAATCATAATAGCAAAAAAAAAACCCAACTGTTTTATAGTTATTCTTAAAAACCATTTACCTTTATGACTTATTTTTTGCTATAATATTTAACTGTTTTGGTCATTATTTTTGAAACTTAGAAGTAGGTAATACTTTTTCAATTGTATATATTTAGGTATAAAACAGGATGTTTTGATATACATATGCACGATGAAATGATTACAAGAAAATTATCCAATTCATCACCTTCTGTTGTAAACCTCTTTTGTGTGTGTATCTTGCAGGAGCAACTAAAATCTGTTCTCTTAGCAAATTTTCAGCACATAGCATTAATAGTCCTCATGCTGGACCAAAAAAATGGCATGGTGGTTAAGGTGTTAGACTCTCAACATGGCTGATAGCAGTTCGAGTCCTGGACCTGGCACCCTGAGAATCAGGTAGGATGTGCGTGCCCGACCTCTCAGGAGAAAAATGGATTTCAGTGTGGCCATCGCCCCTGTGAGGAGATTTCTCACTTTCGCTCTCATTGTTTTTCTCTCCAGTGAGAACACACACCCTATGTTAAAAATCTTAAAACAAGACAAACAAACAAAACTAAGTGAATAAACACCCATGTAAAGAGTGCAAAGTTAATAAAGATGAAAGAATGCAAGTTGTGATAGACAGCAGATTGAAATAATTCTTTTTTCTTTTCTCTCTTTTTCTTTCTTCTTTTAAATACTACATTTCTCTGAATAAAGGTCAATCTTATATTAATTTGCTCTTGTCCCCAAATACTCACTGCAACGAAAACATGAATGGGTAAAGTCGCCTCTTCTAATGCAAGCATCCCCTGACTTACACTAAACTTCCATCTTGCATCCAAATCCTGATTGATTTTCAAGCTATTACATATTAATAATATTTATTTTTCTGGTACGAATGATGTACTAAGACCTTATGATCTCAGGTTTCTCTGCTATCAGTGAACTCAGCTCCATAAACTGTCCTTAGTTTTCTTCTGTCTTTTCTCTTACTTCTCTTCATTCTTCTTTATCATCTCAGAAATTAAATTCTTATACCTTTATACATCTATCCTTCTCTCAAAATGATAGGCCAAACTATTTCTCTACACAAAGCAAAACACACATAAATAGAAATTCTGGCAAATACTATCTTCTGTTTCTCCTCCCATTTAATAATTCAATTAAGATCAGTTATATTTTACTTCAAAAGCAAATATGCAAAGGGAAACTGAGTAGACCATTGAAGTTGGTAAGTCATTTGTCATGTTTTAAAGTGGATGCCATGCAAGGAGGCAACAGTTTAAACATGGGAAATAAAAATATGATTACAAATCGCTCCATTGATCTTTAACATATATGACTTTATGTTCTTAGGTTTCAAGCTAATAAAAAATGTCCAAGTGTTCTTGCATACTTTTCTGAGTTTTTCAAAATTTTAAGTTTTTTTTATTCATAAAAAACTGCCAACTGTAATGTGATGCAAAGTAAATTAGCGCAGTAAAACTCAAAAAAAAAGAAAAGATATCATAAAAAAATAGATTAAAATAAAGGGAGCCCCCCCCCCGAATTCCCAAGAAGCATTAATTTGAGGGAACATTTGGTAAGAATAATTTGCAAGAATTGTATTATGTTATTTTGTATTATGTTATTTTAGATTATCTTTCTCCTTGGGAGGAAAAAAAAAATCAAAGCAAAATGCCACAGTTTCAGATTATTTTGCTCAGCTCTGCTGCCAAGAAAACATTCAGCTCACATTAACTGGACTATTTTTATGTTTTTAAAATCCCATGACAATTTTTCAGAAGATATTTTGTTAAAAAAATGCATTTTTTTCTAGAGTAATATTCATATTTGTTTTTATCTTATTTGTTTTGACTTCTGATTTACATATAGCCATACATCTTTGTGGGATTGAGTATGGTGTTTGAAAGCATGAAAACAATGTGTAAACATCAAATCAAGGATACAAACACAGTCACCATCTTCCACACTTAACATTTCATTGTGCTGTGTACATTTGAGATTTGTTGTACTGTTTTTTTTAAGGAGGAGAATTGTCAATGACATTTTTTACTCACTTTATATTCAGAGGATGGGTCCTTATGACAATTGTATCTCATGTTGTCACTGTCTAAAGGCTTGGCTATTCATGTGTTTGCTAATCATTTATTGTAAATAGTTTTACTGGACTAATTTTAGTAACAGAGTGAATGTCAAATGAAGTATACTTTGGTCAAAAGGTTCCCATCATTGTAGTTTGTAGGTCTTTAAAAACTGAAAATAACTTATCTCAGAAGATTGGTAGTAGAGGAGATGCAAACTTACCAAGTGACTTAGTGAGAGATAAGAAATTGGAAAATAAGGTCTGGCACAAAAGAGTAATGTGTCAGCTCAAGGACAAAAATCCTTAGAGATAAGCAATTTAGGAAAGATTTTCCTTCTAAACATAAAAGATTTTCATTCTAAAACCTCATTATTTTATCATTAGAAGACTGAGTTACTGGGATTAAAGTTCTGCTTTCAAAAGACATGGCTGTGAACAGAGGTCAAGGCGAAGGTAAATAAATGAGAATAGCAGACTGCTGGATTAATGGATGTCTAACTCATCTGGTTCAGCTTCTACAGTTGACCCTCAGACTAGGGGCTGAGCCACAGCCATCTTGGAGGGCACGGATGTTGGAAATGTAGATAAAGACATAAGCATACAGACAAATATCAATCAATCTAGACACATTTCCAAGTAGGGAGAACAAATGTAAAGAAATTGTCAAGAAGATCAGTTTTAACACCAACAGAACTGACATCAGTGATAGTCTATACTACTAGAATAGCACAACCTTCATGCTGAACTAAGAACATAAACTAGCAGGAGGAATATTGACTTCAATAGGTTAAAGAAAAAGAAATACGCATAGTCATAGATCTAGCAAACACTGGCTTTTTAGTAGAAGACCCCCTCAGCAGTGGCACTCTTTAATCAAAAGCATGTGGATATGTAAAATTCTGTTACTCTGGAGAACATAGCAGAAATTAAGCATCGAGCATTTTCAAGACTTGGATGTCATTGAGCATGCATTGTCCTTTCTCTCCTTTGTCACTCTTTTGAAGTTGGTTACTGTTTTTCGAGGTGCCCCAAGAAGCTTCTATTTGTTTCTACTGTACCCCACGTGGTGTAAGTTTTCTTAGTCTTCCAGATTTTCCTTTGAAAAAGGACTTTTCAGGGTCTCCATTTCTACACCCAAAGACAATCTAATAAAAAATCACTGTAAATGAAACTGCCAAGGACTCATATCAATTTCAAAGCTGTTTAACCCGAGTATTTATGAAGAGCCAAGTTATCCATCAGAGATGGAATGAAATGTTCTGAATGCATGAATGTGAGCAAGATAAAGTCGCATTGCTCAATAATTTTATCATGGAAAATTGGTGGAAACAAGACACTGCAGCATGTAAACATGGAATATTGATTTTACAGTGTTTAATCTCAACCGAAAAGAATGGAACATGTGGTGTTTTATAGATGGTATTGGTATGTCAAGGTAAAATATATAGACCTGTGTGTGCTCTACCTGCATACGTTACTATCAATTTTGATACTTGCATAGTATTTTTCTCAGTCTATTTGGGCTTCTACAACTAAATATAGCAAATGGGTTGGTTTAAAAACAACAGAAAATTATTTCTTACAGGTCTGATCGGTGATAAGTTCAAAATCAAGGTGCTAGGGGATTTGGTGTCTGGTGAGGGACTCTTCCCTGATTCATAGATGTCACCTTCTCAGTGTGTCTTCACATAGGGAGGAGGACCACGGTCTCTCTAGGGTTTCCTTTAAAGGTCTAATAGCCCGATCATGTGGTCTTTGCTCCAAGACCTCTCATCTTGTAAAGGCTCCCTTCCTGATAACGTCGCCTTTATGGTTAGGATATCAAAGATAAATTCTTAACCTAGAGTACTATTTTCAGCTTTTAAATCCTTGGAAAACATACCATCTTTATAAATGCAACACATATGTATTCAATCAGCCTGTACCTATAGATGGTCGAAAATAATGCTTGCTGAAAGCCATGAAATAACTTTTATCCTTAAAAAAAGTAACCTTTTCTACTATTAAAAAATTTTAGAGTTTATTCTAAATAGTCTTTGCAATATTACAGAACTCACGGTGCTTTGGAAAGTGAGGCAATAACAATCACAAAGGTTTCTGTGGATGCCTGGCTATTAGAGGAAAATTGTCAGCCATTACTCCACTGATTTCAGTTTGATTTCTTTTCAGGATGAGAAATTATAATGAATCACCACCAATCAGCAAACCTGATTATGGATATCAACTGCAGAGCCTAAAAAAAAGCATCTGCTTCCAAGGAAAGTACTAGACAGATGTGGGAATGACCGGAACTTGAGAGTCTATGTGAGAAACAAAGAATTTTAAACACCTGTGTTCTAAAACCTCTCTAATCTGTAACCTATGTCTTGTATGACTCATAAAATTGAAATTTAAGATGTACATACATATATGTATATACGCTCACAAAATATATATATACATATATATTTATGTACATATCTATGTGTGTATATATGCCAGACAAATAAAATGAAGGAAAATGTAAAACCTAAAATAAACCATTTAAATATCAATGTGTGTGTCTATGTGTGTCTTTGGTAAGTTTTAATTCTATTGTATGATTTAATGTTTATTCATTTGGAGTTATCTCTAGGATTCTCATAATAATTCTCAAACCTTAAGATGACTAAAGTTCCTGGGCCAGTGGGTATTGCTGGATCCCACTTGGTGGATTTTGGTTCAAGTCCTGGACCTGGTGGCCTGAATATCACACTGGGGCATGTATTCATGTGTGTATGTGTCTGTCTGTGTGTGTGTGTGTGTGTGTGTGCACCCAAAGTCCTGAGAGATGCGTGGAGAAGGGAACGTGGCATAGTCACCTACCCTGGAGTGGAGAAGAAGGGAACGTGGCATAGTCACCTACCCTGGAAGTGTATTTCTCACTTTTCCTCTCTCTCTGGTGAGTACATGCATCCTGTAACAATAAATAAATAAAATTCTTAATTCTATACAGATATCTTCAAAGTATAATTGATTTTCTTCTATTGGGCAGATACTTACACCAAGTCATCTTAGATGCAATCACAGTATTTGGGATGTCTTACGTACATTTTTCTTAGGAAAGCTTAGGGAATATCTTTAGCTGGAACTTAATCTTTTCAGGAACTCTGTGTTTGTAGGAAAGAGTTACTTGCTCAACATAACAGACATTGTCCAATCACTTTTTACAAGGGATAGACAATTTCACCTGTGTTTTTCAGCAAAAAGACAGCAGCTATGGACAATTTAAGTAACATAAATTTCAGGTATATATCTTTACATGATATGTCGAATTAAACTGGATGGGTGACTGCATGCCCAGTAAAAATGTTTTATTTAAAATATTTTCATTAAATATGTGTTAACTGGGATGGGATACCAACATCTTTTTAAAGTTTTAATTTACTTAGCAATGACTTCACGGTACAGAAAATACAGTAATTAAAAAGAAAACGCATGTCCTTTTCATTCAAAGAGTTAGTATTGATGAGGTTTAGCATCAATGAGTGAGCGTGACCTCAAGGATCAGCATGGTGTCAACAGATCTTTTTCTGTTGTATACACATAAAGATTTTACAGCCAGAATTAAAAAGTCAGGTGTTTCAGTGAAGATGCATAAACTAAGCGTCAAACGAAGGCTTTTTTTTTTTTTTTTTTTTTTGTCAAAAGGAAATCTTTCAAGCCAAAATCCACTACTAACCATTTCAAAAAAATTTTTTACAGGTTTTTACCTTAAGGCTCATGTGCTTGCGTGAGACAGACAGACAGACACAGTGAAGGGGAAAGTGAAAAATCACTCTTGGGGAGTGGCCAGGTCATAATCCCTTCCCTTCCATTCTCCCCCTAGAATTTCATGCATGCACACACCTGGCATGACTTTCAACCCGTCATGTCCAGGTCTCGAACCACAGTTAGCCATGTGAGAGTCCAGCGACATAACTGCTATGCAATTTGCTGGTTCCACCATTTCATAATTTAAAAACACGATTTGTTTTGTCATCTGAATGACTTTATATTTTTTTTCCTTCCGGAGAACTAGTTATAGCAATGGACTTCAACATAAACAGGTACCAAAAGCCATATGGCTATCTAATAATTACATATATTTGCTACGGTAAGTCCATGTTTCATTGACAGGATATAAAGTTAAAGGGGACTAAGTAATTGTTTTCTTTTTCTTCTTCTCTCTCTCTCTCTCTCTTTTTCTTTTGAGAAGTTTTTGCTATAGGGCACGTGTGCTCACCAGCCAGCCAGAGACAGACAGAGAGACAGAAGGTGAGAAATCCCCCCCCCAGGGGGGATGGCCATGCCGCAATCCCTTCTCCTCCATTCTCCTCTCAGGATCTTGGGCACGCACGCACACACACCCAGTGTGAGTTTAAGCCACCGGGTACAGGATTCAAACTGTGGTTGACAACATGGGAGTCCAGCAACATAGCCATTACGCCAACTTGCTGGTCCCAAGAAACAGAGTAATTCTTTAGGAACAAAACCAGAATCTGCTTTATTCTAATAACCCTACATTTCAAGCTAAGGAAATAATTAGAAATGTTAGTATGAATGTTTATCATAGAAAATGATGTAGCTCTTATTTATATTTTTGAAGATAAATTACATGCTTTCTGAAATGAAAACTATAAACTTTTTATTTAGCATTGTTAATTGTGTTTAAGTGTTCACAAATGATGTAAATAGCATAAAAATTCAACTTAAATAAGACTAATTATTAAGCATAGTTTACTTTTTGATATATCTCATATAGGATTTAATTTATGCGTTTCTTTGTTGGCTTTTCTCTATTTTCCTTATTGAGCCATACAATGAAATCATAATTTTTGCATCTACAAAAATAAGTTTTTAATGAAAAGGTTTTGGGTTATGTAATAATGAAGTTTGTGAAAGGTTTGATTGCAAAAATATCCCAATGAATATTTAAGAATATTTCATTCAGAAAAGTATTTCTAAAATAATAATTTAACTTATTATCCCAACTTTCATACCTCTGAAATCATGCATTCAGAGCCCTTCATGTTTGAACCAGATCTCCACAACTCAATTATTTGCTTATTCCAAACACAAGTCTTGACCTCATAAGGTGTTTGCAGTTCAATAATCCTCAGAGTTTCTTCTTATTCACCATCCACTTACTGTCTTTATTTTATTCTCCACAGGGTTTGGGTTCTATGGTTCATCATTTCTATCACGTTTCTGCCAATATTCTAAATGCCCTTGTCCCATTAAATTAAAATTTCATTTTGATCCCCCATCATCAGTTCTCAACTGCTAAAACCCAATCCTGATTGAGACAAATTTTATACTCCTACCTCTATTTAGCTGCTAGATACTGCAAGGAGAAGAAGCACACATCAGTCATGTTAATAGAACATTTTCAAGATCATTGGCCCCAATCCCAACTTGCAAATTTATACACAAAGAGAACAATTTTTCTATTAAACATATATCAATTTTTATATAAATAATTTGAAATATTGTTTGCTTTCTTAACATTTCTGATCATGACACTATCTGCCATTTTACACATAATAAATTACTTTATATCTTATTTCTGGATTAAACAAAAACCAGGCTGAATAAAAATGACAGCAACAAACACATTCAACCAAGGTTTTTTTATCTACAGAGAGGGAAAGGAATACACACACACACACACACACACATACACTCACTCACAAATCTATACAATATACATTCCATCTTTCACACACTAGTTGAAATTATTTTCTACAGATTACATATGATCTCTTTTTGGTTATCTTCTATGTTATGATTTGATACTTCCTTTCTTTCTTTAGTAAGCTTCTTTTGAGATTTTGTAGTTATCGAAGTACTTGTGTCTGTGTACCCTCTTTTGAGATTCCTATATGTTATACAAATGCACAATAAGTAGAGAATTCAACTGCTCTGTTCCCAACACCCACCATCAACTCTGAAGCACTTCCTGTTATATTTAATCTATTCTCCATTTATTGACACATTGTCTTAAAGCAGATCCAGGGCATCATCTGATTTTGCTGTCAAACACTTCAATGCACAAATGATAAGACATAGTTACATAATGACATCATTATCACACTTCACGCAATTGACAAAAATGCTTAAATATCATCTAAGAACCACTCCCTTGTCAACTTTCTGTACTGTATTATAGGTTGAATACCCCCAATCCGAAAATCTGAAATCTGATAGGCTCCCAAATCTGAAGATTCTTGAGCACTCACAAATGAAATACTCCTTACCTGACCTCTTGTGAAAGGTCTCAGTCAAACGCAGGCAAACCACACAGTTCATTCAGTATTTCTGAGGTAAAAAAGACCCTCCGAGCCCCTTGATTTGCTATGTCAACAACCCCAGATTGCGTACATCATGACTAAGAGACTTGTTTTCTGATGGTTCAATTTACACATGCTTTGTTTCATGCAAAAACTTATTCAGATATTTTGTAAAATTACCTGCAGGCTACATGTGTAAGGTGTACATAAAACATAAATAAATTCTTTAGTCTTGGGTCCCATCTTTAAGAGATCTCATGATGTATATGGAAATATATCAATATCCATAAAAACATAAAATTGAAACACTTCTGGTCCCAAGCATTTCAGATAAGGAATATTCAACCTTGTATAAAATTAGCTGACTTATTCAAAATGAAATCTAAACAATGCGTACCTATTTTATTTAGTTATTATATTTGGTATTTCTCTTTCTATCTAAAATGATCTTGACCTTTTGTTCTCTCTCTTTTTTTTATAACACAGTCATTAACTTTTTGAAGAGTTAAATTTAATTTTCCTATTATTCTGGAATTAACTGTTTCTTCTTCAAGATATTGCATTCTTATTCTTACTTTCACCATATTTTCTCAAAACTGGAAGTACAAAGACCTATTTAGATTTAGATTCAATTCGGGGGGTACAGTAACTCATCGGCAAGCTGTGTATTTCATATTGCTTGTCACAAGTCTAGTCTCACTTTCAGTCTTTGATTGAAAATTTCTTACCCCTGCTCTGAACATATCTCAGAAATTTTTGAGCACTATACTCCAAACAGCCAAGTCCTCTTGTTTGTAAAGTATGAATTATTATTTTAGAAAAAAATGAGTTGGAACAATATGGCTTTTTATTAACAAGTTTTGAATTGTTAAATCTCCTTAACTTACACTTTTTTGTGCCTTCTACCATTCCAGTAGAACCAATACACATATACATATATAATTCTTTTTCAATATAATTTCCCTTTCATAAATTACTTTGATTTTTTTATCAGAAAGACTTACTTTAATTTTTGCTTGTTTGTCATGAGGCATCTGAGCTTGTCAGAGAGGAGACGGGGAGAGAGGGAAAGTAAAAATCCCCCACCCATGATGGTTGACCACACTGCAATCCCTTCTCCTCCATTCTTTTCTTGAGATTTTGGGCATCATGCATATGAGCCAGGCATGATTTTCAAACTGTTGGGTCCAAGGACTTGAATTATGCTGTCAGCCATGTAGGATCCAGCTACCCTAAACTTCACACCACCTGGAGGCCCCAAGACCAATATGTTTATCTTTCGCCTGTTGGCTAAACAGTCAAACTAGATTTTGACATAAAAACTATTTTTGTTGTTGTTTGTTATGCAAGTGACTTCTTTAAATAAAATCACATATTTTGGAAGGGGTAAATGTTATCTTCATTGTTTATATCTCTCTGACAAAAATAATTTCATATCATTGAGTCTTGAAAATACTTCATAATATAACCCCAAAAATGTCTTTTCTTTGTATTTTTCCCTTTGTGAGTCTCTTCAAATTTTTAGCAGTTACAGTAACGGTATTTTACAAAAATAATTATCATTAGTAACCTAAATATTCGTCCTGTGTTTTTATTGGACTAATAACTTCCTCCCAAACAAAAATAGCTTACAGGAAACCCATAAAAATGAAGCCATGCTCAATTATTTCTTGCCCTACTTTCGAGGTAACCCTAACATCAGTTTTCAGTCACTAACCACAGAAAGATGATGTGAACCATATATACAGCTGCTAAGACATTTCTATGTATATTCTACTAATTAAAAGTATGCACATACCTCAGTCTGTTCAATTTGCCATAACATAGACTGAGGGGAGGGGATGGCTACGCTCCATGGCTTATTTCTCACAGTCTGCAGGCCAGAAAGTCCATGGAGTGCAGCCAGATCCAGTGCGGATGAGGGCTCTGGTGTGCGAATGACCTTCTTCCTATAAACTCACATTGTGGGGAGCAGAGACAAAAGAAGAAAGACCCCTCCATCTCTTGTAAAGTTACTAAGCCCACAAGCCATGTACTCCTGACCTAATTCCCTCCCAAAGGCCCCACCTCCAAGTGCCGCCATATTGGGAATTAGGCTGCAACATGTGATTCTTACTGCCAAAGATAGCTTCAGTCTATATAGCAGCAACCTCTCCTTTTTTTCTAATTATTCTCTTAAAACTTTGAAAAGTCACAACCAAGGAGAATTTCAGAAGTTTTTGTCTCGAATCTCATCATTAAAGAGAGGAGAAAAGTGTGACTGAGAGAAGGGGGGGGGACTTTTTTATGAAGGGTTAAGTTGATTATGGGCACAGCTGGGACTAGAATAAATATCTCCTGATAGGCAGTACACTCGTTTCCTAATTATGTACGTATCTTGCTGTTTCCATTCTTATATACTTTGTAGCTATTAGAACTAAGAGATAGATGAATGAAGTAAATTGCCTTAAACATAAAAGGCAGCCAATAAAGTTTAGTGAATTAATCCATTTCAGCTATTTAGTAGGTAGAAACCATAACTATATTTAAACTTTCCCCCAAGGAGTGTGCTCCTTTGAGAGTTTCATAAAACAGGGATTTTATAGCAAATCTATCTCCCACTTCTTAATTTAATTTTTAAAATATGTTTATTTCAATTTCTTTTATACATTCAATCACGGATCTCACTTAGCTCGTAAGGTGAATATTCCAACAGGAATACATTTCTCACCAGTCCGGTTGAGAATGCTATATATGTTATCTTCAACAGGTGTGCCACGAAGGTTAATCCACTTCTTTTTTTTTTTTTTGGAGAGGTTTTTCGCTATAGGGTGTGTGTCCTCACCAGACAGACAGAGAGAGACAGAGAGACAGAAAGCGAGAAATCACCCCCCAGGGAGAATGGTCACGCCGCAATCCCTTCTCCTCCATTCTCCTCTCGGGATCTTGGGCACACACGCACACGCACCCGGCGTGAGTTTTAAGCCACTGGGTCCAGGACGCAAACCGCGGTCAACTACGTGGGAGTCCAGCGACATAGCCATTACGCTAACTGCTGGTTCCCAACACTTCTTAATTTGAACAAGCTTTAGCTAACCACAGAATCTATTAATATAACAAAAAGACGATTATTTTTACTTTTTGTAACATTATGATATTCTGGTCTTTTGGGTTGTTTTGTATGTGCATTTATTTGTTTCTAACTATTAAAATATTTTGGAAATTAAAAACCAGAAAAACACAGAAGGATAAGAAGTCACTCACAAACTGGAAGACCTACCCACCAACCACTTGATGGATAGTAAATATCTACTTGTCAGCTTCATACAGAATGTCAAACCTTATAACTATCTTCACAATATTTTATTATAGAAATAAATTTATCTTCAGTATAAATATTTCTAAACCTGTTTATCATAATTTGAAAATACTCAATATATTTAATGCTTAGAATAAACTTTTTAGTCGAAAAGAATACTTTGAATTTCTACTTCCATGTGAGCACAATAATGGTATAAAGTTTGTGAGTATGCAAGCACTACTCAAACTAGTTGCTCTATTTCTTTCCATAAAGAATATACCAAATCATGGAGCCAGTGATTAGCTTAGTAGTCACATTGCTGGACTTTCACATGGTCGACTGAAGTTTGAGTCCTGAGCCCGGTGGATTGAAAATCACGCTGGCTATGCCAGATACCTTCTATTGCTCTCTCAGATACCTCCTTGCTCTCTCCTACCTAAGGTTCTCCATCCCGAGAGGATGACATGGATGAATAGCATCAATACACATCCTAATCAGCTAGATGCCAGTTGGATTTGGTCAATGGGGTCCCTTACAAAAAGGAACAATGACAAAGGAGACTGAGGTGGGAGCATTTGCTTCTCCTGAAATCTTACATGAGTATTTGTAGTTGGGTCTCCTGTTTTAGAGTCAGAATTCCACTGAAGGAAGTCCTATAAAATTTTCTTCTGACTGCTCTTTACACTGTATCCCTTGTGGAAGAGATTAAGAGAGGTGATAGGTCCTGTAAGTTCCCTTAAACTCTAACAACTCTTGGAAGTAGGTCTCTATTAAGTCCTCTTTAAAATAATAATAATAACTCTTCAAATTACAGTCATTTAAGTTCATCTATTTCCTCCTGAGATCCTACTTGACTTAATGTCTTTATTGATGCTCTTGCATTTTCCAGTTCTTCCACTGGCTACTAGCCTGTTTAATGCCTACCCATTCTTGAAAGCAGTTATAAACTCATAAAAAAATGTTAAAAATAAACAAAAATAAAAATTGACTTATCTTTCCCCCAAAATACCTTTTCTGATCCTCTTGCAAGATCATGCTCTTTATTAAACAATCTCAGTACATTATACTTAACACTAAACACAATTATAATGAAGTAATTCTGTAATTTCGGTTTTTTCGTGGTTATCTTCACTCCAGTCTAGAATGAAAAGTTACATCAGGAGGTCAAGGGTAGCACAGTAATAATGTAACTAACCCCACATGGCAAAGATCCTGGGTCATGTCCTGGGATGCCCCTAAGCATGCTAGATATACTTATACTCATTGTATTTCCTCTCTCCTTCCTCTTTCTCTCTTTCTTATAATAAATATATTAATAGACAAATAAACTTTTAAAGAGTTTCTTTAGGAAAAGAAATAATTTTGTCATATTTACTACACTCAACTCAGCCTAGTTCACTTTTTTTTAAGAGAGATTTTTACAATAGGACACGTGCACTTGCTATAGAGACAGAGAGAGACCAAGAGACAGAAAGTGAGAAGTTACCTCCCCAGAGCGGAGGATCACACTGCAATTCATTCTCCTCCATTGTCTTCTTGGGATTTTACGCATGTAAAATCACCCAGCATAAGTTTTAAGCCACTGGGTCTGGGACTTGAACCACAGTTGACTACGTAATGTTATCATTATGCAACCTGCTGGTCCTTCAATCTAGTTAATTTAAACAATAAACATGAACTGAGTGAAGGAGTGATTTATTGAGTTACTAGAAAAATGAATAAAAATAGACTAACAAATGTTTTCATATTCATAATTAAATTATGCATTTTTATAAAAATATGGCAGATTATTGGCAAAAAATTATTGACTTGATTTTTAGCTATTTTTTATAAATTATCCTTTAAAACTTGGTAATTAATTATGCAAAGTCAACACCTTAAGGTAAATGATCTCTGAAATATGGCAAATCATGTTCAATTTATTCTATTTTCAAATTCTCAATTTTTTTTACAAGTTTAAGAACACTTAAATATTCACTGACACACACATATTCATGGACTCTGTATGCTTGTCTGAAAACGTGACCTTTTACTCTCCTCCTCATGAGCTACCTGTGAATCTATTTCAGCTAGTGCTTCTCCTTCTCCACCTCTTTCTTTATGCTAAGCCTTTGAAACTGTGATTGATGTTAATGGAATGTTCCTCTCCCACAAAATGTGATATTAATAGCTTGCTTCACACTGCAGTTTATGTTTTCTGGAAAACAAATTTTGAGACAGAGATAGAATGTAGAATCAGCACTTGTGGAATGGAAAGACAGAAACAGAATGGGACAGAGAAATGTTGAGAACAGAAAAGTTGCACTATCATGTCTAACTCCTACAGGAGGAAGGAAAGTGCAATCTTCATGGAGCAGTCTCCTGTGTTGGCCAGACTTCGATGCAGACTTGATGTGACTTTGGTGAGGCTACTCACTTCAGTCAAGGCAAATCTGAATAGACTGACATCTGAGACCACTCCTAGAATCCATGAGAATACGTTTTTCAGTCCTGGAAGGGTATGGGAGGCAGGTAACCACATCTACTAATCTACTATGTTCCACCAGGTCAGAGTCCCTGTGCAAATATTACCTTTCAGATAAGTGTATACACACACACACACACACACACACACACACATTGCAGTGAGTTTATCATTTCATTCACCTCATTTAAAAAATTACCACCAGACTCTCTGACATGATTATATTCATTTATTCATGTATGTTTCTACCTTGAGATTTAAGCCTCATTAGTTTAGAGTTTGTTTGTATTATTTAATGTTTCGTTTTCATTGCCTAGAACAATGCCTGGTGAAAATACAACTAACTAGTTCTTTATTGTTGTTTCTGCTAAGTATAGAACCACTTTCTTTGCATAATTCCTACAAACACATTCAATATATTTCTCTTAGTGTCTTTAATAAATTATTGTTAACACAATCAGCCTGATTATTTTTAAAACAAAGTATTCATAAACTTATTTTTATTAAAATCCCTGCATGTAGCTAATTTTTTTTAAACAACTTTTTCAGGGCTAGTGGGTGGCATAGGGTTTAAGAAATTTCATTCCCACATGGATAACCAGGGCTAGAGGGTGGCAAAGGGTTTAAGAAACTTCATCCCCACGTGGCTAACCACGGTTCAGATTCCAGACCTGGTAACTTGACAGTCACGTTGTGTGTGTGTGCATGCTTAAAATCCCAAGTGGAGAATGGAGGACAAGAGATTATAGCATGGCCATCCCTCTGGTGGGTGATTTCTCACTTTTCCTCCCTCTATCTCTGTCTCTCTTTGGTGAGCACATGCATCCTATGGCAAAAACTAAAAAAAAAAAAAATCAAAACAAAACAAAAACTTTTGACATATATATTAATATATATTAACATACACATATATTACACACACAGAGACATAGACATGTACACAAACATGGTTGGTTTTAAAAAGTTTACATAAAAGAGTTCCATTTTTTTGTGCCAAAATAATCGCATACTTTAATTCCTATTTTCAGAAAGTTTTTGAAATCCACAACCAAACACACACAAATATACACACACACATATTACATGTGTGTGCATAAAATAAATTAATTAATTTATATGGAAAGTACATATGGAAGGAATGTGTTTGATCATGTTAATGCAATTTTAAAGCATTTTAAAAGTATTTGCAAAAACTAGCATGTAAATTCATGAGATGGAATGTCTAGGAGTATGACTCATTGAGCCTATTGCCACATTAAAAAACAATCAAACTTTCAGATTCCACTAGAGCTCCAAGAAGAAAATTAGGAAAGACAAAACCAGCATATTCATATAGCAACATTTTATTTTTCCTTTCTCAACATTGACCCATTTAGCTATGAAGTATTTACTTTAAGAAAAATAAAAGTAAGTTGTACACAACATGATTTTTTTCTGTTTCTTTGAGTAATAGAAAAAATATAATTATGATCTTTTGAACCAGACTTTCCTGAAATATTAGCCATATGGCATTAATATTTGATTTTGATCATCTATTTTTCTACTAGTAAAAATCCAGTGAAACTGATGAAAACTGTGATCTCAAACTAATTATTGGTGTCTAAATGTCTTATTTTCTGCAAATAGTGAGAAAATAAATAATTTAAAAACACTATAGCTGGGGCTGGCAGGTGGCATGGTGATTAACAGCACCGAATTCTCACATGGCCGATCATAGTTCAAGTCCCAGACCAGTGACTTGCCTTCTCTCTTTCTTCCATCTCTCTCTTTCTTCACTTCCTCCCTCTCTGATCAAATTGAAATGAATGAATAAATAAAGTTAAATAAATTTAAAAATATATAGCTAAGAAACATATGGTCTCTTTATTAAAATAAAATCATTATCTGTAAGCATGTTTCCTTTACATGCCAAATTATACTTCTAGCATGTTCTCAACCTTGCAAAAAAGATAGCCATATATATTTTAGAATCTTTATTATTTAGAAATGTTTTAAATTATTCATCACATTCTACCTTTGCAACCGGTCCTGGACCCAGCAGTTTGAAACTCATACCAGGTGCATGTGTACATGTCCAAAATCACAACAGAATGGAGGAGAAGGGATTGCAAAGTTACCATCGTCCTTGGGGAGGTGATTTCTCAATTTCTGTTTCTCTCTCTGTGTGTCTCCAGAGAGCATGCATATCCTATAGCAGAAAACTTTCTAAAAAAAAATTAAGAAGTACTAGACCACGTCACACAAACAAAACGCACACACATACACACATGCATACATGCATGTTCATGTACAATGATGTAAGTATATCAAACAGAGTCAGGGTCAACTAAAGAGAACCCAATGATCAAAAGTGGAATCATTTGAGCACAAAATAAAGTGATATTGGATTACAACTCAAAGTATGAAATGAATTTCCATGAGACCGTTCAAATCTAAAAAATTAAATAAACAAGAGACAAAACAGAATTTTCTCATGTATAATTCTAAACGTTATTTTTTTTTTTTTTTTTTTTTTTTTTTTTTTTTTTAAGGGCCACCTTACCAGAGAGACAGAGAAACAGAAAGTGAGAAATCATCCCCCAGTAGGGATGGCCACGCCACAATCCCTTCTCCTCCATTCTCCTCTCAGGATCTTAGGCATGCACACACAAGCATCCGGCGTGAGTTTAAGCCACCAGGTCCAGGACTTGAACCGCGGTTGACTACATGGGAGTTCAGCAACATAGCCATTACACTAACTGCTGGTCCCAAATTCTAAACATTATTCTTTGTACCACAAACTCAAGGAAGTGGAGAATCATTCCCCAATCCTTAGTATGAAATACAAATAATGAATAACTATGTTTTATTTCCTCTTGTTTTTTCTTAAACAGCAACAGAGAAAGAAGTGGTTGTGAAAGAGGACTATCAGAAATCTCTGTATTCCGAAGGATCTCCCTCCTTTTTTATAATGAATGCACATGTTAGCTCGTTCATTACATCTCAAAAAAGAAAAAAATAATGAAAGATAAGCAATGGACTATAAATATGTTTTTAAAATTTGTATCAAATTAATTTTCATTGATAATGTTATTTAATCTATGTGTTATGCCTTTTTTTTTCTATTTTAAGATTTTTGCCATAGGCCATGTGCACTTTTTTAATTTTATTTTTTAATTTTTTATATACATTCACTATTTTAAGATTTTTGCCATAGGTCATGTGCACTTTTTTCATTTTATTTTTTAATTTTTTATATACATTCAATCACATTGTTTAGCTTACAATGTGAGCATTTCAATATGTGAACATTTCTCCCCAGTCCCGTTGATCAAAATATCTTCAACCGATAACACCACACCTCCCCATCCTGTCAATGTTCTACCTCCGTATCCCTCCTCCAAATGTCCTTCCTTAGGCCTCACTCCTCCACTCATTTTATTTTTTAATTTTTTATATACATTCAATCACATTGTTTAGCTTACAATGTGAGCATTTCAATATGTGAACATTTCTCCCCAGTCCCGTTGATCAAAATATCTTCAACCGATAACACCACACCTCCCCATCCTGTCAATGTTCTACCTCCGTATCCCTCCTCCAAATGTCCTTCCTTAGGCCTCACTCCTCCACACAATGCTCATCTGCACTAGCAGGAGAAAGACAAAGTGAGAGAGTGAAAGGGAAAGTGAGAAATCAACTCCCATGGAAGGGGGCAACACTGTAACCTCTTCTCCATTCTCCTCCTGGAATGCACAGACCTGTGTCTGTCATGATTGTTAAGCCAACAGTTCCAGGAGTTGAATTTCAGTGGGTCATTTGGGAGTCTAGCACCTTAACCATCATGCCATCTGCGGGCCCTATGCCTTATTCTTCTGGTGGTTTTTACATTTATATTTATTTTTGATGCTGTTCAGTGTTATTGGTTAAAAACAAGTAAACAAATCATATTAATATTGATAGGCTGTTTTTAACAATAGATCCTCTTACTTGATATTTGATTTATGAAGATCATAAACGTTATAATAAAATTCTCTAAACACAATCTATTTGCCCATTGTGTAAAAATACATGGATATTTCATATTATCAATTTTATCACCTATTATGGTCCTACTAGATTTAACTTCGGTCACACTCTGTTTCTAATTTTTATTTCACTTTTACAAGTTGAAATATTTATTTTGGATTAATGATGCTTCTTTTTGTTAGGCAATCATAATTTCAGGTATTTTAATATAACTTTGTAGTGCATATTTGGATTTATGGAATGACCTTTGAATGTTACACTGTCTTTGTTGAAACATTCTAGTCTTAATCCCATAATCTGGTATTATCTCTTACAATTGAAGGCTATTGCATAATGAGCATAATTGAAATATTCATTTGTTAATTGAAATGGCCTTGCAGTGTCAAATCCAAGGCTTATATTAATATTACAATTATTAATATAGTAGTTTCTTAATATTTATTTTTCAGTTTTAAATTTCAAATAAATTTCTTTCCAGAGTTCTTCCATGACTGCTAAAGAGCGTGACAAAGTTAATATTAAAATTGCATGTTTCTATTTATGATCATTTAAATGTACCAAATTACAGTTTAAACATCTCTTAAATGGTACAAAACAGTACTATTAATACATGCAGGTATGTTATTTCATTGGTTGTCTTTACTCTTAAATGTCTGTATTCACCCGTGAGTAGTATTGCTATGCATATCATTTCAAATTTATGTTTTTCCGTAAGACTAGGGTCTTGATCAAGATTTTGATACCAGTAAGCTGAACAACACATCTTTATGAATTTACATATAATGCGAAGTGTGGTCTTGCTCAACTAATGTTATAGAAAATGTCAAATGCTATCATAAAAAAGAAAATTCTTCAGAAAATCCAACGCTAAGTGTCTGTGGGAGATCAACAAAAGACAGTGAAAATGAACTAACTCGGGCAATTAGTTGGTGTTTAAATGTCTGAGACATTGCAAGGCTCTGGCTACAACTTCACTGATTTTGTACTCATGGGTGTCGTCTATTAGTTTATATTGAAATATGAAAAGTAAATGTTACTGTAATTACTAAACGTTTAGATATGTTGAAATTTTAATTAAAAATTGGCGGCATTGATGCTTTGTGCTACAACGGTCATCTTTTGTTGTAGTATGCTACTGTAAAAATGATCATTTCAAACAGTATGGAAAAATCAAACACATCTTCCATGAAATTCCGTCACAATGAGTTCTACTGAAATTAAACAACACACTTTCAAGTATCTATTTATGTGTAGAATTACTCTAATATTACTACTATAAATGCCATAGTAGAATCCAAGGAGTGTGTGTTTGAACCATGCTAGTCCAATTTTAATATTATCTTCGTAAGCCAATACCATTGGACAAAAGGCATTCAGGGAGAATAGACAATACCACAGATTTGAAAAGAGTAGGTACAAATGAATTTTTGTGCTTCTGTTTTATTTCCTTCATGAGAAAGAGAGAGTGAGGGAGAGAAAAAGACAGCATCCTCCACGAGGTCTTGTCACACAGTCCCTTCCACTAGCCCTCTGGTTAGTCAGCATTGGGGGGGCCTACTCCATGTGTTTTCAGTAAGTTTAGGGTCCCAACCTGAGGTCAGCCCCGTTGCCTCAAGCCCCTCAAAACAGCACACTACTTTTCATGGCTCTGCAGCTGAGCCTAGAAACACTTAGCAACAGAAAAACCCGAGTAACAACTAAATATATATCTTTGGGTTCCCAGAAAGCAAAATTATTTTCTTAAACCAGGTCACATTAGAGCAGAATATAGATATTTCCTAAACAGGGCCCGAGGCCAATTCACTGTCAAAATCACAAATAAGATAAAGTTGAAAATAGACTTTTGAAATCATCCCTAAGACCTGATTTGTATTCATTTATAACAAAGGCTTATCAGTAAATGTGTTAACAGTAATAATGTCACTGTGTTTACGTGAACAACAAAAAGAACTGAGCATAATAATTTAGAGATACCTAGAGAGATGCGTGTATAAAACAATTATGGATTTTAAACAAATAATTTACAAAATGAAAGAAAGGAAAGAAAAAAAAACTGAAAAGAAATTTATTAAAGTTTATATTCTTAACAGTCCATCTCTGAGTTGGAGCTTTTATTATTATAAAATAAGAATATTTTATTATTTTTTAATTTGACCAGAGAAAGATAGAGAGTGAAAAAGCAATTTGCCAGGTCTGAGATTTGAACGGTAGTCAGCCACGTGGGAGTCTAGTGTTTTTAACCACCACGTCACCTGCTAGACCCAAGGCTTTGAGCTTCTAGGGGAGCAAACTGTGGTAAGGAAAATATGTAGGTAAAAGACAGTAACGTCTTTCATTCAAATTTCTCTGATGCCGTCTCTAAGTTGGTAGTGTTTTGAGTTCAAGTCTGGTGATCAGCTTTTGTTTACCCTGGTAGAAAAAGGAGGATTGATACCTTTTGGAAACTAGTTGAACTAGTTAGGACTTATACTTCCCTTCAACTGAAAAATAATCTTTATGCCAAAGTGTCTTATTCGAGGGGTGGCATATTCTGCCATAATTTGACATAATGGTAAATCCTAACTGCTGGTCTCCCCACTGAAATTTTGAAAGACAAAAAGCTGTGCTTTGCTGGGACCTTCATTCTTCTGTCTCTGGTGGTGGTCTTTAGTACGTTACCCTTTGTGCTTGTGTTTTTGCAAACAGTTCACAACAACAAAAAAAGTCACTTTGGCTGGGGTAAAGAAAACATAATTTCGAAAATAAGTTCACTGTGACAGAGGGAAGTCTTTTCTACAGCATCAATCCCATATGTGGCTAAGTAGCAAAGTGCTTTGCACAGAGTGATTTCTGCATTTTACATAGATACAGATGTAATTCACATATATGCATATATATTTATGTACACACACATATGTATACATACATATATGTTTTTCATCAATTTGAGGCATTTATAATACATTTCTACTTTCCAATGTTGAAATCGTTACAACTAAAGCATGCTAATGAAACATTCCTTATTGTAGTAGTAAGTAAGAGTTAGTGAACTGTGGGGAAAAAATAAATATTTTTTCAATACAGCAAAACTTTGAGACAGATGGATCTTAGAAGAAATAGAGAGCATCTTAATGTAATGCCAAAAAGGCTGAAAATGGAAGAGCTTTTTTTCATCATAACCGCATTGGCTTAGTATCTTTGTGTGTATTCGTAACAATAAAATTTTTATTATTTTCTTGCATGGTGTTTCAAAGTTTTCAAAGATAATTTATCTATGTTATATATTTGTCACAAAAATGTGCATGTGCTCCCTTACTCCCTGTTCTGTTCCTTGGAGCTATCTTCCCGATGAGCTGGTCTGTCTTTGTTTTGGAGTGTGGTACCAAGAATGTGGCCCTACTTCTCACTCTAGCTATGGTGGTTTCCAGCCAGTCACGTAGGCTTGGTAGAATTCTGGTGAGTATTCCGAGGTGTGAAGACTTGCAAGCCATGAGTTCTTCATGCTTATTTCACTTCCGTGGTTGCTCCACTCCTGAAATGTCACTGCTCTGTAGCTGATTAGGTCAGGAGAGTTAGCGTGAACTAGGGTAAGATTCTTCCTTGCAGCTATGAAGTCTTGTGGATTTCCAGAACTTCCTTTCATTGGACCCAGGACCAATGTGAGTTGGAATGTGAGTATTGTTATTTTATATCTTGATTACAGAGGAGATGAGTGCTCAGTGCTTCTCATCAGTTATTTTAATCCTTTCTGATTTCCTTCTTTCAAAATATTTCTGAATTTTACTTCACATTTACTACGATAGCTCTTGTTCAAGTCATTGCTCTCTACTTTACAGATAATATAGTTCTTACAGATTTTTCTGCCTCTTCATTCCCCTACTTAGCAGTAGAAAATAGCAATGTTAACTTAAAATGAATAAACTTTTGCATAGATGTACATAAGTATAATAACTTGGAACATCTCTTGTATGTCCTACTGACAACTTGAAGATATTACCTAACTAAACTCTTTTCTCGGCTGTTGTTCCTTCTTGGCAAAACATTTTTCATGCCTTATTACATTATGTTGCCATTTTTCTTGTAATTCCAAATCAGATATTCAAGAGTCTTTCTTGACTTTTTTCACTCCTGTTTACACATTGCATCTATTATCAAATTACATCATTTCTAATTTCTAAGTATTTTTATGAACTATGCCTGTTTTTACCCTCAGTGAATATACTTCCACATTGCCTCAATTCCAATCTTACTCCTTCCAAGTCACATATTTTCTGAGTAAGAAAATTTGTAAAATTATTCAACAGCTTATGTATACATCCACAGTAAAGTCAACTTCCTTTTCATACTATATGAGGCCTAAATAACATTTTCTTTACTCGCCCTCCAATTATATCTAATGCTCCTATCAATATCAACATTATGCCTCGTTCACACTTGCCTTAAATTTAAGTTAGCTTATGGGCCAGCAGGTGGTGTAGCAGTAGAGGGCACTAGACTTCCACAGAGCAGATCATGGTTCAAGTCCCTGACCTGACAGCTTGCTTTCTTATTTTCCCTCTCACTCTCTTTCTCTCTCTCATTCTGTCCCTTTCTGGTCAAATTAAAATAAATAAATAAAGTTAAATAAAATAATTCTAGAAAAAACATTGTTAGCTTTTACATAATAATGCTGCATCGTACATGCATATCCACAGCTTGAACAACACTGACTTTTCATGCATGAGGCTCCGTTTTAACTCTAACAGCACCGCCACAGGCTGGAATGCATCTTCTCATTCTGGTATCCTACTTCAAAGAGCAATTTTTCTCTGGTGTATTATGTTCTCAGGACAGAAGGTTAAAGCAGAAGAGGCTTAAGGAAGCGTCTAATACACTTTAAGTCTCTACTCAAATCTAGAAAGCTGTCAGAATACACTGTATCCCGTCATGGCAAGAAAGTCTCCATTTATGGAGCCCAACGTTGACATGGAGGGAAATAGCACCAAATCCATAACAGGGAGTGTGAGACAGACAGTGTGAACATCTGCTGAAACATAATAGATCAAATATTTTATTTAGATCAAAAGTTTTATTTTAAACTGGAACCTTTCAACTCCAAGGCCTTGGCATGAGCCTTGAATATTATTCTTGCAATTCTTTAAAAATCCTACCATAAGACTAATTTCCACCTTACAGTTGAACTCCCTCGAGCTTTCTTTTTAACTGATTTATCCTCAGTCATTAGATAAAAGGAAAGTGACAGCTGAGAATTCTGAGACAAGGTTCTGTATTAGTTGAAGTGAAGAGGAAGCCTAAAATTAAATTAAATCTTAAAACTTCTGTATTAAATGAATTACATAACTTATTATCTGCAGTCTAAAGTATTCTAGATTATTTTATATTTTTCCTACTACTTAATAGTACTATATGATTAAGTCATCAGATATGAACAAGATGGACTTATCCCAAAAAATACATTTTTTAAAATAGAAATTTAATTGGTTCGACTTACCCGGTAACATATTATTAGAAAATGTGAATATTTCATCTGTGTAAATAAAGCATTGAAAAAAATCTGTACCCTTTTATTACAAAATATTTTCCACCTAGAAACAAGAGAAATGAATACATTATACTAACAGGTATGAAAACTTACTTACAAAACTTTGTAACCAGCCTTCCATCCATGGAAAAAATGAATAATTAATAGAATATTCAGTGTTGATTCTCTTTATTTATATAGAAGAAAATGAAAAAAAAAATCAAAAGTGGGGCCAGCAGGTGGTGTGGTGATTAAGGTGCTGGAATTCCCACATGGCTGACCATGGTTCGAGTCCTGAGCCTGGCGGCTTGCCCTTCCTCTCTTTGTCTTTCTCTGGCAAAACTCACGTGAAATAAATAAATAAATAAATAAATAAAATAATTTAAAAACAATTTTTTAAAAATTGAAAGTAAAATTGTAGAAGGAAATAGTAAATCTGTCTTTCTGAATGGGTGCCCCATATGGTTAGAAGAAAGAAAATTGGAACCTGGAAGGGATCATAAACATTTTAAACTATATTAATAGTGTTTTACTCCCATATAAGAATTACAAATAAATTATGACAAGACATTAAAATGTGACTAAGATTGGTATATATCTTTCAAATTATTTCCTATATTCTCTTCTATAGGTGAAATATATCAAAATTTAAAGAGGGTAAAGCATACTGTAGCAAGAACCATGAGTTTCTATCCTGCCATCCGATGAAATGCCTGCAAAATTTCTGGGTCATTTTATAAACAATATCGTTACTGAAAAGCGCCGTATTAACCTAGTATGATTTTTTTTTTTCAGAAAAAAAAAATCTTGTGTGGTTTTAATTCGTATTCATAGTTTTCCGTCTATCAAAAGGAAGAGACTGAATTTATTTTCTGCTCCATGCTTCATCTGTAATTCATCTCTGATTTTACATATCATATTAATTTGCCTCTGTTGTTAGATATTTCTTTTTCTCCTTTCCTTCACTTTATCTTATATAATAGCTATGGAATCTTCTTATATAATAGCTATGAAATCTTCTTATATAATAGCTATGGGATCTGTTGAAGTTATGGACATCAATTTAATATTCTAAAATTAACAAAAATGATAAAAGAAGTGAGAAAGATGATCATGCCTTATTTGATCTAGTGCCCATTCAATAAAGTCATATAATAAAACAGATTCTTATCAAGACCTTAAAGTACAACCACATAGTCACTTGGATAAGTGGCAACTGCTCAGTAAATAAATGAGACAATAAATGAATGGATGGTCAATTCACCAAGACGTTATCAGATAATTTAATTTGTATAGCTTAGTACTTCAAATGTATTATATAATAATAATGCAAAGGAGGATTTGAATTTACTTTTAATTTTCCCGTAGAAAAACCCACGTGCTAACGTGTCACTAAGAATCCCGTATCAGCCTTGACCACCTCTAAATACGTGGGTAGAATTTCATAACTGTATTGACAGCAATATAATACACATCAACAAATCAATAAACTAAACTAGTCTGGGTTTATTTAAAATGTTATTTTAACTTCAAGAAGGACAAGATAACCTAGCATGCCACCCTTGATGAGACAGATATGATCAGAGACTTGCAATTTATCCACTCTTATTTTTTTTTTTTTTTACAAAGTCAATGTACCCTCTCCATGTTCTTAAATATGTTTGAGCTTTGCAGAAAGGAATCTTGCCTCCTGTCTAATCAAAGCATTTTCTAATTCAAATTGCATTTAGTGGTGCACATCGGATGAGTTCATCTAGTCATTGAATGAGGAAAGCATCCCACTGAGGGCTGAGCTGAGGAATCACTTAAAGCTTTTAACTATCAAGCTGTTTTCAACCTATTTATTTTCCATGACATCAATGATCATTTTCACAAGACTGGTTTCTCAATAGTTTCTCTTTCATTTTTTTTTCCTGGGGAGGTGGCATAAAAGGAAAAATAAAAAGTGATCTTCTTTCTCAATTGCATAAATCTCAATACTGAACCAAAATCACATTCCCAAAGAACCAGTTCACCTAAATTCATTCACAAATAATATCACAAAATAGTCTTCTAGACTGTAAAGAAGAACAACAAGGTTTTGCTTGTTTGACAAGTAGAATACTGAGACCTTCACAGCTAGATATAGACAAAGACATATATATTAAGGTATAATAATGAACTATCTATTGGGCCTTTTTTCCCTTTAATTAGAGAACCAAATATTTGGGACCTATTTCTTCTTCATTATTTGACATGGAGCCATTTCTTAATATACATTTTTAAAAATTTATTGATGTTGTATAAAAAACACTCTAAGTCAATTGTCAATTGCCTATTTTTTGACATTTATTAAACACAACTACATTAAAGAAAAATTCAATCCAAATTGAAATTGAAATCTGAAGTTCACATTGTACAACAAATTCTTTAGCAATTCAATGTCACATGTTGTGTGCTAGAAACTTAGATGTTATAATAAGAAAATTACATTTTAATTCTGACCAACCTTAAAATTTCTATCTTTCTTTGATGCTAAACTAATCTACTAACTGTAGTAGCTGTTCTCAAGAACCTCCCTGTGTGATAGTGTTCTTGAACAAATAGCTGTTCTCTCTTGGGAATCTGAAATTTTGATGCTGAAACTAAAGGACAGCTTCTAAAATTGGCACTGGGGTGGGTTCAGATGTATGCAAAAGTACTCATCATATGTGTTTTATTTTTTCCTCTTTCTTATATTTTAGAGGTTAACTGGTGCTTGTAGCTTCTGTAACTATTGTAAATTAGGTTGTAAATAAGCCTGTTTGCTTAGAAGAGGAAATGAACCACTTGCTTTAGACAATGGTCACAAGAATATAATAGAACCAGTGTCCTAGGTGAGAAATCTTAAGAGAGTGGACTGTTTACCCAATGGACACAATGTAACTGGATGAATTGAGAAATTGTAACAATGTTGTCATTAATATTATAGTCACTCACCAATGTTTAGAATGTTTTGTTAGACAGCATAGCTTAAAGAAAATACGTTGCAGTTTCTCTTAATTAATGTATGTCACAAATTTGAGTTAACACGCTGGGTGCATGTGTGTGTGTGCCCAAGATCCCGAGAGGAGAGTGGAGGAGAAGGGATTGTGGCGTGGCCATCCCCCCTGGGGGGTGATTTCTCGCTTTCTCTCTATCTCCCCTATATCAAAAACCTCTCCAAAAAAAAAAAAGTCTGAGTTAACAGATCCAAAGGCACCATAAGAAAGGGAACATGTCATGTGAAAGGAACAATTTGAGCAGAATCAGGTGGGTAGAATGTTGAACTACCTAAATTTATGTTCTAGATAACAATGGATAAACGAGAAGGGTAACAGTATAGCACATGATGGAAATGTATGTTCTCTGAGTTGGTTGTGGGTTTGTTGGCCCTCAGTCACTCCCTGTGCTCAAACACAGCTAAATAAATTCCACTTCTCCTTGTTTGCTTCAGCTCTCACTTGCAGAAACAGCCACTGGATTTTTGCTGGTAACATAAGGACCAGAGAATCAGAAAAAAAAATGATTTGGCCTGAGCAGTGAATAAAGTTGAAGTATGTAGACAAACACAAACTAGAAAAATGACCTGTGGTTTCTTGTTAATTTCCAGAATAATTAAAAAACGTCATCAACCAATCTCCTGTAGAGGAAGAGTCAGTAATTAAAATACAATGTTTGTCCACTTACGTATGTATTCACGTGTGTGTGATTCACTGATAGATACTAACTGCCAATTTTTATAAGACAGAGTCTAAGGACTTGGTAAGTGCAAAGACAGAAAAGTGTGATACTTTTCCTCACTCACGATAAGGATTACAGTCAACAAAATGCAGGTTGCCAAGAACAAAACGGTAGCAAATTTTACTTAATTAAAATTTTCCATGCATAGGAACCTTCAGAAATAAAGAATTTAAGAGTCAGGGAGAACTGTTTTTATCCTCAGTTCTGATTACAAATTTTTTTAAAAAAGAAAAAGATGTGGGTGTGTAAAGAGGCGATTGGACGAGGCCAGCACCTGGAGTGGAGGTAAAGGTGACTGTATCCCACGTGGCCTACTGTGGAGTGTGAGCCCAGACCCAGTGGATTGAAAAACACACTAGGTGAGTGTGCTCATAACCCTGAGAGGTGAGTGAAGGAGAAAGGATTGTGGTGTGGCCAACGCCTTGGAGAGTGATTTCTCACTTTTCTTCTTTCTCTCCTCTTCTCTGTCTCTCACCAGCAAATGCTCACACTCCATAGCAAAAAATTAAATGTGTTTGAATGAAAGGGTATGTTCTAATGATAACAATCATCGAGTAGGGAAGCACGACAAGGCTTCTCTACTTAGATTCTTGGCCTCTTTGTGTGATATTCATTCCTCCTGTCTATGGGCACAATTCCTCTGGAATAAGCATCTTCAGGGACAAGGGAAATAAAAAGAATAACCTTTCTAGGCTTTATGGTTTGTTTGGGGGAGAGATGTTCCAGTTTCTATGACTTTCCTTTGGGAAGAGGAATTCCAGTTTCTATGACTCACTCCAAGGTAGTAAATGAGGTAGGATATAGGAGGGTGGAGATGGTCAAAGAGAACTAGCCTCTGAGGCCTTCCACCATCCTTCGCCTCAAAGCACTCAGCATGCCAAGGTGCCATCATTTGGGGCATCCTGTTCTGAGTCCCAACATATGAAAGCAGAAATGTTATCTTTAAGAATACTACTATGAAGCGGGAGGAATGGGTAACATATGTGTGTTATGATAAAGGCATTTATCAATTATAGAGGTTTTATAAGAATATAAAAGAACTACATATAACTTACCAGTTCATCCCATGATGAGATGAAAGAAGATCAGATAAATGTTGGAGCCAGTCTTCGGGGGAGAGGGGGCAAGCCATAGCATGCTCCTCTGAATTACTGAGGCATCATAGTAGTTGAATATGGATTTGTATCTTGAGTTAATCTGAAGCATGCCAGCCCCTGTGCACCCAAGATCTTGATGGACTGAGTGAAGACAGTTGTGGAATGCCAAGACTCTGTCAGGGGTCTCTCATTTTCCTCTCTCTCTCTCATGTATGTGCTCATTCTCATAAAAGAAATAAAATAACCTTAACAAAACCCAGACTGATCAGCCAGGTAGTGTGGTGGTTAAGGTAGCTGGTTCCACATGGCTGACTGCGTGATTCAAGTATTGGATTCCTGCCTTCAGAAACACACAAGGTGCATGTGCGTGCATAACCAAAATCCTGAAAGGAGAGTGGAGAAAGTCTTGTGGCATGTCCATCTCCTCTAGGGGTGGTTTTTCATTTTTCCCTTTCTCTCTCTCTCTTTCTCTCAGGTGAGAGCACATGGTTTGTGGCAAAAAGCTAAAGAGGGAAGAAAGAAGAAAGAAAGAAAGAAAGAAAGAAAGAAAGAAAGAAAGAAAGAAAGAAAGAAAGAAAAAGGAAGGAAGGAAGGAAGGAAGGAAGGAAGGAAGGAAGGAAGGAAGAAAGAAAGGAAGGAAAGAAAAAGAAAAAGAAAGGAAAAGAAATGAAGAAAAAGAAAGAGAAAGAAAAGAAATAAAGAAAAAGAAAAAAAAGCAGACAGCAGTTGGTGTAATGGCTATATTGTTGGACTCCCATGTAGTCAACCGCAGTTCAAGTCTTGGACTTGATAGCATAATCTCATACCAGGTGCATGTGCATACTTGCCCAAGATCCTGAGAGGAGAATGGAGGAAAAGGGATTGTGGTGTGGCCATCCCCCCTAGGGGGTGATTTCTCACATTCTGTCTCTTTGTCTTTCTCTGTCTTTCTGACAAGCCCACGTGCCCTATAGCAAAAACCTCTTAAGAAAAGAAAGAAAAAAGAGAACAAAAGCTGCATGCGAAATAAATGCTATTCTCTCTGGATGGCTCAAATTTTAACTTATCACTCTTTAAGAAAGTAAAGGTTGTTTATAAAGGCTGCCCTCACTGTTTCACTGCAGAATATAAGTAATTCCTGGGCAGATGCACAGAGTTTTTGCAAATTAAAAGAGAAGTACATTTTTAGAATTTCATAGATATTTTTTGAGCAGCAAATATAAAGAGTATTATTTAGAATTACTTATACTTAATAAAGATATTATATTTGAAAGTCTGATCTTTGTGCTAACGCAAAAAGACAAAATTACTCCTCGGTAATGTCAGTGCTACACAAAATCTGCTTGAATTGCTTGAATATAAGGAAATGAGCCATTACTTCGTGATTTTGCTGAGCGGGTGCATAATAGTACTCAAAGAAAAGAAAATACATTTGAGTTACGCAACCCCATACAATAATACCCTAATGTAGACTGAAATAAATTTTAACAAAAAATGTGAAGAATAATGTAAAATAGTTTCATATTATTGAAATCTAGATAACATGTATGTTTAAATAAATAACTAGTCTTAACATATCCGTTTCAGAATTTATAGAAAAATAATTAAGTGATTAGACAGAAATCAAATGACAATATACATTGGAAATAAGAAACATTGGACCAGCCAGTGGTAAGTTGGTGAAGGCAGTTAGATTCAATATGGCCAATGGTGCAGTCCGATTCCAGGCCCAGGAAACTGAAAAATATGTTGGGTGTGCATATGAGTGTGTGTGTGTCTGTGTGCACACACACACGGCCCAAAAAAAAGGAGGATGAAATGGAAGAAAAGAGATTGCACCTTGACCATACCCCTGGGGTGGGGGTTCTTTCTCACTCTCGCTCTTTTTCTCTCCCTGTAGCTACTGTATGTGCCCTCTAGCAAATTGAGGAAGAATAAATTAAAAAATGTCTGAAGACTATGATTTTGATGGTGAAATATCATGACTTATGCTCCATTCTCCTGTCTTGTCTAATTCCATGTGATGCTTTCGCTGTAGCCCCGCTGGATTTCTTTCAGAACATTTAAAACTCTCTCTACTGTGAATCATAGATGAAAATAAAAAATTTGCATGTTCAGAGGAAAAAAATATATTATTCTAAATAATCTCCCAAGTGTGACAAAAATCAATTAGGATTTCATGTCTCTTACATAGTTCAAGAAGTATATTTGCTGTAAGTATTACACTGATAACTTAATGTCAACTAAACCTTCAATCAGCAGGATTCCTTTTCTGGCCTGAGTATTTTCAACTCAGGCCAGAAAACAACTGATGTGTCTGTCATTGTTTCAGTATATGCAATGTAACATGCATGTTTTGTTCTGATGGCTACTATTTTTTCCGAGAACATTTCAATGTGTATATTTGGAAGAAGGGTTCTAAGTTGTTAGACTAAAACATACAATTAATCTAAAACACTCCACTCTCATTTTATTGAACAAAGTAAGTCAATAGACACAAAAGACAATCTGCCAGTGCGATGATTTGCAAAGCAGCTACAATTGAGGTGTAATAACATATTATATGACAATTGAACGCCAGTGATCTAATGACTGATAGCTTACTTTCTATCATGAAATAGCATCAAATAGTATAATATAGTTATTGACTGAATCCAATTACATTAGAAAGAATCACAGTAACTACTATGAAAAGCCAATAAGGATGTTCCAGAGCAAATGCTTTGTCACATTTTTAAATATTGTCCATAGAGATGTAAATGTTCAAACCCCAAAACACTACTTATCCTCACTGGGTGGGGAAAAATATGGAAGTCTTACCTTCTTACTGGGAGCCTTACAAAAGAAAGTGTTCTGCTTTCTACACACAAAGACAGTAGAAATGACAAAATTAAACACATTATAAATAATGATCACTTTAAGGTGGAAGGGCAGCAACAGGATTTTTGGGTGTGGTAATAGGTACTCTTTTTTTTTACAATAGGGTGGAATTCTAATATGGCAGCAAGGAAATACTGTTATGCTCACGTGGTAATAGGTACTCATTTTTTTTTACAAGAGGGTGGAATTCAAATATGGCAGCAAGGAAATACTGTTATGCTCAACTGCTCTGTCCACTCAGGTCAAAATCAATGCTTGTCCTATATTGAGGATTTAAGGCAGATTATTTTTACTGAATTAAAGATTATAATATGAGTTTTAGTGACTAGAAACAGCAACACTTGCACACAAGTCCATCATCCCTTGATTCCATTGGAAGCAAAAATTAAGAGTACGAAATAACCATATAATTTTCCATGGAGGCAATTGTTGGCAGCTTTCTTCTGAACAAACTTCTCTGTAACTCTTTACCATGCAATAAGAAAAAAAAAATAGGTGGAAATCAGAAGTTAAGCATTTCCATTCTAGAGTTCTCAAATATAAAATAAAGGCTATGATTTTGTTTGCTTGAATACTTGTTTATTATTGAAGATACCTAAAAATATGTTTTCATGATACTGCAGATGTCAGAAAAGACAACTTCTATAATTATAAGAGTTTTAAGCAAGAATAACATGGGAAATTTCCATGGCCTTGGCTATTAAGTTTAATCATCTTTTAATTAAGTAGCCTTGAATTAACTGACATAGCATTATTATTATTTTTTTGTATAGGATAGAAAGTTTTCAAATAAATACTAGTATTTAGGATGAGATAATGGTATTTTAAAAGATAAAGTTTCTATTTCTTCTGGTGGGTGAGTGATGATGTAAGCAAGTCTCTGTGTGTTTATGTGATCATCCTAACACTTCACAATACTTGTGTAAAATATATTTTTGATCTATTAATTAAATTTTTAGATTAAATTCAACTTTCACCACTTGTATGTACAATACAAAATACATGATATATTTTGTTCATCTATAGAATGGAAATGTGGTATCTCAGCTATTTTGAAATCTGGATTAACAGAATGGATCAGAAGCCAGCATGACTTATCACAGAAATCTATACTTCACTAAGAGCATTTTCTTCAATGCCTTTGACTTTTAGGAAATGACTGGCTCAGGGATTTATTAGCCCACTAATAATGTCAGAACACTCTCTAACATTCATTTAGGGTGGAAGCTATTCAGAAAAGATGCTTGCTGGGATTTGAGTGTTATGACTCTACTTAATGTACACCCACACTTTCCACCCACGGATTTTCTCTGTATTATTTCCGAGATGAAATTAGAGTGATAGTCAAGAGTTCATAATTGAAGTGCTATTGTTACTCAGCATTTATATTATACCCAAAACAATGATCAAAGATTAACTAAAGGTCAAGACACAATGGGTTAGAAAACAAGCAAACATACACAGACGCACAAGCATGAAACTGACAATTAAGGTTAACAGCATATAATAAGTGGCAGAATTCCTTCTCAGTGATGGACTGTCTACTACAAGTGAATGTGAAAATCAAAGGGGATACTGACAGAAATTAATTTGGTTCATATCATGAGCATTTATAGCAGACACAGTGCTAAGCAAGTCCATGGAGTTGCAAAGATTGAAAACACAAAAGACTTATTAAGGCCATCGAGTTCATCTTGTGCTCAGTGAAAGCTTGTTTAGAGCAAGAATGATGGATGATTCTTATTTTTAGGCCTCTCTAGTTTGAAATACTTTGAGAAGCAAGGTTTTCACTCCTCTTCATTTCAATTCAGTCCAGTCTCAAACATACACATCAGATTCATCACAAGGATGCCCCATGTGTGTAGCTGGGAACTCCAGAGAAATTGTCCTCACTCAGAGTCCAGGCTCTTATATGTACCTTTCCATAGTTTTTCTCACTGTCACAATGGCCTCTCTATTTTCTATAACATTAACTCAATACAAAGTTCATGAAGCATTCTCCAAACTATTTATTTTTTTAATTTTTTTCTTTAATATTTGAATGTTTTAACTTCTTTTAAAACTTCTTATTTTTAACAAGTTTGAGACTTACAGGGGCCAGGTCGTGGTGCTGCAGGGTGCAACTAGGCCCTCATAAGAAGGGTCTTGGATTCGTATCCCAGACACACATGTGCAAGCCAGTGGTTTGAGCTGACTGTGACCAGGAGTGCATCATGGTGTGAATACCCTATAGGGTATGCCTATCCCTCCCCCTCTCTCTGATTCTCTTTCATTAAAGAAATAAACTAAAAAGAATTTTTAGACTTACAGAAATTTTGCAAAAATAGTAAGGAAGTCTTTCTTACATTTTTTTCCCATTCTTTCCAATATGAATGTCTTAAATAATAAAAACATACATTTTCTCCTTGTAAAAAAAATTGGAAATTAACATTGTGACAAAATTATTTTTAAAAAATCAAGACTACTCAAATGCTGTCATTCTTTTCATAATTATCCTTATGTCCCATACCTGTAGCTAGAAATATAAAACTGGATTTGATGGAAGAAAGCAAGGAAAGAGATCTTTATTTGCGAAAGGATATTTAAAGTCATGGTTTTGTAGGATGTTATCTAGGAAGTAAGTGCAAAATGAAAATAAGATATCGAAATATTCATCACCAGAAGCTTCCGTTATTTAGAAACAGAGAAGTTGAGAATTCACCCAAGAGACTGAAGATGAATATCTAGTGAGTGCTGAAGTAACCCAGGTTAGACTATTGCTAAGGCTGAAAGGAAAAAGGGCAGAGATCAGTTCTACCAAGATCACCTCTTAAAACCATCACCTTGAGGCTTAAATTCCAACACATGAAATTTGGAGGGATATAAACATATATTTAATCTGTAATAATTGTCTCTTTATCTAATTCTAATATTTTCTGGTTGAATATCCACACTAAAATTCTAGTTCTCTGATGTCTTATTCAGCTATAACCATTCTTCTCTTTGACCTATCTACTGAGATTAATATTACAAAAATTATACCTTTATAACAATTGGATATATTTTTCATTCTCAAAATGACCTTGATGTTACAGAACTTACATTTCATTATTGTTAATTCAACTGAGCCATAATCTAATTTAAATGAAATCTCATGGGTTGGATGAGCATGAAGGAGGGGCAGGGGTACATACTCATCACCTTGAGAATAGTGTAGTAGAATATAATTAAAAGAATGAAGTCTTAGATTTGACTTAAGACCGTCTCATATTGCATAGTTTTTCTAATTGTGTGTCCTTGTGCAAATTTCTTGACTTCTCTGTAACTCATTTTTCTTATGGGAGTGTTCAAAGTACCCACATTTCTTTGGGCGGTGAGGTGGCATGTTGGTTAAGGCAACTGGATCCCACATGGTCACCTCTGTGGCTAATGACCCAGGCATGGCAGCTTGAAGTATGTGCCAGGTCGATGTGCATGCATGCCCAAAAATCTCAAGAAGAAAATGGAGTAGAAAGAATTGCAGTATGTTCACCACTCCTAGTGGGTGCTTTTTCTTTCCCTTTCTGTCTATCTGTCTGTCTGTCTGTCTCTCTCTCTCTGTGGTGAGCACATGCACCCTGTAGCAAATTTTAAAAAATAAAAGTACCTAACTTACTGAGTTGTGTACAATAAGCGATATAATACAGTACATAAAATAGTACATGGACTAAAGTTAGTGTGTGAACATTTTAAAAAATTATTTTATTTAACTTTATTTACTTATCTATTTTAATTTGACCAGAGAGGGGGAGGAAGAGAGAGAGAGAAACAGAAGGAAAGTGAGGAAGCAAGCCGCTAGTCCAGAACGCAGACCATGGTTGTCCATGTGGGATTCTAGCACTCTCAACCACCTGCCAGTCCCCCAGTGTGGACAATGTTAGTTACGATAGATAAATATTAAGTCAGAAACCAGAAGCTATTCTCCTTAAAGTTAAAAACAGTTTGTAATAATGTTTTCTTCTACCTAGATCACAAAAGTTTTAAATCCATACCAATAAGCACATAATTTGTAACTTTGTCAGATGCGTATATAAAAATTCAGTTAAGACCCTAAAATTAATTAATCTGTTTTGCTGTATTGATAGGTATGGAGAAATAAAACTTGTCTATATTTCTCAACATTTCTGTAAAATGTCCCAGACTCCTTTGATTCTTCACAAACCATGGGTATTATAGTATTCGTTTGTCTAATTAATTGCTCTTATCCAAAATAATAATAGAACTTCATTTACCTCTAGAGGAAAGATAGAAAATGGTTATAGCCCTCATGGTAGGTACCCAGGCTAAACTTTCAAATTACAGAGAAGACTAGGGAGTTATCCTTCTTGGTACTTGTATTTCAAGAATCAATGAAGCCGAGAGAATCAGCAGTTAGCATAATGGCTATGTTGCTGGACTCCCACGTAGTTGATCGTGGTTTGTGTCCTGGACCCAGTGGCTTAAAACTCACGCTGGACATGTGTGCATGCGTGCCCAAGATCCCGAGAAGAGAATGGAGGAGAAGGGATTGCGGCGTGACCATCCCCCCTGGGGGGTGATTTCTCGCTTTCTGTCTCTCTGTCTCTCTCTGTCTGGCGAGCGCACAATGAAGCTGTGAAAGTTACAGACAGCACTAGACACTAAAAACAGAGCAAGTGACTATCAGACTCCTAGAGACATTTAATTTTATAAAAGAAAAGAGTAAATATGATGCTCTTTCAGGAGCAGAGAGAGACAACTATTTCTTTCTCTCCATAAGCAAATTATTTTCTCCTATCTCACAAGTGAGGTGCTGGACTATTCATGGAGAGCAATTGACCTGGCCTTCATCAGCTTCAGTAAGGGTAAGGACTTGGAATAGTAAGGGTCAGGAGACAGGAGGAGACACAGCATTTACTGTGATACATTCAATAACATCTACAGAATACTGATACACAGCACCTCACAGGCTTTCAAGGTAACATTAATGAAGATGAATAATAAGAACCCAGGAGTAAGTGGATAATAAAACACTCTATAACGCAAACTTATGCAAATGCTTTTTACTTCAACAGAATTCGAGAGTGTAAGTTGTGCTCCAATAAGCGATAGTCTCAAAATCTCAGTGTTTTATTTATGTTTTAAACATAGATGTTTGTCTTAATGTAAAGTGTGATGTCATTCTCAAGTATTTTTGAAAGAAGTGAAGAAGCGTTTTTTTAGGGAGAGACAAAGATCTAGTTGACAGAAGTTCCACCCTCCTACAGCTGCTCTGTCTGGAATACTTGGCTTTCCATGTTGATAAGGCAGGATAAGAGAAAGTGGGAGGGTTGTGTGACTGTGATGTTACGCTTCGTCTCAGAAGTTACATATTACTTCTGTTCCTAGACCATTACTCAAAATAAGGTGCATGAGTCTACCCAACTTTCTGAAAGATGGCCAAAACATGAACATTTTCAGTATAGTTTGCTTTTTCTAAATATTACCATGGTATATAAAAATTATGAAATACAAGTTACAGGACTTAAGAAATGGTATTAGGAAGACCAGCTATGGGGGCTCAAGGAGGAGGGTGTCACTGAGTGATTCTTGGGGCCCATGGAAAGCCTGAGTTGGGCTCCCAGACCACCCTAAGTTGGCTGGGAGTGGCTGCATGAAATTATGGTCTGAGCTTGCTGCGTTGGGAAGCAAGGATGGTATGACAGCTTCCCATGATTGACAGAATTTTTGCTGCCAAAGAATGAGAAATTTTCCAGCCAGTTAAGTGGTCTATATAGAGCCTGCTAATGTCCCGGACCTATATGGTAACAGCTAGTATAATCGTTAATATTTCCATGTGCAATCCCAGTTGCAAGCAATCTCTGCGCCTTTGTCCCTTGGGCACCATGTATGATACTGGTCCCTGACACTGAGGAGTTTCCTGGTTCATGGAGCTCAAACGACTGTCCTGTGAAACTTCACCATTTGGGGGTGATTTCTCTCTTTTCGTCTCTCTGTTTCTCTCTTTCTGGAGAGCACACGTGCCCTATAGCAAAAACCTCTCTCTCAAAAAAAAAAAAAAAAATGACCTCACTTAGAACTGCAACCTCAAAGGAGACTTCAGTGCTGCTAAGTGGTTTTCCTATATAGTAACTTTTGTTTTCCTAATAATTTAAATGAATATATACCTCAGGACTAGCAGGTGGTGTAGTGGTTAAGGTGCTGGACTCCCACATGGTCGACCCTGATTGGAGTCTGACCCAACAGCTTGAAAATCACTCAGGCATGTAGGCCCACATGCCAAAAATCCCTAAAGGAGACAAGGACAAGGGATTGAGGCATGGTCTACCCCTGAGGGGAGGTGATTTCTCACTTTATTTCTTTCTGTCTTTGTTGATCACACTTCAAACAAACAAACAAACAAACAAACAAACAAAACAGAACATATTGCCATTTATTTTTCTTTTCATACCTTTAACTCTGCTCTAGCAGAAATGAGCTAGATACTCATAAGCTTTCTACTTCTGGATATAGAGCTAACCTATATGCCTAGGCCTTGTCATACTTGGGTTGAGGTGAGTGACTCAGATAATAAAATTCTGAGTACAGATTCCACAAGTAAAATTGTTGCTAAATAAAGTCCTATCTTATAACTAGGGAATTCAAAATGTTTTATGACATGCCAAGTCCTAAGAAGTAGTAGTGATACTTTTCTTTTAAGTCAATCTCATTGATCACAATGGAGGAACAGAGTCAGGGTTTTGGAATTAGATCTACCTATATGGTATCTTTTTCGTGGCAAGGGAATATTTTATGTACCTTCAGACAGCCAAAATAACAAACCAACCAAAAAAAAAATCAAAATACTTGATAATAAGATACAGTTCTTACTGATTGATGTAAGAATGAATTATTTAACATACTTGGTTTCGAAATGCCTGAGTATTAGATGATACATTTTTCTTCAGAAGTGTTAATTTTGTAAGAAATGTTTCAGCTCTCTCAAGTGAAAGATAGATAAAATAACAGAAACTACTATTATAAATTTTAATCCCGAGATTTGTTTATATTGCATTCCTCCATTAAAAAATGAATAAAATAAATATTTTATTTTTATCAGAAATATTGCTTGGCTTCTGTAATAACAGTTGTAAAGCCTGTTGTTGTTTAAATGCATGGCACTTAAAAGCATCCATGTTTCTTCCTTATTTTTGACTTCTTTTTTACTTGGTTCCAGTTAACCTTTGCAACTTGTTCAATGAGAAACTCCAGTGAACTGTGTCACCGTACACAATTAATGGTTGAGCGGTCTATAATAAATGAAAATGCCACCACTGCTTAGCAATTAGCTTATGGATCATCTCCAACCACTTAGAAACTCTTCCGTCTGCAGCATTTAAACATGCTGGGTGATTTAAATTATACTTAAAATGGGCGGCAATATTCAATTACTAGTGAGTTCATTGTGAGGAATTGTCACCATTATGATTAACAGCCCTTATGAAAAACAATTAATTTGGTATCTTGTTGCTAGGTCAACTATAAAAGCTCATTCCCTCGAGGGAAGAATTATGCTTATCAGTACATATCCTTTAATAATGCTGGGATCTAAACATGAATGTGATCTCTTTAAGAAAAAAGATGGCAAAACTTAAATATTACAATATAACCACCACCACCACCCCCGTATTAACATGAGGAGAACATTTTTATCAGTTATTTTTCTTGCTAAAAGAACACAGTGACAGGAAAAGAGAAATCAAAGTTTCCATTTACACAAAAATCAGGTCTATTCTCCTATTTTCAATCTGTCTTTGGGAAGTTAATTGTTTACCTTGAAGGGAGGAATTGCTTTTAGAACAAAGGCATTTGACTCTTCATAGTAAAGTTCAAGTGTCCATGAGATCTGTTTTATTTCAAAACACAAATAACTCTCTCATCTGACTAAAGCACTGAGTTTGAAAGAACACCAGAAATAAAGCAATGCAGGCTTTTTGCAGCCAGTGTTTTTAACAGAGATATAAAAGAACTATTCTTGACTTATTCATAATCCCCTGGGTGTGATGAAAGAAAACAGCACTCTGGTCTTTTAAAAAATCACCTTCTGTTCCTATTTACATTCTTTCCTGAAGGATATATGATTTAATATCACTCTGCTCTAAGAAGCTCTTGGAATCACGAAGTCAGTGAGTTGGATGGTGATGACTTTATGGGGGTTGTATTTATCTAACTGGACAGTCATACCTGTTTGTACAGGACAATGTGTTACCATCTTTGCTAGTCTTTCGTTTTCCAAGATTTTTGTCTAATTCTTTATATATGTCTTCATTATGACAAATATTTCTTTTTTCATTAATCAAGTTCTTTATTTGGGTTGATACGAAAGTGTCTAATCATGAATTGCTACTAGTATGGATTTCTTATGTCTTGACAAAAAAAAGAAAGTTAATCAAATTTATAAATTTATAAAACAATAGAATTAGAAGAGAACCTGAAAGACAGTCAATTTAGCTATTTATTCATTGCATGTTTTTGCAATGCATATCACTCCTGAAAAATTCTGTGCTTGCAGTTTTACATGGCAATAATGTATTGTTTGCCTTAACTTCAATGAAAAATCTAATAATGAGAATAATGTCAATGTTTTCTCTTTCATGCACCCAAAGTCCTTTATGCATAGATTATTTTGCCCTTTCCCATCACACAATAATGACACTTGTGAATGATTCTGGCATTCTATCGATGCAGAATATTGGGGTGCATGTGGGTCCAATAGCAGTGCCAAATTTAGACTGTGAGGTGACTTGGTTCTGGTTTCACATTAGTGAAGAACTAGAGCCCCAAAGGGTGGGATGGCAAAGTGGAGTTTATTGAAAGAGAGATTCTCCCATGATGGGAGAGATCCTAAAAAGGGTTGCCAAAGCTGAGCTTAAGTCTGGCATTTCTATCCTAGCTAGGAGGAACTTGTTGACGTTTTGTTCCTGTGGGGGTCATATGCTAGGTATGTCAGGTTTTACATTTAGGAAACTTGACATTTAAAGAATTTCTGATAAATGATGTCCCAAGTCTTTGTCGGAGAGATTCAGATCGAAGAGCATTCTCCAGTGGTCAATGATTGCTTGAGATGTGCTGACTATTTCATTGGGTTTTATTTTCTACCTCACTATTAGGAGGTCATAAGAATAGTGGCTGTTGGGAACCAGCAGTTAGCATAATGGCTATATCGCTGAACTCCCACGTAGTCGACCGCGGTTCGTGTCCCTTACCTGGTGGCTTAAAACTCACGCCGGGCGCGTGTGCATGCGTGCCCAAGATCCTGAGAGGAGAATGGAGGAGAAGGGATTGTGGCATGGCCATCCTCCCGGGGGGTGATTTCTTGCTTTCTGTCTCTATGTCTCTCTCTGTCTGGCGAGCGCATGAGCCCTAGAGCAAAAACTTCTCCGAAAAAAAAAGAAAGAAATTTCTCTATCATAGCATGCTCCTAATCATATTTGTTCAGGCCTCCTTCCTAAACACTTTGTCTGCTGTCCCTTCCGGCCCAGTGACTGTCACCTCCATGATCTGGGTGCAGTGACAGCCGTGACGGGCTGCACGGCCTCC
>NW_006159546.1:596655-609981 GCF_000334495.1 Tupaia belangeri chinensis | reverse complement strand
TCCTCCATTCTCCTCTCGGGATCTTGGGCATGCACGCACACGCGCCCGGAGTGAGTTTCAAGCCACCGGGTCCGGGACGCAAACTGCGGTCGACTACGTGGGAGTCCAGCGACATAGCCATTACGTTTACTGCTGGTTCTCCACCCATGTACTCTTAATTAGTCTAGCTGAAATTCAAAAATAGATTATTCGGGATTTGTTGGTGGATACAGATGAAACAAGCAGGCTATTAGAAATGGATAGAACACAAAAAGAAAGTTTTAAAAAATTAGCACTATCTCTAATTAATATATAAGTTCATGGTTTAGAAAATATATCTGGGAAGCTATCTTATTGACTCAAAAATGTTATAAAATAGGTTGTGTTTTATAATAATCATCTCATAGTAAAAAAAAAATGTAGTTCACAAAAAATAAAGTTTCATAAGATGGAATAGAAACTTGAACCAAGAAAATTCTATGGCCTCGTTTCTCAATGCATGCAGTCTTTGAATCGGGAGTATGAACCTTGAAAAATCTTAGATCCCAGAGCTAATCTGCCTTTAAGCACATTCTCAGGCAACTCATGTGCATGTATAACTTTGGGAAACACCAGGGTATTTATCGTTACATGACATCATACCTACTATTTCAGCAAAAAGTAAACAGAAATTATTTAAACTACTGAAGCATTTCTAGAAACATCAGATTGAGGGGTAAATTGCAAACTTGCACAGATAGAGCCAAATGAGCAGAAATTATGGCAAATATTTTGGGTGTTTGTGCTGCTGATTTAAAAAAAAATGTAATGGGGTAAAATAAAGGGTTTAAGAATGAATAACAGGAGGGACCAGCAGTTAGCGTAATGGCTATTTCGCTGAACTCTCATGTAGTCGACCACAGTTTGAGTCCCAGACCCGGTGGCTTAAACTGATGCCAGGCACATGAGTGTGCATGCCCAAGATCCTGAGAGAAGAATGGAAGAGAAGGGATTGTGGCATGGCCATTCTCTCTGGGGGGTGATTTCGCAATTTCTGTCTCTCTCTGTCTTTTTTGAGCACATGCACCCTAGAGCAAAAACCTCTCCCCCCCCCCCAAAAAAAAAAGAATGAGAAACAGGGGCCAGCAGTTGGCATAGTGGTTAAGGTGCTAGACTCCCACATGTCTGACCACAGTTTGAGTCCTGGACACAGCAGTTTGGGAGTCATTTTGGACAGGTGAGTACATGCCCAAAATTGCAGAAGAAGAATGGAGGAGAAAGGATTGCAGCATGGACATCCTCTCTGGGAAGCAATGTTTCACTTTCTCTCTCTTTTTGTTCCTCTCTCTCCAGCGAATAGACAAGCCCTATGGAAAAAAAAAAAAAAAAACAGAAGAAGAAAAATAAAAAAACAACGAATAATAATGTGCTATAAAAGAACACCTATAAAACTGGTTAACAGTGAAACTGCAACACTGATTCACTACAGAGATGATTTGGGCAGATAAAACATATACCTCATGTATAATTTATAACATTCTCTAATTTTTGTGTTCTTTTCCTTGCAACTTTCAGGAAAAATGAGGAAGAATGTTTAGGATTTAGGATTTTACCAGGAGGGTTAGGACCTATACAAAGAATTCCCCAGTGCTTTTCCTGAAAAAAAAAAAAATCAAACTTATTATTATGCAATCTTTTTTCTGTAGTCAAGTCATATCCAACTGTTTTTTTATTATAGTCAAATTATACTCCGTATCATTTTAGATGTGTTATTTTCAACGATGAACTCCGAGAATTTTATTGTGACTTAAGGCAGCAATGTACCACAGTTTACTGAGTTTTACTGCTTGCAGAATATATATTTACACTCTATTCATTAACCTTACAAAGATACTTAATGAAAACACTTAGAAATGTTTGTTGAGGCATTTTTTATCAACATATAAAAAAAAAATCTCTCCCATCTAGTAACAGGACTCACTAAATCCACATGATTGTTTGAAATGAGGCAAAACGTGAACTGTAACACTTTGTTTCAAGAATGTAATTTCATTCGAAAAGAAAATGTGCCTATGTCCTGTCATGTATCTGTACAACCAAAGTCCTTTATTTACTGTATTCTGATGTTTTAAAATAATTATGTATTTATTTTTATTAATTATTATTATCATTTTCCAATTTTGCTTAGGGCACATGTGCTCACCAGAAAGAGAGAGAGAGAGAAAGCAAGCCACCAGGTCCAGGACTCAAACTGCGGTCAGCCATATGGGAATTCAGTGTCTTTACCACCAGGCCACCTGCCGACTCCAGTATACTGATTTTTTAACTCCTGGGATTATGAAGTCTCTGCAGGGAGTGTCCTAGAGACAGAAAACGCTCCCTGGGAGAGCACTTTTCAAATGTACAGCAAACTTTTTTCCTTGATAGTCATCAGCTGACCTGCTGACTTCATACCTAAATAAAAACGAAACCGCTATTAAAATAGTAACGTATCATACTTTTTAGACTAAAACAAGTATGTTTAGTTATGTGAAGTATTTATTTATTTTTTTAGAGGAGCTTTATGTCCACAGCAAAACAGAGTCGCAGGTACTGAGAGATTTGCTGTATACCTACTGCCTCCACAACACGTATAGCCTCCCCTGTCCACAATATGCCCAACCATAACTGGTGAAACTACACTGGTGAACTACACTGTCGTGTTTTCAACTCCTACAGGTCATGGTTTCCATTAGGTTCTGTCCTTGGTGGTGCAAACTTTGCAGATTTGGACAGGTGAATAATGACGTGCACAGACCATTGCAGTATCAGAGTGGACTCACTGTACTGAGATTCCTATTTGTTCTGCCTATTCACCTCTCCTCCACCTCAACTTCTGGAAACCACTGATGTTTCTTCAGTGGAGTTTTCTTTTCTTTTTTTTTTTTTTTTTGCCTTAGAGCATGGGCGCTCACTGGAGAGAGACAGAGAGATGGAGATGGAAAGAAGAAAAGTGAGAAATCACCCCCCACAGGGGGAATGGCTATACCACAATCCCTTCTTCTCTATTCTCTTGTCAGGATTTTGGATATGCATACACACGCATCTGGCATGATTTTCAAACCACAGATTCCAGGACTCAGAGAGCTGTTGCCTATGTGGGGATCCGTGAATGTAACTGCTATGCCCTTCTTGTGTTTGTTTTTGTTTGTTTATTTTTTTTACTGTCTCCATCACATTGTCTGTCTTTTTTTTTTTTTTCAGGTCGCAGATTTGGAATCATATTGTTTGTAGTCTTTGCAAATTTGTATCTTTCTCTTAGTAATATGCATCTAAGTTCTCTTCATGTTTCCATGGCTTTCGAGCACGACTTTTGTGTGCTGAATAATATTCTATTGTCTGTTTATATCAGAGTCGATTTACCCATTTTGCTGCTAAAGGACAACTTTATTGGTTCCAGTGTGTGGCAAGTATAGACAGAGCTGCTGAAAACACCCCTGTGTGGTGTGTGTTTAGACAAATATTGTATGGCAAGTGTAAGTTTAGCTTTGTCAGAAACTGACAAAGTCCTCCAGAGCAGGGGTACCATTTTATATTGCCATTAGGAATAAATGAAACCTCTGTATGTTCCATGTCCTTTCAGGATTTGGTGTTCTCAGTGTTCTGGATAGTCATAGTGTATAGAGGCATCTTGTTGCTTTAATGTTCATTTCTCTGAAGACATATGATGTCGATCAACGTATACTTTATACTTTTCCTTTGACTCTGTACATCTTTTTGGTGAGGCATCTTTTAACATCTTTGGCCAGTTTCTTGGTCACATTATTAGTAATTTTTACTGCTCTGTGCAAAAAGTTCTTTGTTTTACCAGTCTATCAGAAAGGTCTTTTACAGAAAGGTTTTCCTGGCTTGTGGCTTACCTTTTCATTCTTACAACAGGATCTTTTGGAGAGAATAAAAATGCAATTTTAATACATTTCAGCTTAATTCTTTCTCATGATATTAAACATCATCATCAACTCCAAGCTCATCTGGATTTTCTCCTATGTCATCCTCTATTATTTTCATAGTGTTGCATTTTACACTTAGATCTACGATCAGTTATCAGTTCATTTTTTGTGAAGATATTATATTTGTGTTTGTTTTTTTGTTTTTTGGGGTTTTTTGTTGTTTTTTGTTTTGTTTTATATGTAGCTATGCAACCGTTTGAGCATCATTTGTTGACAATTGTATCTTCATTGTATCTTCACTGTATCGCCTTTTCTCCTTTGACTTCCTGTCAAAGTTCAGTTGAGTGCATTTACATGGGTCTATATCTGGGCTCTCTATTCTTCTCAGTTCTATCTGTTAATCTCTGTTTTATCTATTAATCTCTATCATTCTCTTGCAAATACCACACTGTCTTGTTTACTAGAGCTTTTTTTCTTTTTTAATAACTGAAAGTTGAGTAGTTCCAATTCTCCAAATGTCTTCTTCTCTTCTAATATTGTTTTGGTTCTTCTAGACTTTTTGAACCTTCAGTAAGTAAATCACTTCTTTGGAGTTCAACTCCTTCAAAAACAGCACTAGTCCACCCACAGTAGCAGAGTCTTCAAGACCTGAACTTCTCCCATTAGGTTCTATCTCTTAACGTTTTCTCCTCTCAACATTGTGATGGCAAGGCTACTCCAACTTGAGTTATACTTTCTAATTAAAATATATATTTATTTAATTTTGTTTATTATTATTACTTTTTAAATTTTCTGTATGGCGTGTGCACTCACCAGAGTGAGCGAGAAAGAGAAAGGTGCCAGGTGCAGAGCTTAAACCATGGTTGGTCATGCGGGAGTCCAGCACTTCAACCACCATGCCGTTTGATGGCTCCCAACATGAGCTTTAAAAGGACCAAATCGTATTCACACAATAGCACTGGACTTTTTTCTGTTTGCTTCTCAGGTTTAAGGATTTCTCCAGTTGAAATATCCTCAAGCTAAAAGATAATTTTCTTATCCATGTTCGGTCTCCTAATAAGCTCAGTAAAAGCATTAATCATTTCTCTTACAGTGTTCTATCTCTCACGTTTCTTTCTTTTAGTTTGCTATAGACTGCATGTCCTTACTGGAGAGATACAGAAAGAGAGAAAGAAAGTGAGAAACCACCCTCCTCCCACCTACTGGTGATGGCCATGCCACAATCCTTTCTCCTTCATTCTCCTCTTGGGTTTTGGGCAATACACATGAGCCTGGTGTGTTGTTCAAGTAAAAATAGAAATAAGAAAAAAAATAAAAATTGTTTGGATGCAATTAACTTTAGATATCTGCCAAGTCCTTTATGAATAGTAAGTTCATATAATTATTCACCATTTTGTAATTCATAATTTCTCAATCATTGATAAATCTAAGATATTCTTCAGAGAAGAAAAAAATAAAAAAATAATCTATTTCAGCACTGTCAAATGTACCACGGTTGTTAATATGGTAGAGGTGTTTTCAATCCAAATTTCCAACTTAATGTTGCTTTTTGCTACAGTGTACAGATATCCATCTTCCATACAAGCAATTTAGAACCTGGCAATTAAAAACCAATAAATGCTTTAAAATGCTTTTATTTTATTTTTGTCCCATGAGCATCAATATTTTTTCAATTTAAGTTTATTGAAAATAAATGTTTCAATTCATATAGATGAAAACAGAAACTTGTCAGGCTGAAAACTATAACCAAACAATATATTTAAAATGCCTATTTTCCACATTGAACAAAACTACTAAAACTTGGCACTGATTTTTATACTCGGTTACAGTAAACTATTTAACTATAACTATTGTTATGCTGGAAACTATTTAAGAGGTTGAGAATACCAGTCACTTAAAAAAATCTTTTATTTAATTTTATTTGTTATTATTATTATATCATCATTATTATTTGATTTGACTGGGGGCAGGGAGAGTGAGAAAGCAAACCACCAGGTCTGGGTCTCAAACTGCTGTCAGCCATGTGGGAGTCTAGCACCTTAACCACCATGCCACCTGCCAGATTACCGGTAACATTTTGACTTCCTTTATGGGTAATTAGATACTATCGCTAAATCAGAATATAAGAGAAAATAACTGTTTTGTAGCTGGTTGGTTTATCTGTTGTATTGTGTTATTCTAGGAAGGTCAGAAAAAGTTCTTTAGTGCAAATTACATGGTATAAAAATATAATAAAAGGCAAACACAATTCTACTAAAAGTTTATTGAAAAAAGTTTTAGTTGCTCATCATTGTCCATTATGAAGACAGAGTTCTTTTTAGTCCTCATTCTGAATTATTGGATTCTTACTCATGATATGTAAATAGTCATGGCACAGATTATTTCAAGTAGTTATATGTGCTTAAGCACAGTAATGACCATAACATGTATTTGTAAATAATGCATAAGTGCATTTATAAGTCTTTGGGACATGCAAAACTTCTCAGCCTTAATGAGGCATCCGTAGCTTTTAGCTTGTTTGTATATCTGTTGCAAAATTAAATGTGGGCCCTATGAAGATGTCACTGCTTTTCAGTTTGTGCTATATGAATATAGAGAATACCTGTCACATAAAACCCTAAAAAATATTGGGTCCAAGCAGTGGCATGGTAGTTATGATAGCTAGATCCCACATGACTGATTACACAGTTCTAGACATGGACCCAATAGCTTGAAAAACACAGTGGGTGTGTGTGTGTGCATGCCCAAAACCTGAAAGGAGAACAAAGGGGAAGGGATTGGGGTGAGACCATTCAACCTGAGGTATGTTTTCTCTCTTTCTTTCCTTTTCTACTTCTCTCTGTCTCTCTGTGGAGCACACACATACCTCACCATATAAAAAAAAAAAGACAAAAAGCCATCTATGTTTATGTATGTATATTAGACAGTCTTATAAAATTTTGTAAGGTTTATTACATTCTTTTTATAGGATAGCCTATGGAATAATAGAAATTTGATTTATTGTTAATTTGGAACAAAACCCTGTGGAGGGAACTGGTAATATTTGTCAATTACACCTCTAAAATTTTTTCCTATTAATATGTTAGATAGTATAAAAAGATTTATATACTGAGACTTCAAGTTTTTTTTTCTTTTCATAATAGTAAGTTTAGTATTCACTCGCTATGCTGTTTGCTGGCCCCCAGAGGGGTGAATTTTAAAATGACTGTCAAAATACACAAAAATTATATCTAGTCCAAAACTGAGTATCATAATGTTGGTTGCAAGTTCATAGTATAAATATATATATATATATGTATATATTTACATTATATATATATATATATATATATATATATATATACACATTAGATTTAGATAATGAACTTGTATCACTTCTGAAAAACATTTTAATTCAGAATTGGGTATAGACATTTAAATAGTTAAGGGTTATTAAAATCACACTTTTATAAAAGATGAAGATTTCAATGAACCTATATGAGCAGAAAAATATTTACTAACATGGAATAGTTAACAAACATGTGTTTGTCACCAGTGGAATGGTTAGCCAGAAAGACCTCCTTGATCTGATTTGACTGGTCTTCCTTGTCATCTTCATCTATTCATTGGTTTCGTGTTTAGGGCTTCTTTTGATTCACACAGCCTTACCTCGAAATGGGGACATTCTTTTTGGGAGAACGGAACACAGTTGCAAAGACAGGTTTGTCTCTTTTTTTTTTTTTTGCTAAGAGAATAAAAATCATAATCTTAGAAACCGAATCATATCAAAGTTTTTAGAATCTGTAATTTCATATTTTCCTAATTGTACTGAACTAGTAGAGGTCAGATTCCCTTGAATATATTCCCTTAAATATGGCAAATGTTTACCATTGCTATCAGCTTCCCAGAGAATGGGCTCTTTGTATTTATTCTGTGCTCTTAAAACTGTGTCAGTGGGAGGGGTTTGTTTCTTAGTGTATAAAGAGAAAGGAGAAGCTTCAAGAATACTTACAACCTAGAAAAACCCGTTCTGAATAAACACAGCTGTTGTATTGAATGCTTGCCTTATATCAGGAATTTTGCACAAGATTTATAGCAGACAATTTTAATTTTTATGATCCTATGACACTGACATTATGTGATATAAATACTATTGTTCTCATGTAAGAAAGATAAGTAGCACACTGGTATCTACTACTATTGTTGCAATAATATAGTTACATTACACAGAATACCCCATTATGTAATAGGTTCCCTATTCCACCAATGGAACAATATCATTCACTTCTGTGGAATATGGTTTTAATTTGTAATACTCATCATCTATATTACATTTTTAAGCATAGGGAGTCTATATGCAATCTGTCAACACTAATAAAATTATTCGAAACACATGATCAGTATTACAGTAAAACATAGGCATCGGGTTAAAAGAGGGTGGGATGAGATTCCTCTCCATAGAGAATAAATAACTATGAAAAGTTAATTGATAATATTTATAATGTCTCCCTTTTGAATCTCTGTGAAGCACTAATAATGCCAAATGAATAATCCACCATTGGGACCATGTCCTTATTGTTTGGGATGGCTTTTCCTATTTAAATATTTTGGGGACATGGTATTATAATATATCATGATTGATTTTTCCCCAAGAGCCTAGATACCTCCAGAGACATCTAGATTTTTTTAAAAAGCATAATTAAATGTACTGAAATAAATAACCAAATGTGTTCTGTTCATAGTATTTGGAATCTGGCTAAATGATACATGAAGTTGACCCAGATTTTGCCCAATGAGCTCCAGCCTTTCATTAGAAACATTTGAGAGTCAACCTGGCATTTTCCACTTGCCGCAATTATCTGAAGCTCTTTGAACTCTGTTGCTGGTGAAATTACATCTTGTCCTTGGGTGTGATAAGGTTTTCCTTGTTCTTCTTTGTCTCATGACTTCATTATTCTCTATAGAAGAATTAGGCAACTCATCACCAGATTCGACAGGATTTCTGCAATCTCTTGTCTTTGGTCTAGGTCTGAGAATCATATAAAAGAAGACTTGGTTTATGAAGAAGGAAGCAATGTTGCTTCGGGCAAAGCTGAATCATCATTGACAAGTGACATCAAACGTATGTATACCCAGGGCTGAGAAGAGTGAAAGATCCAAGAGAGAGGGTTATATCTTGCCAGACTTAATTGGGGCTGCAGAGAGGTTGAGAAGGAGATAGAGGCTATGAAATTCTGAAATTCAGGTAAGTAAAAGCGAAAGGGTTATAGCCGTGTAAAAATGTGCAAATCCATTTGTAGAATGGCTTGATGTACTCTTCATGTGTTTTTAAGGGCCAGCTGTTTATGCCAATATTGCTCAGTAGAATGGCTCTAGTTCCAGTTCTAGGACGGATAATATATAATAGTGTTCTGCTAATTGTGTTTCTTTGTTGAAAATATTTCTCTAGAAATGAAGATCATATAAATAATGCAATGTTTAGTGTGATCATATCCTTTTTATTAATAATTTAACTGGAAATAATCTCATTATGTCTTTGCCATATTTTCCCGGTGCTCTGCAATAAATATGCATGACTGTTTTAATCAGGAAAAATACATGCTATTAGAAAGTCGATAATATATACTTATGTTTAAGCCTGCTAGATGAGGCAAATACTGAAAATTGTGGCATTAAACAACTTTCTTATTTGTGTCATTTTAAAAATGACTAGTACAGATCTAAGTTAATTTAGCAATTGTTCTTATTTTACTTCTTGAATTGTTTACCAGTGTGTAGAATATCAAGAGTGATAATGCATTTGGATCATTCTTATTGTGAAAATGTCTATATCACCATTCAATAAAATATAATGGGACTAATTACAAAGTTTTAAGAAGTTGTAGAATAAAAAAAAACAAAAACTCAACAGCTAAGTAGCTAACTGAACAAGTGAATAAATTATGTACTCCACTTGTGAATATTTGGCTTGAAAATAAATTAGGTCATGTATGGGTGGTACAGAATAAAATGCTTCAAATAACTGAATTAATTTAAGATATTTGGACCAGCACATGGTGTAGTAAATAAGGCAGCTGGATCCCCCATGGCCAACTGTATGGTTGTACCAGCAGTTAGCATAATGGCTATGATACTGGACTCCCATGTAGTTGACTGTGGTTTGAGTCCCAGACCTGGTGGTTTAAACTCACACAGGGCATGTGTGCGTGCGTGCCCAAGATCCCAATAGGAGAATGGAGGACATGGGATTGCAACGCTGCCTGGGGGGTGATTTCTCACTTTCTGTCTCTCTGTCTCTCTCTGTCCTTCTGGCAAGCGCATGTGCCCTATAGCAGAAGCTTAAAAAAAAAAAAAAAGAAAGAAAGAAAGAAAAGAAAAGAAAAATTATTAACTTCCTGGGGTTATTATTTTCCTTGTAGGGCTATTAAATGCCATGATATATTTTTTCCATGTTTATGAAATAGTCTCTCTTTTATAAGGATTAAATTTATTTATTTAAAAGTAACTGATTTTATAACTAGTTTAATTATAAATGAAGCTTCTAATATATACTCTATTTAAATAAATAATTTATTGCTTTATTTCAATTATAATAATGAAAACAAATTGAAGGGATTTTTAATGTTTGGATGTTCAGAGATACATGTATCTATGAACATAGATACTGAAAATAAGAATGCCTAGTATGATTGGAGAGTTTTAAATATATCAAAAAGAAAGCCAACTAGGATAAAAATTTTACTAAAATTGTACTGCCAGTGTTCATTAAAGAATACCGAAATAACATATGTTAGACACTAACTCATCTTTCAGTCTCTCCAACATTGATCCAACTAATTTTGCCCAGATGTGGTTTTCTAAGAGGAATAAGAAATCGTGAGGTTTGTATACATTTCTTTTTATTTCTGTTTCAAAGAAAGAAGTGCTGACCTCCAAGATTACAACAGGAGACTGCGTTAGAATAAAGACTGTGGCAAGATGTAAGAGGGATCTCAGGAACCAAGAACAAGAAGGAGGCAAAGACAAACTTAACTAACTTGATCATTTCTCATGGAAAAAGCCTGGATGTGAATTCGGCCTTACTATCCACGCTAAACAACATCAGCAGGGTGACCAGGGCTAACTGGAGCTCAAGTCGTTTTCATGCAATAAATGTGAGGTATTTATTAAGTGCCTATGATATTTAAGGTCTTGTGGTTTTTACAAAGTTTGAAGAAGGAGCTAAAACAGGAGCCAGATGGTGGTACAGTGGTAATGCAACTGGACCCTCATGAGACGGTCCCAGTTTTGTTTCCTGGAGCTGCATGTACAAACTGGGCATGCACACACGTTCCCATGAGCAGAGCGGGCTCATGCTGGGAGTGGATTTCACCATGAATACTCGGCAAAGTGCCTCTTCTCTATTTCTCCCTCTCTTAAGAGAATTTGTAGAGGTTTTTGCTATATGTTTATACACTTGTCAGAGAGACAGAGAGACAGAATTAAATGAATGACCTCTATTCAATAAAATGTAAATAATTACCTTAAAATACTTTATTCAACGAATGCCTTAAGATCATGTGTGCATTCCATTTTTAATAGTGGCTCATTTGCTGTGGTAATTGTAGAAGAAAAGAATTTATGAATTAGGTAGACTATAATTAAATTGGTTCTGCAGCATGATGTCTGGCTCTGGGCAATCTCTTTCCAATCTTGGTTTCTTAATTTCTACAGTATAAATAAATACTACACTTTCAGAGTGGTTGTAAGAATTAAATGTAGGGTTTACATGTGCCTGAATGGTTCTTGGGCGCTCAAAGTGTGATAGATATATTTCTGCTAATATCTCTTAGTAGTTAACAGGTGCACATTATTAACATTATCAGATGCATTGGCAGAACATAATACAGGGAGAATGAAAGAAAGAAAAGAATAGAAAGAAATACTACTTTCCAATCTTAATTAAATGTTACCAAGTTTTCAGCATGCGAGTGTGTGAGGAAATTAGGAAAAAAAACAGTTTAAAGAGAGAAAAAAAATGCTTTCCTTCCAGTATGCTCAATAGCTTCCTAATATTTAAAGAATCAAATACAAATCCATGGCTTATTACAGAATTGTAAAGGTAGAAATGTTTTCAGAGTTTGCACAAAACCAATCTCTTTTTTTATAGTTAAGGAAGCCAGTGCCAAGAGCAGTTGCATTAATTGCTCAGCGTAGTGTATGATTTGAAGACTAGAAGTTTCCTTGTTCCATGCCAAGACCTCTTACAAGATGGTGAGCCACCTCTGCTTGGAAAAACACATTCAAACATACGGATTTATAGCATATGGCAGAAAACGAAAAGAGATCAAGAATGCAAAAAAAAAAAAAGAAAGAAAAAAGAAAAAAAAAGAAGAAGAGGAAAGAAAGAAGAAGAAAGAAAAATCAAAACAAGAGGTTTGGAAAGAATTTACAGGTAAAAATAGGTAATTATAAACTCCCTATTGCTCTATTTATCCTTACTATTCTCTCCAAGTGGAATTTACACAATATTTACCCTAATTGATTAGTACCACGTTCTTTCTTTTTTTTTTAGTAATTATTTTTTTGAGAGGTTTTCGCTATAGGGCGCGTGCGCTCGCCAGACAGACAGAGAGAGACATAGAGACAGAAAGCGAGAAATCACTCCCCAGGGGGATGGCCACGCCACAATCCCTTCTCCTCCATTCTCCTCTTAGGATCTTGAGCACGCACACACACGCGCCCGGTGTGAGTTTAAGCCACTGGGTCCGGGACATGAACCGCAGTCGACTATGTGGGAATCCAACGACATAGCCATTACGCTAACTGCTGGTTCCCAGTACCACGTTATTTCTAAGAAGTTACTTACTATCTACTTGTTCATTTATTAATGTGGTTTTTTTCAGCCATTTATTTGGTAACTGCCATTATTTATGCTTACTACACTATCAGAGAACCAAAACTCACTACTGAAAAATTCTCCAATTACCAGCAATAACTAGCCCCTCGATGGCAGTCTTAAACCAGTGATTTATCATAGGTATATCATATTTGTAATGAGACACACATGGAAATCTGGGGCATCTTTGTTAATGTCATGTTACTGAGAATTTACAAATATGGTACTGAACATTTGTTACGTCCTGATCTATCATCACAAATATAGTTCACGTTTGCATTCAATTAAAATTACATCTGGATTTAAAATGTTTAAAACATCTCCTTTTGCCTACTATATTTATTTGCAATTAATGTACTGACAAAACATTAGAACATTGTCTCATTAGATCTTCTATAACAAAATATCATAGACTGGGTGGCTTGGAATTTTTTAGTGGATGGCTTAGAATTTTTTTCTTACAGTTCTGTAGGCTGGAAGTCCAAGATCAAGACTCTGCCAAATTCAATGTCTAGTGAGGCCCATATTCTAGTTCAAAGAATATTATCTTTTTTTTTTTTTGTGGGGATTTTTCCTTTTTGG
>NW_006159546.1:594601-596585 GCF_000334495.1 Tupaia belangeri chinensis | reverse complement strand
TCATGCCGCAATCCCTTCTCCTCCATTCTCCTCTCGGGATCCTGGACACGCACGCACACGCGCCAGGCGTGAGTCGACCGGGACACGAACCGCAGTCGACTATGTGGGAGTCCAGCGACATAGCCATTACGCTAACTGCTGGTTCCCAAGAATATTATCTTTTCATGTACCATATTTTCACATGGTCAGAAAGACAAAGGAGCACTCTGAGACCTCTTTTATTTTTTTAATTATTTAATTTAATTTTATCTATTAATTCACTTATTTTATTTTGACCAGAAAAAAATAGAGAGAGAGAGAGTGAAAGTGAGAAAGCAAACCACTAGGTCTGGGACTTAAACCATGGTTGTCCATGTGGGAGTGTCCAGCACCTTAACCACCATGCCACCTTCTGGTCCCTGGGAATTCTTTTATAAAAACATTGACCTCATTCATGAGGGTTCCACTCTCGGGAACTAATCACCTCCCAGTGGTCCCACCTCTAAATACTAACACAATGGATATTAAAGAGGCTTATCATTCAGTGTTAGCATACATAAACATAATTGTTTGTTAGAAAGTACTTCTGCATATTTGATACATTACCTGTAATAACAGACTAAATTAAGGGAACTTGAAATAACACGTAATAGTAGAGAAGAAATTCTTTCTTCTATTTTTACACAATTCTATTGAAAGACATGGCAGAAAGTGAAATACCTGATCTGCATACATGAACTTTTTTGGGGTGACAAATTTCATTTGATCTGTTGTTAGTCTGACACTGTCATCCAAATTGTCTGGCATTAAAATTGTCTGCTATTCTGTTTCCTAGATATAAATTGTTTGAATGGTCATGAGAATTAAATAATATCCAGCCATAAACAACCCAATCAATTTTCACCAGGGCTCACCGAAATCTATAAGCATGCTAAACTCTCTCTCTCTCTCACACATACACACACACACACACACACACACAATCCTCAATTACTGATAGTTTCAATTTAAAATAATTTTAATTTACAAGATATAAAGATTTTATTGTGATGAAATTCAATAAAGTAAGTGAAGGAGCATATGTATATTCAGTTTTTCTTCAACCAAGAAAATATTACACAATATGTTTGGTGTATGCCAAATCTGACAGGATACAAAAGGGAGAAGGGATTATAATATGACTATACCCCTCTGGAGGGTACTTTTTCCCTCTCCCTCTTCTTATCTTTCTGTCTCTTTCTGACAATGCACATGCCCTCTGGATTATTATACAAAATAATTTAAATGATTAAGATAATAAATATTATGGAAATCATTTCTGAACATTGCCAAAATAAAAAAGAATGAAATTATGTCTTATGAAATGATTTCAATTATTTTTGCTCAGTGCTAACACTTAACCCTTCTTTAATTTGTATATTGTGAAAATTCAGTTCTAATGCAAAATTTTAAATCATGTGATGTATTAATAATTATACAACTAATAGCTAATTCTTTATTCCGTGAAATGGATGGAGTTTTAAGCATTAGGAAACAATTCTAAAACTTTCAGCAGGCGTAAAATGACCTCAAGTGACCCTACTGATATAGCAATCATCTTACCATATGAACATAGCCAGAAAAGGTCAAAAGGCATAGAATAATAGCTTGTATGTAAAAAATCAGTAAGACATAATGACCACTATTTTAACAACCAATAAAATTTTATACTCACCATAACATCCCTATGTCTTTCATTTTTTTAATGTTAGCTTTTTTTCTAAAGTTTATTTATTTTCTGAGCGAGAGAGAGGCACCCCAACAGGGTTTCATTGATCTGTGATCCCTCCATAGGCTTCTAGACAGGCAGATCATAGGTGTACTGAGTGAGTTCAGGTCAACCTGGGATTTGAACCTTGGGCCTTCCCATATATATATTGTGAAGCAGCCTCCTTCTGCCTGTGCCATGACAGATGAACCCCACCCCTACTTCTATTTTTTTTTTTTTTTTGGAGAAGTTTTTTTT
>NW_006159546.1:585110-594516 GCF_000334495.1 Tupaia belangeri chinensis | reverse complement strand
AAGAAATCACCCCCCACGGGGGATGGCCACACTGCAATCCCTTCTCCTCCATTCTCCTCTTGGGATCTTGGGCACGCACGCACACACGCCCAGCGTGAGTTTTAAGCCACCGGGTACAGGACGCGAACTGCACTGTGGTTGACTACGTGGGAGTCTAGCGACATAGCCATTATGCTAACTGCTGGTTCCCCCACCCCTACTTCTTAAGGTAGTAGTTTTTTGAGAAAAATATATATGTTGGAAAGTGATATTAGTCATTTAGAAAATAAATTTGATTTTATCTATGCTTTGGTCTAAGTGTCAGATTCTAAATTCTCAACAGATAATTCAAGAGATAAGAATTTGAGATGAAAGCAAATAACATATTAAGTTATTATTACAGAAGAGCTCAAATTAATCTCTGTCAAAAACCTGGAAGACACTTCAAAGAAGACATCTGAGATGGTTAAAAGGAGGTTCTAGTTGAGTGGACTCATGGACCATGTTTCCATAGACAGGATATTCATTAGAAGTGCTGAAGTTCAAAATATCCTGAATCATAAGTTTGGATTCAAAAAGTGATTTAATTTTTAGAAAGAGAGATTTTTGCTATAGGGCACATGTACTTGCCAAAAAGATAGAGAGAGAAAGAGAGACAGAAACCAAGAAATCATCTTCCGGGGAGATGGCCTTGCTGCAATCCCTTCTTCTCCCTCCACCTCCTGGGATTTTGGGCATGCACAAACATGCATCTGGCATGAATTTCAAGTAGCTGGGTTCAGGACTTGACTATGTGAGAGTCTAATGATGTAATCTTTTTCTTTTGGAGAGGTTTTTGCTATAGGGTACACGCTCTTGCCAGGAAGATAGAGAGACAGAAAGTGAGAAATCACCCCCCCAGGTGGGAAGACCACACCGCAATTCCTTCTTTTCCACTCTCTCGGGGTCTGGGCACTCACACAAATGTGCCTGGGGTAAGTTTAAGCCACGGGTCCCAGACTCGAACTGTGGTCGACTACATGGGAGTCCAGTGACATAGCCATTACGTTATCTTCTGGTCCCAACTTTCTCTTAAAGGATGTACAAAAGGTAAAAAAAATGAACTTGCACTGAGGCAGAAAACTCATTGCAAATGGGTAAAATGTATGAATAAAATGAAAGTAAAAATAGGATAAAAGCTATGTATACAGAATTAAATCTTCTATGTGGAAAGATAATGAAACTGAGATCAGTTTTATTCATGAAGAAAAATTTAGATGCACTTTAAAACCAAAATATTTATGTCGAGTTCAAAGATATTATTTTAAAGATTTGGGAGATTTATTTTTAACTAGTCCTGGAAATCTTCTTGAAATATATTTGAAGTAGCTGAAGTGCTAATTATCAAGGTATTATTTGGTTTGTGTAGAGTGGGGTTAAGAGGCTATATTTATCAATGCAAGTTGGGCAGGATTATGAAAGACCTCAATGCTTAAGGAATTCAGTTTGGAAATTAAGTTCATTAAGTTTATATTGAAGAATGCTGACCCACACTCACGGTATAATACAAGTGTAATTTTTAAAAGGCTATTCTCGAAAATATTAGTCTATGATCCTGCCAAATGAATTTCTGGCAAAATGGCCCTGAATCATCCCTACTTTAATGATTTAGACAATCAGATTAAGAAGATGTAGCTTTCTGACAAGAAGTTTCCACAAGTATCATGAACAGAGATCTGTACTTTTACTGTTAACTCTATTTCTGGCATGTATATTATTCTTTTCTTTGTTGTAAAACTTACTCTGTACTTCATCCTCTTAACTTTGAAAGTATAACTTAAAAATGCAAATATTATTCTATATGAATTTAAGTATAATTCTGTGTATGTTTGTAGATCTCACTGTAACATGTTTGTTACTATAATAAAACTATAAATCTACCCCCATAAAAGGTTATTCTGTTAGAAGCAAGCATATTAATGACAATGTTTAGAAAAATAGAAGAATTAGGGCCAGCTAATGGGGCAGTTGGATCTCAAGTCATCTACTATGTGGTCTGAGTTAAGGACCTAATAGCTTGTAAAACACTCCAGGTGTATGCACATGTATGCTCAAAATCCCGAAAGGGGGAAGAAATGAAGGAGAAAGGATTGCAGCATGATCACTCCCCATAAGAGATGCTTTCTCACTTTCTCTTTCTCTCTCTCTCTGGTGAATGCACATGTCCTCTGGCAATATTTTCAAAATATGCAGGAGAATGAAAAACTGTAATAAAAATACTCTAAATGCGAACTGAGAGATTGCGATTGGAGTTTGTCAATGCACTCTCTGGTCAAATTACTTAAATTATCTTTCGTAATGAGATTAGCTTCCTAGATCCTTTTCGAAGATATGAATAGAATCAAATGGGACAATGTATAAAAGCACAGTGTAAGTTTTATGTTCTTGTACAAATACCACATACAGTCTTATGGAGGCAGACAATATACAGGTAAAAATGGAAAGATTAGTCCGTTACAGGGAATACATGAATACAACTTGCTGGCTGATTGTGTAAATCAAGAAGAAATGGAAGATAGAAAAATGTTAGCAGAGTTATCCTGAGATGTAAAACTCAGGGTCTATAGTTAATACAGCTGGGTCATCCCTGACTGCTAAATGTAATGTAATCTAAATACAAGATTATAAAGTTTGACTACCATTTCCATCACTGTGGTGAGGAAATTACTATTGTCTCACATGTCCTGACCATAGTTTTGATTTTCAGGCAGGTAGCTTCTTAGATCGAAGGGACAAAAAAAAAGTTTAAACTGCCCCATTGAAAATGAAGAGTGATTTTGGGTCACAGTGGAGCCTGACCTGATTGTTATTTTTCAATTCATGCTGACATCTTCACGTGCATTGCTCCAATTTGACTTTATTATTACTTCAGTAACGTTGGTTTCATTGAAAATAATATAACTCTTTCTTTTTCTTCCATTTTTTAAGGAAATTATAAAGAATTTTCTTGTGCCTAATGGCAAATTTGAATGCCCAGACCAGTGTCTGAATTGAAAAAGTTGGCAATGCACTGCAAAAAGAAGAAGAAATTTTACCAAAGGGAAACATCTTACTCTTGGTGACTGTAGTTCCTTCGGCTTGGTAGCTATGTAATTTCAGTTTCAAAACTATGAAAGAAACTTGACATTGAAAAAGGAGTTGGGGCAAGATAGAGAAGAGAAGGCAGAGGAGGGTTCGACAAAGGTTTTTAACTGAGTGTTCTTAAAGGGTCCATTGCTGATTGAAGGCTTTTTTTAATGAGTAGATGGACAATGCAAGAACAAAGAAGATGATCAAATTTAAAATAGACTAGTGTAAATTTATATGACCATGGCCGTAAAAACATGTAGAGACAATGAAAATAATTGCAATTTGAGCTTCATTTTAAAATTTAAAAAACACATCATTACTGTAATCTGTGAATGCAACATTTCTTATTTAATGAACCTTCATAAAAAGAAAACACATCTTAAAGATTATACATATACATATATGCTATATACATATATATTAATATGAATATAGCACCATGATCATATGAAGAACAAGATTATATAAAGTATAAGACTTGTACTAAAATATATATCGTTCATCAGAGATGTTATAAAACGTGAACATGTGTCCTACAAAACGTATTGGGATAAGATCACAGGCTTGGGGACTAGCAGTTGGTGTGGTGGTTAAGGGCGCTGTACTCCCACATGGCTTACTGTGGTTCAGATCCTGGACCTGGCAGCTTGCTTCCTCACTTTCTTCTCTCTCTCACTCCCTCTCTGGTCAAATTAAAATAAAGAAATAAAAAAAGTTAAATAAAAATAATTAAAAATGTAAAAGTTCACAGGCTTGTAAACATTTTTAGTAGATGAATTTATTTCAATACAAAACTATATTTAGATCTGATATGTTATATTTTATGTTCTATAAATTATGAACATTATTTGTATAAAGATTACATTCTCTGAAATGAACTATGTAGGAAGTCATTTCACCTGAAACTGAATCTGTGTAGTTTGTGAATGTGGCCCCAAGGTTTTCATTAATGGCATCCTAAGGATATTATTCAACTTTGTCAGCATTTTGTTACTTACACAATTTTGGAAAATTATCCCTTATTATCTATCCCAAATTACTCTCCGTGTGGGTAATTTCCTTAATAATTGCAGAAACTCAAGATTTAGCCATATGAGAATCCCCAAATATAAGCCTAAATATTTGTATAAATGTTTTAGGAAAAAAAATTCTCTTCCCTGAATATTAATGCTTTCCTTTCAGAAACAGAAGATATTTTAGATTTAAGCCCTTTCCAAAACAGAAGGTATTTCAGATTTACGCTTCTATTTCGTAAAGATACGTTATATATGTCATTCTTATTTATAAGAGGTTTTCTTACAGTTCAGCCTGTACTCTTTCTCTAGCTAAACTGAATAGATGTTGATGAATAAAGAATCCAAAAATGTTGGCTTCAGGGCAACTGAGATCAATCTCATTACACAATATTGTTAAGAAAGCTGCTAGTTTTACACAGGGCAACTATTATATGTGACATACAGTAGGCAAAAGGTTAAATACATATTGTAAATTTTAAAACATAAAATTGTTTCAAATTAAAATAAATTCATGAGAGAATATGTGCTGTCATGAATAGGGAAAAAAAAAACACTTTACAGGCAATTTGTGCTCCAGTTTAATTCATTTCACCATATTGAACTTCAAGATGGAATAAATGGTATTTTTAGCTAATTTAAAGTAAAACATTAACTCTCTCACAGCTTTCTTGCTGGAGACCAACTTTCCATTCTATTGTAGATATAGTTCTGAAGGATATGAAATTAACATGGATTTTAATCACATGATTATAATAGAATATAATTTCTTAAATATGAAAAGCAATTTTAAACAACCATATGAATGTTAAAAGTATAAGAATCTGGGAACCAGCAGTTAGTGTAATGGCTATGTTGCTGGACTCCCACATAGTCGACTGCAGCTTGCGTCCCGGACTCGGTGACTTAAAACTCATGCCGGGCGCATGTGCGTGTGTGTCCAAGATCCCAAGAGGAGAATGGAGGAGAAGGGATTGTGGCATGACCATCCCCCCTGGGGGGTGATGTCTTGCTTTCTGTCTCTATGTCTCTCTGTCTGTCTGGCGAGCTCACACGCCCTATAGCAAAGAAAGAAAAAAAAAAACCTCTCTAAAAAAATAAAGTATAAGAATCTGTATCTTTCATAAATTATTAAGCTGTGAAATGTGGGACTATCTAGGTATATAATTTCTTAGCGATTAAGAAAAGATTCTCTTCAGAATTATCCAGATTGCCTATTTACATTGACCAAATTTATATTGCCTACATTAAGCAGAAATTGTCTGAGAATGACAGAGATTTTAAATTTTCAACAGAATTTAAAGATATGACTCTATCTACATAAAAATAGACTATGTTCTGAGCAATTACAATATAGTGCATTCTTTATTATATAATGTTACATTGAAATATACCATACTATGTAAAATAATGGTTGGTATATGCAGGAGACTTTAATGAATTCTTACAAAATATGTATTCTTTTTAACATGTATGAAAGATGTCTTCATTCTGGAGTTGTTATTTTTTTAGGTAAAGCAGAAACTTTTTAAAAAAGAATTTGTTGAGGAGGGGTAGTTTGCATGTATGTGTCTGTTAGGGTACATTCAAAACATCGCTGTACACCTGTTCTTAGCACCTGGCATCAGTTTCTTTATAAAACATAACTATCTATCATTTTAAACAAGCAAGAAGCAGTGATTTATTAAGCATGATGAAATTGTGTTCCGTACTTAGAGTCATCATAAAATTATAGGTATGTCAATACAAATTTGATGTTGTGAGCTGAAAGACTTAAATGCCATAAGTTATTTTCTTGATGTTAAGAAAGAATAACTAGCCAGGTGTGGTGGTATTTTCAGTTACTGTTTGTGTAGAGGTAATTAAAGGCTTATCAAATTATGACAAAAACGTAATCATATGTTAGGTCACAAAGAACTACTCTAAATCTGTCCTCAAGGAACTTTGTTAAAGTCAGTTGGAATGTGAACTGCTGTACAAAACTGAGATATGCCATCTGGACCCTATCTATCACCACTTTTTTAGGTTCGTCAAACTCTTTTCTCACCCATGTGGGTATATGACACATGTGCATATTGCATGCTAATGCAATGTACAAGTTACTTTGGTTAGGTCAGCCAATCAGCTCCTTCGTTCATGTGACAGAAGTTTCTTCCCAGGCTGTGTGCCTCTATAATCCTGTTTGAATTGCATAGGGAAAATGTATGATCTGTTTTGACTTGATCCTTCCTATAGAAGTTCTTATAAAGAGGAAACACATGTCTGGAGGTCAAACAGGATTAGATTCTTTGGAAAAACAATTTCATAGTAAATTTATATATGCATTTATATGACACTTTGAGAACATTGTTTTTGCTTTGGACAGGCAGAAAATAGCCGAAAGGGCAGTTGGACACAGTTCCATGAAAGCTCTCTGAGGACAAGAATTATGGAATGATGCATAGAAGAGTCTGTCACTTGGTAGGTAGAAGATATTCAAGCAATTTGTGCTGAGAAAATAAACTAGGCAAAATGAAATCTAATACCATTTTAAAGACGTCCGTGTAATAATAAAGATACTGGCTATTCATAAGGATACTGCAAAGCTTAGTCAATTTACCAGTTTTTAGTACTTGATTTTATAAAAGTCCTGTGTATATTTTACTGAGTTTTCTGGTTTGAATTTAATGTTTGACATCACCTGGCAATAACACTGTAACAGTATAATTAATTATTTTAGTTTCATATGTCATGAGGCTCTGCAAAAAGCCTCTGCAAAAAGAATAAAAAAGAATGATAACTTAGGTTTAGAGATTTAGTAATGACTGAAAGTTTTAGATTTCTCTTCCACTCCAGAGAGCGTTCCTGGGAGCTCTCACTCTTAAAAAGTCAAGTATCTGAGAAGGATGCTCAGCTTGGGTCTTCTAGACAGAGCTCTACCATCAACACGACCAGCAGATGGCATAATGATTATATCGCTGGACTCCTACATAGTTGACTGCGGTTCTAGTCCTGGACCTGGTGGCTTAAAGCTCACACCTGTGGGTGTGTGGGTGTGTGTGCCCAAGATCCCAATAAGAGAATAGAAGAGAAGGGATTGTTTCATGACCATCCCCTCCAGGGATTAATTAATCACTTTTTGTCTATCTCTGTCTCTATGTTGATCGCACGCTCCCTATAGTAAAAATGTGTCTCTTAAAAAAAAAAAAAAAAAAGCGAGCGCACGCTCCTTATAGTAAAAATGTATCTCTTACAAAAAAAAAAAGTATTCTTTCTACCATCAAAAACTCGTGAGAGAGTGGGAGAATAAGCTTACCTTTCTGTTTCTTCATTTTTACTCTGAGGAAGCATGTTCAATAAATTCTCAAAGATAGGAGTGATATCAGTATTTCTAAAAGCCTTACCACATTACTATAAGTCTTGAGAAGTATGCTATTAAAAACGTCTGTCCTGAATGACTTTGGAAAACACTGTACCGCTATTTCACTTGCAGATTGAAAATACACATTTGCATACTAAATACTCATTGAAGTCATTCAGCAAATTGTTGAACTATACTTCGAAAGTGTTGCTGTAGATAAATACAAAAAGGATGAAATATTGTTGTCAATATTAAATTATGACATTTAATGAGAACCGTTAGTATCTAATCTTTTAAAGTAGATGTCTCATAACCAGCTACCAAATTATAATAATTCAGATTGCAAAGTACCACCTTGAGGTGGTATCGTAAATAAAATCTCCAATGGGGAGTAACACTTGACTTATCTGAATTATACCTGAATAGCTTGGAGATCTCCCATAGATAAGCAACTCTAACAGCTTGCAGACCTCCTGCATGAAATAAAATAAAATATCTAGAGTGCTGTAAAAAAAAGCAAAATGCTGTAAGTCTGTGAACTTCTTCCCATTTCTGTTTTATTTATACTGTTTATAAAAGTAAATGACTTGTTTGAAGTACTACTCTTGAAGCTGTCTGGATCTCCGTGGGGAAGTACTCATGTGAATCCTCTTTTATTGGAAGTGGTTGATCTTTAGCTCCAGGGATGAGATCTGCAAGGTTGAAAAGCTTTGCTTTCTAAGAGGAGAGTCAATCTGATTTGAGAATAGAGGGAGACCTTCCACTAAGAACCAAACCTGGTAGAAATTACCTCTTTTGAACCCACTATGAATAGTGTACCCAGGGCATCTGCGTTTCTGTAAATAGCTAGGTGAATGCTACTCTTTGTGGATGCTTTAACTCCTAAGGAGAATTCCAAAGGTAATATCTGAAAGGAGTTTAGAACCACTTTGCCATCAGAGCAAAAGTTTCCTTCTTTCCTTTTTCTCATCTCCAGATTTTATTGAGAGACAAAATACTGTTTATTTGAATAAGTTATTTTAATTCCGGAGAAAAATTCATTTTTAATTTAAAAGTAAATTTCCTGAATCCATTTCTCTTATATGATGAGAATACATACTATATTTTTTAATCATCATTTTAGTTAGGTCATCAGAAGCAAAACGACATATTTTCTCCTAGCTGACAAAGCTGTGTTCTATGTCTTTAATAATGCTAAATCAGTAATTTTTACCCTGAGTGAAAGTCCTTCACGAGAAACAGAGGAAAGCTATGAATGGCTTTCCTAAAGCAAAATAATAATAATAATGAGTAAACAAATAAAAATACACTTGAAACTTAATGAGGTACCAAGACCTCAGCTTAAGAAATGAGGGACCAGTAGGTGGTGTGGTGGTTAAGGCACTGGACTCCCATGTAGTTGACCGTGCTTTGTGTCCTGGACTCGGAGGCTTGCTTTCTTACATTCCATCTCTTTCTCTCTCTGGTCAATTAAAAAATAGTAATTAATGCAATTAAATAAATAATATTAATAAAAAAGAATTAGAAGGAGGATAGAGAAGGGAATCGTTACTAACCCTATTTGCCTTATTCTCTCTCTCTCTCTCTCTTCTTCTTCTTCTTTTTTTTTTTGTTTCTATTTGTAATAGGGTATGTGTGCTCCCTAGAGTGAGGAAGAGAGAGAGAGAAAGAAGATGAGAAATCACCTCACACGCACCCCTGGGTAGGAGGAATGACTGCAGCCCAATTCTTTTTTTCTTCATTCTCCTCTTGGGATTTTTGGGCATACACACACATGCACCCTGTGTTTACTGCAAGCCTATGCATCCAAGATTTCAGTAGCAGATTTATCCATGTAAGAGTTCACACTGCATGCTGGCCCTGTAGTAATGCTTTTAAAGAATTATTTAATTTAATTAGTTTTCTGAGAGTTTTTTTTTTTTTTTTTTTTTTTTTTTTTTTTTTTTTTTTTTTTTTTTGGCACATT
>NW_006159546.1:582690-585004 GCF_000334495.1 Tupaia belangeri chinensis | reverse complement strand
CGCACGCACACATGCCCAGTGTGAATTTAAGCCACCGGGTCTGGGACTTGAACTGCGGTCAACTACATGGGAGTTGTGTGACATAGCCATCACGCTAACTGTTGGTCCCAATTTATTATTATTATTTTTTAATTTGACCAGAGAGAGACAGGAGTGGAGAGTGAGAGAACAAGCCAGTAGGTTTGGGACCCGAACCACAGTCTGCCATGTGGGAGCCCAGCACCCAACCACCACATCACCTGCAGACCCACCTGTAGTAACTTTTTAAAAGTTTTTTTCTACTCAAATTTTTGTGTTTAATATAAACTAAAATACCTAACAGAGAACATCCTAATACAATGTCTTGGTTGGAATTTTAACTATACTATAAGATAAATCAAATTCCTTAGAGATTAACTTTCTTTTCTTCAATATTGTTAAAAAGTATATTAAAATGTCAGCTTTTTTTTTTTTTAAGGCTATAGATACCTCTGAGAAATGGAAACTGAATTCAACATATTATGCAGCAAAACATAAGAGAAAGAATAAGTGAAATGAAAATAGCTCTTTAAAATTAATCAAATTTTAGAGAAAATCTAACATAACGTATTTGAAGAGAAAATAATAGATAATGAGGTATTAAATTGAGGTGTTGAGTTCAGCTTTTTAAGATCTATTCAAATCACTTAAATGAGACATTTCTCTCTAAATAATGATTAAGATAAATTTCTGTGCTAGATGACTCATTTGGCCTCATGTATATGATTGAGATAATGAAATGATCATAGAATTGCTTACAAACTAAATGTTCCAGCTATTGATAAGAGACATGAATTCTGTCTTCCAAAGGTAGATAAACTATTTTCATAGAGTAACTGCCAGTGCATGTTTTCGACTAGGGTGTGCAGCAGTGTAAAAAGTGTGAGTTCTTTCACAAGTGTCAAAGATGATATGTAGTTATTAAATAGCCTCCTATAATTTCTACCATACTCTAAGAAATTATCTCCTTTCATTCTACCTATGTAGTGCTAAAGACGTTACACAGGTTTTTCTTCTCTTTTTTTTTTTTAACCTAAGACAAATCTGATCATAGGTGTCTGCGTCTTCCAGCTCCCTGTTGACTATCCACATGTGACAAGGGTGCTCCTGTCCCAATTGCCATTTTCTTCTTGTCACAAAGACAGTTTAACCTTATTAACCTGTGCTTTAATCCCAGTCTCAGAATCTCCCTGGTTATATAGGGGTTTCCTAGGGCTAGGCCATGTCACAGTCTTAAGACAACTGGACCATATGGGAAGGCTCCCGGGTTTGCATCCTAGGACCCCCTGGTGCACCTGGGACATGTCCATGCCCATGCTCTGGACTGGATGGCCTGGGGGCATTCTGAGCCTGTTGAAAGTACCTGCATACTCAATCCATTTTGAGTTAATGGGGGAAACTGAAAGTTTGGAGGGTATAGTAGCAGGGAGGGCCATTGTAGATACTAGAGATAGCAAGGATAGAAGTAATATCGGGGTGGGTAATGGAGGGAGGGAGTGGAACGGGGGAGAAAAAAAAGTACACTCAATTAGCAAAACATGAAAGCTATTTGGTGCTGATGATGTGTGTAGTAATGCCTTTGTCTTGACTGATATGCATGGTAATTGTACTAGAAAAATAAATGTTATACACTGTAAAGATACATGTGGCTAAATGTGATATATATATAAGAAATACCTGTATTGATCTATTTCTCCCAAAAGAAATAGATGGATAATCTTTTTTACAAATGCTCTTTCTCTTTCTTTCTCTTTGTCTAACCATTCCCTATTCCTTGATTCATTCTTTTTAAATTTTTAAACACACTTGTTTCATCTATTTGAGAAAGAAATATATATATTCTTATTTTTTCTTTCTTACGTAGCTAACATACTATCTTCTGCATCTCTCATTACCAGACTTCTTGAAATAACAGCACTAAGGTTTCTATCATTCTTTTTTTCTTTATTTAAAATCTCATTCTTTATTGTACCTCTGCAATGGGACTTCATTTTACCATTAAAATTTGTTCTAAAATATTGCAAGTCACATTTTTAAAAATATTTATTATTTGGTCAGCCTCTCACATAATTATGACTTACATATAATCATTACACATCTTTGTAGAGTACGGAATGGACCTTAAAAACATGTATACAGGGAACCAGCAGTTAGCATAATGGCTATGGCACTGGACTCCCAGGTAGTCGACCGCAGTTAGTGTCCTGGACTCGGTGGCTTAAAACTCACACCAGGCGAGTAAGCGTGCATGCCCAGGATCCCAAGAGGAGAATGGAGGAGAAGGGATTGCGGGGTG
>NW_006159546.1:550202-580058 GCF_000334495.1 Tupaia belangeri chinensis | reverse complement strand
TGATCATAGAATTGCTTACAAACTAAATGTTCCAGCTATTGATAAGAGACATGAATTCTGTCTTCCAAAGGTAGATAAACTATTTTCATAGAGTAACTGCCAGTGCATGTTTTCGACTAGGGTGTGCAGCAGTGTAAAAAGTGTGAGTTCTTTCACAAGTGTCAAAGATGATATGTAGTTATTAAATAGCCTCCTATAATTTCTACCATACTCTAAGAAATTATCTCCTTTCATTCTACCTATGTAGTGCTAAAGACGTTACACAGGTTTTTCTTCTCTTTTTTTTTTTTAACCTAAGACAAATCTGATCATAGGTGTCTGCGTCTTCCAGCTCCCTGTTGACTATCCACATGTGACAAGGGTGCTCCTGTCCCAATTGCCATTTTCTTCTTGTCACAAAGACAGTTTAACCTTATTAACCTGTGCTTTAATCCCAGTCTCAGAATCTCCCTGGTTATATAGGGGTTTCCTAGGGCTAGGCCATGTCACAGTCTTAAGACAACTGGACCATATGGGAAGGCTCCCGGGTTTGCATCCTAGGACCCCCTGGTGCACCTGGGACATGTCCATGCCCATGCTCTGGACTGGATGGCCTGGGGGCATTCTGAGCCTGTTGAAAGTACCTGCATACTCAATCCATTTTGAGTTAATGGGGGAAACTGAAAGTTTGGAGGGTATAGTAGCAGGGAGGGCCATTGTAGATACTAGAGATAGCAAGGATAGAAGTAATATCGGGGTGGATAATGGAGGGAGGGAGGGGAACGGGGGAGAAAAAAAAGTACACTCAATTAGCAAAACGTGAAAAGCTATTTGGTGTTGATGATGTGTGTAGTAATGCCTTTGTCTTGACTGATATGCATGGTAATCGTACTAGAAAAATAAATGTTATACACTGTAAAGATACATGTGGCTAAATGTGATATATATATAAGAAATACCTGTATTGATCTATTTCTCCCAAAAGAAATAGATGGATAATCTTTTTTACAAATGCTCTTTCTCTTTCTTTCTCTTTGTCTAACCATTCCCTATTCCTTGATTCATTCTTTTTAAATTTTTAAACACACTTGTTTCATCTATTTGAGAAAGAAATATATATATTCTTATTTTTTCTTTCTTACGTAGCTAACATACTATCTTCTGCATCTCTCATTACCAGACTTCTTGAAATAACAACACTAAGGTTTCTATCATTCTTTTTTTCTTTATTTAAAATCTCATTCTTTATTGTACCTCTGCAATGGGACTTCATTTTACCATTAAAATTTGTTCTAAAATATTGCAAGTCACATTTTTAAAAATATTTATTATTTGGTCAGCCTCTCACATAATTATGACTTACATATAATCATTACACATCTTTGTAGAGTACAGAATGGACCTTAAAAACATGTATACAGGGAACCAGCAGTTAGCATAATGGCTATGGCACTGGACTCCCAGGTAGTCGACCGCAGTTAGTGTCCTGGACTCGGTGGCTTAAAACTCACACCAGGCGAGTAAGCGTGCATGCCCAGGATCCCAAGAGGAGAATGGAGGAGAAGGGATTGCGGGGTGACCATCCCCCATGGGGGGGGTGATTTCTCGCTTTCTGTCTCTTTGTCTCTCTGTGTCTGTCTGGTGAATGCACGCGCCCTATAGTGAAAATCTCTCAAAAAAACCCAAAAAAACCAAAAAAACAAAAAACAAAAAACATGTATACAGTGTATAATAAGTGAATCACACCTTGCAGGCCAGAACAGCCCTTCCTCCACGTACTGCAGGCTGGATGAACTCAAATCAAGTAACTTGAGTTTCCTAGTTTCCCTCGATGTGGACAAAATGGCATTGGCACACACAGGATAACAACTCCTACCTGCCATCTCTTCTGTCTCTGGGATTTCAGGAACCAGGATCATTCTTGAAGATTGGAAAAAGGCTATAGCAACCCCTCCTCCCCACAGCAGTCTGTGCAGCAGTTTCTGATGAGCTCAAGCCAAGCAGTTTGTGTTTCCTTGTTACTCCTTCTTTCTCTTCTCTCTTCTATCTCTTCAGTCTCTGGGATTGCAAGAACCAGCTACCAAACACATTGTTTTGTTTTATTTTAAAGAATTATTATTATTATTATTATTATTATGTAATTTACTATAGGGCACATGTGCTCACCAGTGAGAAACAGAGAGAGAGAATGCCACCAGGTCTGGGACTTAAACTGTGTTCGGCTATGTGGAAGTCCCACAGCCCAACTGCCATGACTCCCACTGGCACCAAACATGTCTTAACTGACAAATTTAATGCATATACCACAATCCATATTTTTGATAATCTCTCTTAAACACTCGATGAATTTGATCAGCTTCTCAATCTTCAATCTCTTTAGACTTGAGCATCACTGCTTTTTTTAATTGTCATTCAATTTTTTTGTACTATGCAGTCTCTATCTTCTATTACCATTCCCCCATATTTGGTTTGAATTATAATCATTAATTTATCCCTAAGTGACTTTTTTCACTCACAAGCATTGTATTCATTTAAACATGCAATTTATCCCTCTAGTTCTATCATTTCTATAATCCAGTAATTTCTTTTTGTCCACTGGTTGCTTTCCCTAAAATGAATTTAATTATTCCCATCATCTCTGAAAATTTTATCTATCTAGAACTTATCAGTCTGATAAATAATTGATGAAAGAATTATTATATTCTAATATTGGCATTATATTTTTCCTTCATTTTTTTTCTTCCAGTAATAATCAAAATCCATCTTCACACTTCATTGAGAATATAATTAATTCTTAGAGTTCTTCTTGATTTAATAGGGCTAAAAATTAGATTTTTTAAATTCAGCATTTAATATGGATCACTATTGTTTCCAAATGTAAGTCTCACCTGATGAGAAAACAGAATGGTTGAGCATATTATATGTCATATCCAGCTAAACCACAGGAAGATTTTTTATGATAATTGCAGAGAAGCTGATGCTAATTGTGGTAAGTCACTGATTAAATCATACTTTTGCCATTCTAAAATAGCATCTATTACCTATTACAGATTAATAAATTAGAAAAAAATAAAATTTCAATCATCAGGAATTTAATAAATGCTATTTGTAGTATTTACATGCTCTGAGAATGTTACAACACCCATAGTTATATATATATATATATATGAAACAAGATATCTGTTTCAAATTAAAATTTCAAATTTGTTAAATACTTTTGCCAGAAGAGGCAAGTATAAACCCTCTTTAGAGTGCAACATTATTGTTTTTCCCTGAATCTACCTATTACAGATCTTAATTTTATACTCTGAAATGTGCAAAGAGAAGGTAATTCATCTTTAATGATATACCAAGAAGTGTATGCCAGAAACTACCATGAAGAAAAAGGTATCATTTCAAATAGGGGCAACTACTTTCTAAATGACTAACAGTGGGGAGCTTCTCACTCTCAGGTAAATCAGAAAATATGCAAAGTGCCTTTTAACATCCATTTCTTGTAAAATGGATAGCAAGTGTCAGAATAACCTTGTACTTAGAGAGAAATTATGCAAGGATAAAGTGTTAAGTTCCAGAGCAACTCACTTTCAAACCTTTCGGAGCACATCGGCATATGTTTACTGTAAAATTACCAATTGAGATTTAGCTACTAATGATACATATAGGGAATTAATAACAAGGGGACAGGACAGTCTAGGGAACTAAACGTGATGACGACTTTTACTTTTTAAAATAGGAATCCAAATATAAAGGAGTGGAGCTGACTTTTGGGGTAAAATGTGGGCAGCATTGTTGGCTCTAACAATTACTACCCAGGTCATCATGAGATAAACATCTCATCTCTTGAACACTTCTCTTCGTTACAAAATATAAATAATACCTAACATTCGGAGTTGTGTGAGATTTCAAGATTATACATGCAAAAATATGCATATGTAGATCCTCAATAACTTGCAGTTCATATTGTTAGATAGTGAATAGAAATTTCAAGGTAAGTATGTGCTAATGAAAGTACTTGTGTTAAAGAACAAGATGAAAACATCACAAAATTGGGAATAAAAAGCAAAGATTATTTTGTCAGTGCACACAGATCAAGTGCCAATATTGTGTTAAGCAATATGTGGTGAAAATAATACTTTTGTTCTGGGACAGTAGGTATCAGGAAAAACTCGAATCCTAGATCTAGAGTATAGCTTTGTAGATTTCAAAGTGACTGGTTGTTTAATAGGCCTGTTCACATTTTTTTACAGTAAGGTCAGGTCAGAGGTAATAGATAACACACAGGATTCACAGGTTCTGGTCAAGGAGTTCAAAGTGTGCAGACTTGAAAACAATAAACTTGCTGTAATGAGACAGTGTTTGAATATTAAATAAATAAATAAATGTAAAATATATAAAAATGTAAAAAAAATTAAAAAGCAAAGGAACTTTCAGAACCATACTCATATTATGACATTCCTTGTATGTGGGATGATCCTGTATTTTAAGGAAGGGTCAGAAGAGAAAGAACTTAGGCTTAGACCATAACAGTTAAAAATACTGTGTGGCAGATAATCAGGAATTTGGGCTTCGTAGGAAAACAAACCCACCTGAAAACAATTGTATAATCATAGAATTCAAGGATAAGCAGAATGTGGAAACTATAAAATGATACAGGGAGTGACTTCTTACATAAAAAAGCTACAGAATAAGAAACACCTGCTGAGTTGTCTAACAATTGAAACGCTTATTCCTTAAGCATTTTCTATGCTTAGAACAATGGAGAAGGCAGCTCAATGCTACTTGTTTCAATAAACAGAAATATGTATCTTATGAATTAGGAATAACTTAATTATTGGTATGAGGGTTTAAATTTACAGGACTGAAGGATTAACTAAAGACTGAAAACATGTCTATATTCATTATTTGACTATGTTAATATAGTGCTTTCAAATTAATTTTCTATTTTTGAATGACCTGATAAATTTCATCTTCAAAAATATTTGCATAAGAGAGAAAAATTATAACTCCCCCTAAATAGAAGTAAATCTTGTGCATAGCACTGATAAATTATGAAAGTGTAACTTAGAATAAATTAACCCAAAGACAGAAGAAATCTAATATGTAGATTCAAATAGTTTTGGAATAATATTTACCCATTTATTATGTGGAAATAATAAACTTATCTACGGTTTATCCATGGTTTATTAGACTCTTATGAATTGCCATGGATTAGTAATCCAATCCTTATTCAAAGGGGCTAAAGTTTGATTATCATAGCTTTGCCTTTTTTGTTTCAATTAGCAGTCACTATGGAATGTAAGTTGGGGAAAAACAAAGAAATATATATCTAAGAAATTTGGACATTTGTACTCAAATCAACTAATCTCTAACATTTTATTTTTGGATTGAAATAGAAAACTACATGTATATGTTTAATTAATGGTGTTAATTCATGTGGGCAATATTGGTATCACATGAATTATGATACCAATATAGATTTGAGGTAGGTGTACCATTGTCAAATTAATGTTCTCTATTTGAGCATGCACTTTGAACTATTCTGTATGAAAATTCTCCATTGGGGCACATATTTGCACTCGATTATTTCTTTGTTTATTTTGTTGGTTGTTTCTTTGTTTTTGTTTTTGTTTTCCAGTATGGTATATATATTTGCTGGAGAGAGACAGATGGAGAAAAGGATAAGGGAAGTGGAAAATACTCCCTGGGGGGATGATCACACCACAGTCCGTTCTCATCCCTTCTCTCAGAGTATTGGACATGCACACACACATATTCAGCATGATTTTAAAGCTACTGGGTCTGGGATTCAAACCCTGGTGTGAGCTATGTGCAATCCTATGCCTCTACCTCCATGCTACCTACTGGTCTCTGAATTATTTCTCAGCCTCCGTGTTGATGCTGTGGTCATCTTGAGAAACATGTGTATGATGAATTGCTTCTTGCATGTATTATGGTTATTTGGAATAGTTTGATGTTTGTTGAGGATGTTCTTTCTGTTATAGAATCCATGACGGTAGTAGTATATTGTATGTGATGGTATGTGGTATGTCATATGAAAGAGAGGTGAAGGCTGGAAGCTAAGAAGACAAGTGAAAAGTCAAGAGAAAACTTACAGAACCCGTGCTGACTGAACAGCGTATTTCACCTCCAAGATTCCCCGAGGATTAATCTTCATCTCAGTCACTGAGAAGAGAAAACAAAGGATGGAGGTGTTCATGTTGGAAGCTTTTAGGATCTGTTCCAATTAGTGATGATTTTTATTCCCATCCCATTGACTGAAATGCTGCAAAGAAGCCTGGGAAACATTGACTTGCTCCATGCTCATGAAGAAAATGATCCCAACAACTTCTACCATGCAATGATTTTTATACTCGCAATGATGAGTGTAATAACAATAATGCATATTTGGTTTGTGTTAGACAACAAATTGAACATATGTCATTGCTAATTTTTGATACTTTAAAGAGTTCAATAATATTGCTAAGTTTGGGACTATCAAGGAGTAATATTCTTGATTATAAATTCACTGGATTGATGTACCCAATCTATTAGGAATATGACATGTAATAGGATTTTTATAAAAATAAATGATGAAATAAAGCTATTCAAAGTTAAGCTGCAAATTTCAGAATATAACAACCTAAGGTGAAAGAGTTTATGAACAAGATATCTATTTGGTGTTTATCCAACAGAAATAGGCTAATTGTAATTGGGGATTTTTAGTTAGTCATTTGTTGGAAATTAAATAATGACTTTATGTAGGAAAATCTTGATGTGGCTGATCGTATTTTGCCAGGTCAAAGGGTGTCAGTGTTGATAACTTTGAAATATGTGAAGTTATAGACCTGCAAGATCTATCTTCATGAAAATCTATAAAACTAGGGTGGCTTTTCAGCCTTCTTGCTTCTCTTTTATCATTTTCTCCTGTAACACAAAGTTTAAGAAGGAGAAGTGCATTGAATAAATATTTGCAATGTCTACATTAGAGCAATGTCTGTCATCATTTCAGCTTTTCTTTTTTTCTTTAATTAAAAAAAAATTTCAATTTCTTTTGTACATTCAATCACATGTTAGCTTGCAAAGTGAATATTCCAACATGTGTGCATTTCTCACCAGTCTAGTTAACAATACTATAAAGTTATCTTTGATAGATAATAACCCATTTCTTTGTCCCATAAATGACCTACCACTCTATTTTTCTCAATGTCCTTCTTCAGACTCTACTCCTTCACCCGCCTTCTTCTCATCATTTCAAATTTTACAGAACTTTTGAGAATACCGAATGCCTCTGAATGGCACTGAAATATCTGATCACCCTGGAAATACATCTCACAGTGTCCTATTCATTCTTCTTGACCTTTTCTACTTCTTCAGTCTGCCAGCATAATCCCTCGGTCCCCTTGAACTAAGTCTTGTCATAACTTGTTTTTACACAAACATATTTGTGTTGATTACTGAGCCGTCTTGTAGCCCTAATTAAACTAAAACCTCCATTAGGTAAGGAAGCAAATTTCCCTGTTAATAGATGGTACAGCTATTGAGTAAAATGTCATGATTTCTCAATTATTACTTTTTATTCCGACTTTTGAAATTTGTATGGTCATATTATTAACTCAGATTTACGTGTAGTTTCTCTAACTCACCTTACTTTAACTAAAGATAGGATAAATGTATCAAGCCCTTAATGTAATAATATTTAGATGTAGCCCTAATGAGACAAGAAAGAAGGACAAAGCTTATAAAAGAAAAATAATCAGCTTTATAACATTGTCCTAGATACTGCCATGGGATATGCATATTGCTCCTTTAAGTTTCAATACCACATTATCTTTGACAAGACTTTATCGTTTTACCTCTTTTGATCTTCAGATTTAACATAGTTTGATTGACAGTGTACATAACACACTCATTTTAGTCAAAGAATATTTGGATTTGTTTGAAATCCAAAAACAAAACAAAAGGAATACTGGTTGCATACAGCAATGCTTTTTATAATTCTAAAACATTTGCTCATCTATAAAACACTATATGGATTCTCCAACTTCTCCAAGCTTTTTCAAAGAGAATGACAGAGAAATTAGGATTTGTAATTTACATATATGTGACATTCACAATGTCAAATATGTGACATTTGTAATGTACAGATATGTGACGTTCATAATGTACATATATGTGAAAATTCCATACCTGTTTTTGTGTGTACATTGCTATTGTTAACTTGCATACTATTTGTCTTTCCTATCAAATTTTAAATAACTAATTATTACAGAAATAATTCTTAAACTTCATTATGAAATTTCAAAATTATTCATTATTCTTGCAAAAGTATTCTAGAATATCTTACCAAATTTTTTCTTAGCCTATCTACATGAGACTCTAGTCCAGACTAGATATATACACATTTTATATATTTAAATTACTTGCATGGTAATTTAAATATATAAAATTTAGTATAAGAATTGCTTAGCTCTCTTTTGTTATTATATGTCATTTATTGTTATTAATAATAGACTATTAATGATTAACTACAAGGAGCTTTTAAAGGGATCAAAGCGGACGTGGAGGAATAGATAACAAAGCAAATGTACATAGCAGCTGTTGCCTCAAGGCTAAGATTAAAGACATGTGGACCGAACAAAAACTTGAAAAGACTCTAGAACTCAAAATCAGAGCTCATTTGAGAAGGCAGGCTGATGCAGGAACAAACACCCTACCAGCGGTGGGCCACCTTACCAGGAACCATGGTCCAGAGTTTCATACTGAGTCCCATTGCTAGTACAGAAACAAACTGGACGTGGCTTGCAGGACATAGATCTTTGTCTATGTGGCTTATGTGACAAGCACTACTGGGCCGACTGCTGTCCTCCCCTCAACAGAGCACCCCAGAAAAGAAAGACACAAGACCTTTCATTTTCTCTGTCCACTTTGTGTCCTTCCAGTCCCCTCCAGCCCCCTGACAGAGGTCACACTGCAGAAATAGGCCAAAGAATAAATAGATTTGGAGCTGTGAAGAAGTAAATTAAAAATTGGCACAGATCACTCTATTGGCTGCTAAGCTGCTGTATGTCTCTTTCTATACCCATTTAAGTTCCACTTAACAAGATTCTGCTATCCTTCCTGCATGAGATGTTCTTATATTCCTTTTCCAAAAATGTGGAGACACACAGTTGCAACAGTCATAGAATATTTATCTTTGACTCGGTCACTTACCTTTCAAATTCAGTCGCAGTCCCGTTGAATATCACAAATTTCTCCTTTAATAACTTGCCAAACAACTTTATAAAATGATAAGAAAGGAGATAAAATAGTTAATTAAAAAATAGGTACAAACAACAACAAAAGTCAGAGCTATTGTAGCCTTGGTCTCTGACTTTTGAGGTACCTAGTCCATATCTCCCTCGCCTGCAGCAGAGCCTCAGTTAGATCATGCAAGCTTTTGCTCACGAAGAGAATGAGTGCTATAGAATCCAGAAATTGTAGTGTGTTGTCTTCCATTGATTGTAATTGTTGAACATTGAAACATTCAGAGGAGTTCATAGAACTCCCTGGGTTTTAGACATGATTCTTGTCCTCGATTTATACCAACAACTCAAACTCCTTTGGTAGTTGAGGGCGACCACTGAAGCCAGAAGAATACTCCCATTTCTGCCTATTGTTTGAAGACCATAAACATCTCCACAAAGGCCAAATGGCACTCTCATGATAAATTTCAAGGCAATCATTCTAAGAAACTTAATGGAAGACTGCCCCCACTTGGGAAGCAAGAAGCAAGAGCTTTATACCAAAAGAGTTACGTTACTTCACTTCGATTTATTCATTTCCAAAATAGTTTAGGTGGCTGCAACTGAGACAGTCCATGGAGACATCTTACTCAAAAAGTAAAGTGCAGCTGTAAGAATACTCTTACTTCAAGGTCTTATTCCTCTGGTGGCATCATATGTGCTTTATTCTTTTTCTTCAGTTTTTCTATCTATCTATCTATCTATCTATCTATCTATCTATCTATCTATCTATTTATTTACTATAGGGCACATGCACTTGCCATACAAAGACAGAGATATAGAGACACAGAGAGGGAAAGTGAGAAATAATCCCACCTCCAGGAAAATGGCCACAGTGCATCCCTTTTCCATTCTTTTCTTGGGATTTTGGGCATGCAGGAACATGCACCCAACATACTTCTCAAGCTGGGACTCAAACCATGCAGTGGGCCATGTGGGATCCAGAGCCTTAATCTCCATTCCACCTGCTGGCACTAGAAAGAGAGTTTTTAATAAGCCACCCCACCTTTAATCCAGTAGATTCTGAATTGGAGGTTTATAACAAAACTATTCATCCCATTTAACATGACCCCATCATGATCCTTCCTTGCCATGCAGACTGCCATAAAGATAGAAAAGGCACTCTGTGAGTCCATGCAGGGAGCTTCAGAAAGATGCATTAGTTCTTTATTACTGCTATGAAAAAGAATTACTGAAGCTTAGTAACTTCAAACAATGAGATTTATTAATGTACAGTTCTACAGATAAGAAGATTGACACAGTTTTCAATGGTTAAAACCAAGGTGTCAGTAGGTTGTGTTTCTGAAGGTTCTAGGGAAGAATCGTTCTGCTCCCTATTTCACTTTTGGGTTATTCGTAGGGTTTGGTTTCTTGTAGCTCTGGAACCAAGGTTCCATTTTCCTTCTGGCGTTAAGCTGCGGTCTAGATGCTGCCTCGTTCTCTGATTCATGACATCCTGTTTCCATATTACTCTGATTCCATCCAGCAATGGTCCAGTCCTTGCCAAATCACACCTCTCTGACCCTTCATTCATAGATGGCTCTCTCTAACCACAGCCAGCAAAGTCTCTATGTTTAAGGACTTACATGATTGGATCAGGTCCACCTACGTTAAAACTTCTATTCTTTTTCTCACTTAACTCATTCTTAACTGCTGACCTTTTAGTATTATTAGTATTCACAGTTCTAGAGAGTGCATGTGTTCACCAGAGAGAAAAAGAGAGTGAGAGAGAGAGAGAAAACAACCTGATTGGAGCATAATCAAATTGCAATCCTTTACCCTCCATCTCACATGTACACACATGCCAAGCATGTCGGGGCCAAGATTCAAACCAAGGTTGACTATGTGTATTCAGGCTCACTCTGCAGTACTGCAGTATGGGGCCAGCCCTGACTCTTCATACATCACAGGAAACAGAACTCATTGGATGTGAATTCACTTAATCACACACATCTTTACAATCCAGGAATATTTGTATCCATTGTTTTGTATTTTTTTCCCTAGGTACAATAGAGACCATATTGTTCCTCTAAGCACTTGTCATGCCTGCTTTTACGCTCTGTCATTCACAGATCCAAAATATAACAGCTAGCTGGCTCAAATTATGACACTTAATTGACCTATTTCGTTATAGCTCTCTAAGACACTATTAGGTGATACTTTTTTACGTACATTTGAAGAATTTTTAGTAAGGTCCATATAGACCTAAGCAAACAAATGATTAATGTGAAGGTCCCTGAAAACTAGTAACATTGAAAACCATTGCCAAACAGTGACAAATCATACTGCTATTGCATGACTCCCTATAGTTGAATGAAAGATGGGCCACACTGTGCTGTAATTATGGCTCTTTAACACCACTGCCTGAATCAGAGTAACAAGAAGGCATAAGAATGACGAAAAATATACTTTTTTCTCCTTCTGCTTTTTGTTATCTTGAAATGGATCTCATCGACTGATTCCAACTCCAAGCATGCTAGAAAGCCAGTCCAGGTGACCCAATCTGTGAAGGTCAAATCTGAGAGTACAGAATAGGATAAAGGAAAGTAGAAAAGTAAGTAGAGAATAAGTAGGTGTGAAGCAAATTAACTGAAACAATAGTATACTTTTGGGCTTTTGTACTCAGTTCTTTACATTTCATAAAGATGAAGGCCCACTCAAGCTGATACAAGGCAAACACAAATTCTCATCGGCCACCATATTTCTCATGTCAATTCACTTACCATCTTCACTTAGAATTAAAATCATAAAAGGAGCTACCTCCAAACACGAACAGGAAAAATAAAGGGGTGAGGAATGAGTAAATATAACACACATAGAACTTCTGCAGTCCAGGCTTAGTCCCAACTAAAGAGAGTAGAAAATGATGAGTATTTAAAAATGAGGTTGATTATCATAACTGCCCTCTACTATCAGTTTTCTGGTCCTTTTCTTCGTTGTCATGAAGAGAGATTCTTTATCCAGGAAACTTTCCTTCTCAGACCGAACACACTGTCACTTCTATTAAGAAGTTTGTTTTGGGGCCAGCAGATGGCACGATGTGAGCACTGGACACCCACATGGCCAACTCTATCCTTCGCACCAGGTGACACGGATTCTTCTGCTTCATCCTTTGCAACAGTAAATTCTGCATGCTCAACACAGAATTCTATGCTATAACATTATTTCTTTTGATTCCGTACTCCAAAAACCCTTCACTATCCTGCAATTTTCAGGACTTTTTTGTCCCAAGTCATAGTTAACTTTCCACAGGCTTCTCAGATTGGGCAATTTCCACGATTGTGAACCACTCACACATTCCTCTCTTCACATATTATCGAAATGAAATATTTAGCTAGCAGACTTAGAGTTTTCACTAGATAATAAGCAGTTCATGATGAAGAAAAATGTCATATATTCTTAGTTCTCCTCATTTCACTCTAGAATGTAAAGCAATATTTGCTTTGTTAATCATGGCACCTAAAATCAAAACTAATTCTGGATAAAACAAACCAAGCGGTAATTTGTTTGATGTGAAGACACTCAAAACTTTGCACTTTTTAGTAAGGTTCTTGGGTTATATTTCTAACTTTAAATCCAGGGAGCGTATTTATGAACAGAGAGAGGAACAAAATGACTCTACAGTAGAATGTAATTAATACTTTGTAAATAGTGCAAATTTAAAATTGTTAATATGAAGCTGATTCTAAAATTCAATTTTTACACATTATAAAATTGTTGGATCTATTTAGAAAGGCTTTCTTAGTAAAATACTAAACATCTAATTAACTGTCTTAAAATCTTATCTGTTATTTACAATTTTATATCTCACAAACATTTTTTTTTTGAAGAGGTTTTTGCTGTAGGTTGCGTGCACTTGCCAGACAGACAGAGACAGAGAGATAGAAAGCGAGAAAGCACCCTCCAGGAGGGATGGCCAAGCCGCAATCCCTTCTCCTCCATACTCTTCTCGGATCTTGGGCACACACGTACACATGCCTGGCGTGAGTTTAAGCCACTGGGTCTGGGACTCAAACCGCAGTCGACTACATGGGAGTCCAGTGACATAGCCATGACACTAACTGCTGGTCCCTCTCACAAACATTTTTGAATACAGGTCACTCATTACATGTTTGACAAACTGCTGATCACAGAAATAGTTTTGTGAGCATAAATATTGAAATTATAATGCTCTTTATTAAAACAGAAGTTTACCTAGGTGTGTAAAGACAAATTTCAAAGACAGAAATTGTTTTTTTAATTTTTATTTTAAGAATGCTCCTCTACAAGGTTATTCCAGCCAGTGTAAAATAAAAAAGTTTATTTACTTGAAATAACGCAATACCTTGGGTAAAGAATTGATTATATGTATATAATTATTTCCTAATATTCTCACTGAAAATGTAATGAGTAAATATGCACAGTTCCTTCCTTTGTAAGACTGAGGATTATTTTTAGGCATTTTCACTTGCCCTTGTATAACTATACATGCACTCCTTTAAGCAAAACTGAGGTATGCAAATATAGCTCTTCTTACAAAAGATAAACCAGAAAGGCATTTTTGTATTTTTTTAAATAACTCATAATCTTATGTAAAAAAATAGGAGAGAGACTTGGTTTAGAATTTACCTTTATATAATTTTATTAGCATAATTTGAATATCAGAATTTCGTTTAGCAATTCAGGACTTTACCTTAGATGAATCATGTTAATAGATAAAGCATTGCATTCACTGGTCGATTTCATTTTATTTTTTCTTATAATTTGTGGTTTAACCCCTTAATACTGCAAGTCAAATGCAAAGATTTCCCATGTATTTCAAGCTCTGGTGCATACTTAATTTCTTTTTGTTTTCATGTTAACTCAAGACTGGAAACTGTATGTTCACAGGAATTGGAATTTTTTGTCCTCATTCTGAGTTACTCCTAAGTGTCTTTGACATTTGTGTCTGGTTTTGGGTTCTCTCCTGTACAATATTTTGAATATTCTTTTAATATACATTTCAGAAATCTTTATATTGGCAATGTTCAGATCTCCAGTTAGTAAGTGTTTTGTTTGTTTGTTTGCTTGCTTGCTTTCATTTTTAGCAGGAGATATTTTTGCCATAGGGCGCATGCGCTCGCTGGAAAGACAGAGAAACAGAAAGAGAAAAATCGCCCCCTCAGGGAGTATGGCCACTCTGCAATCTCTTCTCCTCCATTCTCCTTTCAGGATTTTGGGCACACACACATCCCCAGTGTGAATTTTAAGCCACCAGGTCTGGAACTGAAACTGCTGTCAACTACATGAGAGTCCAGTGACGTAACCATAATGCCATCTGCTGGTCCTTTGGCAGATGTTCTTAATCTAGTCAACCCTTCAAAATTCAGGATGTTCCTGTCACCTACAAGAATGGCTTTCTCAACTGTCAGCCTTTAAAAACCTTAAACTACTCCATCCCCCAGTTGGTCTTCCTTGACTGAATTATCTAATTGTTACAGTGTTTTTATAATATCATAAATCCCTCCTTCTTTTGGTCTTGGGTTATATAAATGTATATGTCACTATATGTACTATAATCACTTAAGAGCTTTAAAAATAGAAGCAATTTGTGTAAAATTATCAGCCAGATTTTTCCACATAAGGACTTGGCATATGCTATCATAATAGAAACAGGATGAGAACAAAGAAAAAGGTCTATATAGGTCGGAAAACAAAATAGAATGAAATCTCTTTGGAGACTAACATCCAGCTAACAAGTCCCTCCAAGTCTGTAAATGCCTCTGTCTTTGGCTTGCTGGTTAAGAATTAGTGAAATGGTATGCAGTGACCATGCCTTCTCATAAAATGATTTTGAGCAAGATGCCCAAAGGAGCCAGAGGAACTATAGGGTTATTTTCATAACAAGGTTGACTATCAAACCTATGAAAGTGAGGCTGAAACTCTCTGAGTTAATCCTGAAAAGAATTTATGTATTCTCTGTTGCTACCTGTATCAATTTCCACCACCCAACTTTTCTGTTTTAAGTATCACAATTGTTGCCATTATCCAGTCAGGCCCTAAGAGCCCTAATTTCTCTGTCTACTTGTCTGTATTTTAATCCAGGCAAATTACAGCAATGTAAAACACATGTACAAGTGTGTGTTTGACTCTAACCAGTTCTGTTTACACGAAAGAATACATATATTCTCTGTTGCTACCTGTATCAATTTCCACCACCCAACTATTCTAAGTATCACAATTGTTGCCATTATCCAGTCAGGCCCTAAGAGCCTTAACTTCTCTGTCTACGTGTCTGTATTTTAATCCAGGCAAATTACAGCAATGTAAAACACATGTACAAGTGTGTGTTTGACTCTAACCAGTTCTGTTTACACTGCTTCAAATATCATCCAGGTAAATGTCATCTTACTGTGTCTGGTCAAATCGGCTCTGGGAAATTTTTAAATAGTCATTTTCTTCCATCTCTTTTCCTCTCTTTCACTCACTCCTTCTTTTTTACTGTAGAGATGTACCCAACTACATGCAGACACTCACATATACTCACATTGTGATGTTTAAAATGCCTTCGAAGTAGTGACTCTCCTATTAGTATTTCTGTGATGTTAACTTCTCCAGCCACCAATACAAAGCTATACCAAATCTTAAACCACATAGTCAGCCATGTTCAAGGAGCTCAAGTTACCTTAAGTTCCATACCACCTGCAGGCCCTAAAATTCTTGTCTTTCCAATATTGTCTTTCTATCTGTGGACATAAAATATTTATTTAGATTTTCTTGGGGCCCGCAGGTGGCATGGTGGTTAATGCGCTGGACTCCCACAAGGCCAATCATAGTTTGAGTTCTGGATCTGGCAGCTTGAAACTCACAAAAGATGCACGTATGTGCACGTCCAAAATCCCAGGAGGATAGTGGAGAAGAAAAGATTCTGGCATGGCCATCCCCCCAGCAACAGGATTTACTTACTTTCCTCTCACTGCCTCTCTCTTTCTCTCTGTCCTTCTTGTAAGTGCACTTGTCCTATGGCAAAATAATAATAATAATAATAAATTTAAAAAATGATTTTTTAAGAGGTTATTGCTATAGGGCACGTGTTCTCGCCAGAAAGACAGAGACAGACAGACAGACAGAAAGCGAGAAATGACCTCCCTCCCGGGGGGGATAGGCACACTGCAATCCCTTCTCCTCCATTCTCCTCTCGGGATCTTGGGCACGCACGCACATGCGCCCAGTGTGAGTTTAAGTCACTGGGACCAGGACTCGAACCATGGTTGACCACATAGGAGTCCAGCAATACAGCCATTATGCCAACTGCTGGTCCCCCAAAATGAATTTTCCTTATTGCCTTTTAAGAAAGCTTTATGAAAAGCATGCACATATACTCTACATCTTTTGCTACCCTTCCTAGGGACATTATATATTTTGTTGCTTTTGCAAATAACGTATTTTACACTATGCATTTAAACTGTTTATTTCTGATTATAAATTGAAATAAATAGATGTAGTTTGACTGCACTTCCATCTCTCTTGTTAAATTGTCAGATGTATTACAATTCACTTCCATAGATTTTCTTTTAAGGGTAAACTTTTCTTTCATAATTTAATCATTAGAGATTTCATATTGATTAAATTTTTAATTTAAGTCCACAATGGGACAAAGTTTGAAAAGTATATTTAGGTAACAAAAAATAAGAGCACAAAAATTCAAGTGTTAAGGAGAAGTAGATCATCTAAATTTCTTATATTTTGATTCTAGGATTTTAAATTGGTACACCACCTTGGAGAACATCTTGACATTCTCTTAAAAAGATACATCTCCATATCCAGGAATTCTTGACATAAATATGTTTGCAAGAGAAAATTTAACATATGAGCATATGTGAACTTAAAAAGATGTATAAGAAGTCCCATATAAGTACTGTTCATAATAGCAGAACCTCAAAATTCCTAAAAACACAGTACAAAAAAAACTTGTACTATATTCACAAAGTAGATTATTAGCAATAAAATTAATGAACCAGAGATACCTACAGTAAGATAGATGTACTTTAGTGACATAATACTGTGTTTGGGGTCTTCAAAATGTTTTTTGTAAATGTGTATTTCATTGTACTGTAAATGTGTGCTATAAGTAACTATGTGTGGATTTCAATTTTTCTGGCACCAAAATAAATTTGTACTTTAATTTCATTTTTTTTATGAACTTTTTGAAGTTCCTTTATATATAAAATAACAAAAGGACCCAAAAAGAAACATACAGAATAATAATCTTTAAAAATCGGGGGCCGGCAAGTGGCATGGTGGTTAAAGGCGCTGGACTCCCACATGGCCGACCATGGTTCAAGTCTCGGAACTGGTGGCTTGCTTGCTTACTTCCTTTCTCTCTCTCTGTCTCTCTTGGATCAAACTGGAAAATAATAATGATAATAATAATAAATAAAGTTGAATAAAAATAATTCTTTAAAAAAATAGTTTTTAAAAATTGTACTAAAAAAAAGCAATTTACAAACCAGAACATTTTAAAAGAAAAGAGACAGAGGGAAAGATTGGCAAATTTTGCAGTGATTTACCTCTAGGTGTGGGTCATCAGGTAGATAAGAGAGAAGTAGAGTTTAATGACTGGTTTTGGTTGTGTTCTTACTTTGGGTAGTTGATTAATAAATATTCATCGTATTATTTTTAAAATAGCATAAAAATAGAGTAGGTATGTGTATGCTATTGAATTATGCATTTGGTCCTATATGATACAACCAAACCAAAGAGAACTAAGACCCTAAATAAAGAATATACATTATAATACAAAATACATTTAAGAAATTTGTTTTTCCTTAGCAATTATTTTTCTATACAGTTTCTGTTATTGAATTCTTTAAGAAACTATTTTCAAAGGTACTTTGAATATGTAAGTATATATTCATGTATTTATACTTTAAAATGTAAAGAGAGACTTAAAAAATGTAGAGAGGATTCAAACATGATTTTTAATTACATCGACAACTGACCAGTCTTTGTTTAGATTTTAACTTCACCATTTTCAAGAGAGAGAGAGAGTGAACTAGTGACTTAAAAATTTTCAGCCTTCTTGTCTAATACAGTTTTATAATACCACCATTTTCAACAAACCACTTTAAGCTATTTGTGCTTTCATAAATTCTCTCCCTATGACTGGAATGACCTTTTGGGGACACAATCTAATATTTCCCTTTCTATATTCCTTTTTTTTGGGGGGGGGGAGAGATTTTCGCTATAGGGCGCGTGCATTCGCCAGACGGACAGAGAGAGACAGAGAGACAGAAAGCGAGAAATCACACCACAGGAGGGATGGCCATGCTGCAATCCCTTCTCCTCTCGGGATCCTGGGCATGCACGCACACGCGCCCGGCATGAGTTTAAACCACCGGGTCTGGCACTCGAACCTTGGTCAACCACGTGGGAGTCCAGCAACATAGCCATTAAGCTAACTGCTGGTCCCTCTATATTCCTTCTTGATAAAATTTGATACTGGGTGTTGGGTACAGGATTTAACAATGAAAAAAATCGCTAATTATAATAAAACATAAGCTAAATTTTAGCAAAAATATGAACAAGTATATAAAGTGGATAGAAGAATAATTAAGAAAGGAAGTTTTCTTTGGTATTTAAGTAAAATCTTAAGGAAAATATTTTAGACCAAATTATCTTTACTAAATTAACTTGAGCTAATTTTTGTGTTTTCATTTTGTAAATTACTGAATTTTTTTGGCATGTGTATTTGTGTGTGTGTGTGTGTGTGTGTGTGTGTGTGTGTATGTTTTAATAAACATTCTCACCATTAGGGATTCTGTTTAGATTTAATTTTTAACTATATGGATTTACTAAAAGTAAATATTAAGAGTGAATAAAAGGATAAATGTATGTAGTTTCCTCTCCCTTAGAACTTGCTTTAAATATAGTGAACCGTAGAAATATACTTCGGAATTTTTTGGTAATTTCTGTAGGAATCGGTATGTGAAGATGTGACATTCCATTTTCCATTTCTATTAATAACTAAACTTGAACTTCGTTCCATATCCCATGTCATATCTTTACCTGGTAGTTGTAGTGGGCTGACAATGGTGAAAAGTAAGTGCATAATAATAGTAAGAAGAAGAGGTAGGCTAGTCCTCTTCTCACTTTGCCAGAAAGTATTTAACCACACTTAAGAATAGATGCCTAGTTAGGAATATTAACAGAGTTAAATCTCCTGTCATAGTCTTTGTTTTTAAGGTTTAAGATAGCTTAACGGATAGGCTATATATTCAATTTCTACAGGGCTATAAGTTAAGATTTAACATATATAATGCATTGCTTAGTTTATTTTCACACTTAAGGAAAAAGTTTGAGTTAAGACAGCTTGTTTGAATGAAAGCAGCCATTGAACTCAGTTTCATCGGAACCTTTTTAATGGGAGCATTTTCATGTGCCTAGCCCTGCTCAGCCCTGAGAACAAAGCCCTGCTGTTTAAACGCTGTCCCTGTTCTCCAGGAAACTACAACTCATTTGGCGACAACGACACATCAATATATAAAACAATTTGAGCGGACCATGGAGCTACTTTTAATCAGCCTAACACAGTTGCTGGAAGCATCTACTGAATTAGTTTTGTTCAGCCGCAAGTTCAATCCCAAACTTAACATCATTGCCCTTGCTGATGTGGCTCTGAGCCAGGGTAGGCAAGAGGCTAACAAAATTTGTCCAATTTACTCTAAGCAATTTGATTTAACTGGCAGTTGTTACCTTTGTGTCCCATCTCCTGACAGGCAGATTTAGAGTCTCACAATCTCCAGGCAGGCTGCACGCCAGGGTGTCAGGACCTAACTGTAACTGCCCTGGCTCTCCTCACTGTAATCGCTATCAACAGCACACAGATTAACACTGCACAGGCAAAACACAGGGCAGTGATTAAAACGCCAAGATTTTTTGTGTGTGCAGAAGAAGTTCTTCACTTATTTGGAAAATAAACTAATAGACCTTGCTTTGGTCCCTAAGCTGACAGGAGGCCTCAGCTTTCTTCTGCCTGAAGTTGGATGTAAGTTGCATACCTCCTCTGAAATGCAACGAGAAGAGATCTTTAATTATAACAGGGTGAAATACATGTATAAAGCAAAAAACAAACAAAAAAAAATGAATCTAGAATCATTAACTGTAATGGCTCAAAAGTATTTAGATTATACTGATTCAGAAGGCATTTGGCGGGAACCAGCAGTTAGTGTAATGGCTAACATCTGGCGGGAACCAGCAGTTAGCATAATGGCTATGTCGCTGGACTCCCACATAGTCGACTGCGGTTCATGTCCCAGACCCGGTGGCTTAAAACTCACGCCGGACGCATGTGCGTGCGTGCCCAAGATCCCAAGAGGAGAATGGAGGAGAAGGGATTGTGGCGTGACCATCCCCCCTGGGGGATGATTTCTTGCTTTCTGTCTCTGTCTCTTTCTGTCTGTCTGGCGAGCGCATGCACCCTATAGCGAAAACCTCTCCAAAAAAAAAAAAAAGAAGACATTTGACTACCAATTGCAAGCATGAAAATATACTTGAGTGTTCAAATGTAATGGCAGAAGTTTGGTTCTATTTTTGCCTTGGATATTTCATGCTTACTTAGTTTTGTTTGCATTTGCACTAAGGGTGGAACTGTTCTGTTGTGTTGTAAAAGCATGTGTCTTATTATGGGGTATCTCTGTTCCACACGCATAACTCTTGGATAAAAATGATGATAAACCAATACTTGCTCTGTGGAGCCATTCTTCTTTCCTGAAATTAGAATTGGCTTTCTTACCTCATCTGACTATCCTAAGAATTAGGTCATAAAGATCTATGAGCCAGGAATATAGCTACTCAATAAAAACTGTTGAGTAAATCATCGAGTAAAGATTTTTGTAACTACATTCTCAGCAGGTTTTATATCATGAAATATAAAAGCCTCCTCAGTTCAAATGCTCTATGTTTTATTCTGAGTTTCCTACATTTTTCGAGCCCAGTCCAAAATTCAGATAATTTTAGCTTTTACAATAAAATTGATTCAATAATTATGTAAATACACATGATTTTCTCTTGTAACAATCACATAATTATATATGAATATAAACATCGTTTCAGAAACAGTTATTTGCCAAGAATCATGGTCTGAATTTTTAATAATAATTTTTCTTGTTATGTTTTATATATATATATAATATACTCATAATCTTTCTTGTTATCTTTAATATATATATATATTACAATCTTTCAAATAATCTTTATGTTGGTTATAGCATATTAGTCTCCTACAGCATTTAAAATTTACCACAAATGTAGTGGCTTAAAACAATAGAAATATATACCTTCGCCAGAAATATATACCTTCGCAGTTTTGAAGGAGTTATACCCTGAAATGAATGTGAGTGTTGCCCTGGGCAGGGCTCAACTCTGCAAAGGCTCTAAGAGAGAATCCTTCTTACTTCCTGCAGTAGTTCACATCTCCATGTATTCTTTAGCTAGTGTGGTAACTAACATACGTCTAATTCTTGCTGCCATCTCTACATGACCTTGTTTTCAGTGTCTCTGAGAGAAACAGAGACAAATACACAGAAAGCGAGTGAGAAATCTCCCCCCGCGATTGTCACACTGCAATCCTTTTCTCCATTCTTCTCTCAGGATTTTTGAGCACATATGCGCAGGTGCTCAGCATGTTTTTCAAGCTATGTGGAATGCTGACCATGGTGTTGGCCATGTAAGGTCAAGTGTCTAACTACAACACCCTGGCTGGCCCACGTATACACTTTTTATTAAACGTAATAATAATAAAAAAACTTTAAAGTAACTTTCACAGCTTATTGGTGGATATATCTTGGGGGAGATCGCAATTTAAAGGCAGTAGTAATACAGCATCTATTTGATGTAGGAAAAATTTTTACTTAGTAGCAAGTAATTACTTTTGTTAGTAACTTTAGAAAAGATCTACAGGTCAGCCAGACTATGAGGAGAAATGAGGGAAGAAATCGCTAGGGCCAGGGCTATGGGAGGTTGGCATTCTGGTTACAACAGGAGCAAAGGAAGCCAAGAACAGAGGTGAGATTTGAGCAAATGTGGAGATTTCAGCAGTCACTGCACCAAGAACCACACTCTTCTTTAAGTTACAGGCACCCTCTCTCTACCTCCTGTTCATGACAACATAATGAGAAGAAGTCTATGAGTTATTACAGGAAAATGAACATGTGGCTTGTCTGTATTACTTGTATTTTTATTATTATTATTTTAGAGAGAGATTTTGCTATAAGACCCATGTGCTCACTGAAGAGACAGAGAAAGACAGACAGAAAGCAAAAAAAAAAAAAAAAAAAACTTCCCTGGGGTGATGGCCACACCACAATCCCTTCTCCTCTTGAGATTCTGGGAGGCATGCACATGCACCCAGAGTGAGGTTTTGTTTGTTTTTTTGTTTGTTTTTAAAGAATTATTTTATTTATTTTTATTCATTGTCATTATTTTTAATTAATTAATTTGTTAGTTAATTTTGAAGTTGTCCAGAGAAGACAGAGAGAGAGAGAAGGAAAGTGAGAAAGCAAACAGCCAGGTCCAGGACTCGAACTGTGGTCAGCCATGTGGGAGTCCAGCTGCCTTAGCCACCATGCCACCTGCCAGCCACCAGAGTGAGTTTTAAGTCAGTGGGTCCAGGACTGGAAACACAGTCGAGTGTGTAAGTCCAGTCACATAACCAGTATGCCACCTGCTGGTCCCAGTTTGGCTATATTAAACACAGAAGTAAAGCTAGCGATTAATGTCCAAGGTGTGCATACAGTAAAATGTGAGATCGTGTGAGGAAGATTATGAGTAACGAATTTGCTATGTAACTGTCACTTGATGAATTTTCACTATCCTGGTTTTTATTCATTAAAATGAAATTAAATATATGTGAATCTATGTTGCCCCAATCTAATAGTGAATAAAGAAAAAATAGTAGGAAGATTGTTTCTACAAGATGAGACTGTTGAGCATGAAAAGATAGTTATAGGGAACAGCAGTTGGTGTAATGGCTACGTCACTGGACTTCCATGTGGTCTACCACAGTTCGAGTCCCAGACCCGGTAGCTTAAACTCATGCCAAGTGCATGTGTTTGTGTGCCAAATATTCCCAAGAGGAAAATTGAGGAGAAGGAATTGTGGTGTGGCCATCCCCCCTGGAGGGTGATTTCTCACTTTCTGTCTCTCTGTGTCTCTGGCAAGTGCTTGCATCCTATAGAAAAAAATTCTGTCTAAGAAAAAAAAAAAAAAGATTGCAACAGTATTGTCTCGGGACCAGCAGGTGGCCTAATGATTACATCGCTGGACTCTCACATGGCTGACCATGGTTTGAGTCTCAGACCTGGAGGCTTGAAACTCACACCAGGTGTATGTGCGTGTGTGCCCAAGATCCCAGGAGGAGAATGGAGGAGAAAGGACTGGGGCACGGCCATCCCTGTTGGGGAGTGATTTCTTGCTTTCTGTCTCTCTCTGTGTCTCTCCAGTGAGTGCACATAACCTTTTTAAATAAAGATTAAAAAAAAAGTTTAAATACTTTAAATACTTATACAAATAAGAAAAACATGAAAATTCATTAGAAGGTAGTAAGGCATAGTCATGACTTAGAATTTCTCAGCAGATTAAATAGCAAATATAATTTTTTAAAGAATTATTTTATTTTTTAACATTTATTTATTTATTTTATTTGACTAGAGAGGGAGAGAGAGAGAGAGAGAGAAAGAGAGAGAGAAAGAGAGAAAACAAGCTGCCAAGTCCGGAATTTGAACCACAGTCAACCATGTGGGAGTCCAGCGCCCTTAACCACCTGCCACCTGCTGGCCCCAATAGCAAATATAATTTAATTCAAATATTTAGGTTAAATATTTTTATAGACATCTTATGAAAAATATGTGTAATTCCATTCATCAAATTATTTAAGGCAGATAAATGGTTCATTAGGAATTTTTTTTTTACTGAAAATCATTTTTTTTCTTTTTTTTTTTTTGGATAAGTTTTTGCTATAGGGCACATACACTTGCCAGAAAGACAGAGAGAGAAAGAGAGACAGAGAGACAGAAAGCGAGAAATCACCCCCTGGTGGGGTAACCACGCTGCAATCCCTTTTTCCTCCATTCTCCTCTTAGGATCTTGGGCATGCATACACACGTGCTCAGCATGAGTTTAAGCTGCTGGGTCCAGGACTCGAACTGCGGTCGACTACATGGGAGTCCAGCAACATAGCCATTATGCTAACTGCTGGTCCCCTGAAAATCAATTTTTATAAGAGCAAAATATGGTTTTAAAGTTCTTTGATGTGATTAAGCTACATGTATTAATTTACTTTGGCAAATAATCTCATTCAAAAATCTTAATTATAGGCCAGAGGTCAGAATCTACTAGGTTGAAGACATCTCATTCATAATCTGGATAAATGGAGATTAGAATTTGGATAAATCACCTTATATATGACATTTTCAGGTGTCTGCACTGCTCAGGACACAGAATAATTGGCAAATGAACAGCATACATCATAAGCTACTTAATAAAATATGACGACAGCCTAAGGGAATGGAATGAAATATTTCATCAGAGGAAAACACACATGTACATTTTTGGAAGAACATTCCTCATTATAGCTCTGAGACAGGGTTTCCCTTCATGCAATTACATATGACGGTGTGAAAACATATCAAATGTAATGGATCATGGAGTTCATGGTAAATTTCCAAATATGTATCCACTATGTATTAAAAACATCCTATTTATCATGTATGTATCCACTATGTATTAAAAACATCCTATTGCCACGTTATATTCTAAATGCTTCTCAGTACCCACAGGTGGCTAAAAGCAACCCTTTGAAGTAAAATGATTATACCTACAGTACAGATGAAGCTGCTAAAACACAAAGACAGGAACTAATTTGCCCAAGGTCATACACGGATAGCACATGAAAGAACAAAGACAGGGGGCAGAGGAGAAGGAAAGAAAAACTTATGGATCAAGTGTGGTGGGTAGCACGGGAAATAAGATCTCCCTCTCTCTCTCTCTCTTTTTATTTTTTTTATTTTTGCTACAGGGTGTATGCACTCATTGGAGAGACAGAGAGAAAGAAAGAGACAAAACATCCCCCAAGGGGGATGGCAGTGCTGCAACTCCTCCTCCATTCTCCTCCTGGGATCTTGAACATGCATGCACACGTGCTCATGTGCTCAGTGTGAGTTTCAACCCACCGGCTCTCGGACTTGAACCTCTGTTGGCCACGTGGGAGTCCAGGCCCTTAATCAATACAACACCTGGTGGCGCCAAGAACTTTTTTTGAAAAAACCCTCTAGACACTCATAAGAAACCATACATTTAATAAATACATTAGGAGAGCTTTTATACTTTGTCGAGATCTGTGTTTTAACATAAACTTCCTTTTTTAAATGAGGTTAGACCATCTAATCAACTGCTGTAATAATAATACATAATTTTTATAATAGACTTTTTTTTTAATTTTTTTTTTTTTTTGGAGAGATTTTCACTGTAGGGCGCGTGCGCTTCCGGGACACGAACCACGATCAACTATATGGGAGTCCAGTGACATAGCCATTACGCTAACTGCTGGTTCCCTATAATAGACTTCTCTCATTTGCTGTGAACCAACTTTTTAGAAACACAATTAATTTGTGTGAGATACCTGTTTATTATCATATCAAGTCAGTTTACAAATGCTCTGAGGGATATTTGGGACAAAGCGTGACTTTAAAGGCTTTGAGCCAGTCTTGACTGACAAGGACTGTGTTTGTGCTGCTGAAAATAAATAAATAAATCAATAAATAAATAAATCAATAAAGTTGTACACTGTAAAGAAGTACAGTGGTTAACTGTATTGCAGATAAATAAAATGCAAACTAAAACAAGCTGATAAGTGTTTTGAACCACTTCCACAGTTCTGGAGCCCTGCAGCACCTCTATAAGCAAAGTGTGTCTTCCGTAGTCACAAACTTAGACAAGATAAGTGACTTTTTCAAATCATACACACACACACACACACACACACACACACACACACAATTAAGGCACTCAAATTCCAAATTCTCGATTCCATACTGAATGCATTGTCTATTACATTTGATTCTTCTAAGGAGAAAGTATCTGCTTTTAGCCAGAGAAGTTAATCTATTCATTGGTTTCAATAGGCTGCAGACACATTTGTGTTTTATTTAAGGGACAATTCAAGAGGTACTCTATAGTGAATTGTAATTTAGGACTTGAAAAAAAGCATCATCTCTGAGTACTGGACTATATAATTTCCTTGGGAGAAATTAAATGGAGAATACAATAATTTATACACACACACACACACACACACACACACATATATATATATAGACAAAACTATTCTAAACATTTCCCAAATTGAATTGATTCTTTTTTTTTATAGAATAAAGCTTTTATTTTTCATTTTAAGTATAGGCTACGTTCTACATTACAAATAAAAAATGCATTTCTTTTCCTTTTTATTATCATCATAAACTTCTTTAGGTTTACATGATTACATATAACTTTACAGTGTATTACATTGCTTTTTCAAAAGGGAATGCCATGCATTCTGAAAAGGTAATCTTTACTTTCTCATGTATTAAGTACAAGTAAATGCATAGACTTGGCAAGACAGTACCAGAAAATACACCCACAGATATGTGTATACACACACACACACCAATGCACGTATACAAGGTTATGTTCACCTTAGAAGTGTACTGATACACAGAATAACACATAGAACGATATTTTAAATAATTAAGTCAGGATAGACACAGTATTGTTCTAGGACTCTGGGTCATTAAATTTTCTAATATGCTTGTGCTTAAATAATTCACCAAGCAGCTTAAAACCCAAGATTATATCTTGGATCCAATAGATGTATATCGCTCCCCTTCCATTTGTAATGAAGAACAGATTAAAGATTTCACTAATGAAAGTGATTGAGATTAATCCAGAAAAGCTAGGACAGACCTTCCCAATAAATAAGCCGGCTTTAAACACTGTTAATCTGATACAGCTAGGGAGAGTTTAATTAAAATTCTGTCTCTCATTTATCTACTATCCAACAGCAAAATATCTACTGAAACAGCCTTCTCTCTTAACGTGATTCCTTTTTCTCCCTTTTTGGGGCTGACTGAAAGAAAAACAAACAACTAAAAAGAAGGAGAAAAGAAAAAACAAGTTGAAATAGAATGTTCTATCAATTCCATTTTTTTAGTAGTAGGTAGCAATAGCTGCTGTGAATTAGTAAGGAAGACAGAATTTGCTTAGGGGTTATGTTGAACCTCTCCTGTGCAACTGAGGATAACATAATATGAGCTTTTCATCCTTGTTTCATTTGGCATTAAAATTTTAAAGGCTGTAAATTTTAGAGTAACATCATGAGGTTGGATACATTATACTGAAGACAGTGCTACTAAGTAACATGTATAGGAAGTAACAACAAAAGATGGTTGCTATTATTAAATTCAAATTTATGTTGTTACTCTAGTTGCAAAAACGAGAAACAGTGTTTCCTAACTGATCCAAGCCTACAAAGATAGTCAGTTGTGGTTTAAAGAACACAAATCAGTGCCAATAGGTGGCATAGTACTTAAGGTGCTGGACTCCCACATAACTGAATGCAGTTCGAGTCCCAAACCTGGTGGCTTGAAAGCCATGCTGTGTGCCCAAAGTCCCAGGAGGAGAATGGAGGAAAAGGGATGGTGGTATGGTCATGATTTATCACTTTTCCTTTCACTGTCTCTCTCTGGTAAGCTCCTGCCTCTATGTCAAAAACATAAAAAATAAAAGCAAAAATAGAACCCAAATTTTGATCAGCGGACTGGCCTGGTTGCTAAACACTTTACTATCCACTAAATTCCTAACCATTAATCTTAATTTGTGGTAAGTGCATGGGGTCTTAGGACTAATCAATTCAGATACATAATAACATTTTCCAAATTTGGGGATTCCTGAAATTTTCCGGGAAAATACATGTGACTCTAGCATGGCTGCTGTTTTAGAGATATGTTTGTTACTGGTTCTTTTGGCATTATAAGTACGGCACAGTCAGCATTAAAGAAACTATGCATGATTGCACATCATCTTAGTCTTTGGCAAGTCAGGAGCGTAAAAACTAAAGCATCCTTTTCATCTTTCTAATGGAAATTTCTCATTCTCCAGTGTGGTTCTTCATACGATAGCTGCCATTCGTATTTCCATCCATTACCTCCTTTCGGTCCCATCTGCATTGTCTGTATCGCTACCAAATACTCCAAACCAATACGAATGCTTTAGAGAACTTAACTGAAAAGTAAAATTGGGCCAGCCAGATCTCATCTGGCTGGATCCCATATGGCTGACTAGCAGAGTGAGTCTCAGACCCAGCAGCGTGAAAAGCATCCAGGCAGGTGTGCCCCGTGGGCATCCAAAATCATAAAAGGAGAAATGATGGAGAGGAGATTGTGGCATGGCCATCGCCTCCACCCCCACCCCCACTGCCCTGCGGCGGGGTTAATTTCTCACTATCTCTCTGTCTCTGTCTCTGTCTTTTCCGCAAGCACATGGATCCTATAGAATCTTCTTTTTGTTTTAATGGCTTCCTTGAGACTGTATTTGCTCTGATTTACAAGCTGTCTGTCTCCTCCCTTTTTGACAAATCTTTTGGACAGTCATTTAAGGCCATTTCTCTACTTCTCTTCCCATTTTCTTTACTTATTATTTTTTTTTTCTCCTTAAAGCTCTGCCTTTGAGTCACCAGTATCTTGTCCTAATGGACACACTAGTAGACATGTTTAATTCCTGTACTTTGCTTTGCGAGACATAGTACACTCCTCACGATGTGTGATTCGTGGTTTCCACGGCAGACAGAGAACTGCGTTACTGGTTTTCTTCCACTCTGGCTCTTCTCAGGTACCTTATTCTCTTCTATTTCCTTGCCTCATTGATATTCTTTCCATTTCTTCCCATTTTGTTCAGTGAGACCAGACAAAATGATTCACGCGTCCAGTTTTGACCACACACGGAACAGTTTGCCCCATATAATCCTTTGGCTAGCATGGAAAGTCCTCAAATTCCAATGAATATTCCTTGATGTTCATTAATAGCATTGATACTGAAAACCCAACCTCCATTTATTTCATGCATAACATATGCCAGGTTATATATACATATTCACTTTTAATCCCTACAATTTTCCACTCAGTGGATTAACATGAAATTTAAATGTATTATTTCTGTCAAAAAATAAAAATTTGAATAATGAAGGCCTCATTACATAAGCTCAAAATATAAATGTCTATTAATACATATGATCAATTAAAATATTAAAAGTATTTTTAATCTTTAAAATACTGTTGACTCTTGAGCAATGTGAGGATGAAGGGTACCAGCACCCTTCTCTGCAGTTGAAACTCCATGTATAACTTCTGAGCAGTTAGCATAATGGCTGTGTTGCTGGACTCCCACGTAGTCGACCACAGTTCATATCCAGAACGGTGGCTTAAAACTCACGCCGGACACATGTGTGTGCGTGCCCAAGATCCCGAGAGGAGAATGGAGGAGAAGGGACTGTGGCATGGTCATTCCCCCTGGGGGGAGTGATTTCTCACTTTCTGTCTCTCTGTCT
>NW_006159546.1:549787-550175 GCF_000334495.1 Tupaia belangeri chinensis | reverse complement strand
GCACACACGTCCTATAGAAAAAACCTCAAAAAAAAAAAAAAAAAAAAAACTTAACTATTGTACTAGCAGCTTACTGATGACCAGAAGCCTAATATAGTTGATTACTACATATTTTGTGTGATATATGTGTTTTACATTATATTCTCACAATTACAGGCTAGAGAAAATACAATGTTAATTTATAAATCACAAAAGAAAATACATTTATAATACTACACTCTGTTCGCTAATTTATTTTTTGAAAAAGTAATCCACGTATCAGAGGATCCACCTAGTTCAAACCTATGTTGTTCAAGGGTCAGCTATATATGAAATTAAAATATAAAATAAACTTGGGGCCGGCAGGTGGCCTGGTGATTAAAGGTGCTAGACTGCCACATGGCTGACC
>NW_006159546.1:544773-549685 GCF_000334495.1 Tupaia belangeri chinensis | reverse complement strand
CACATGGCTGACCTTGGTTTGAGTCCCAGACCTGGAGGCTTGCTTTCTCATTCCCCACCCCCTTTCATTCTGTCACTCTCTGGTCAAATTAAAAGAAAAAAATAAGTAAATAAATAAAGTTCAATAAAATAATTATTTTAAAAATACATAAAATAAACTTTATTTATGTTTCTGCACGATTCTTCCAGTGACGTTTTCATTTTCTCTTTGACTCCAGGAGAAATGAACTTTTGTACTTTTAAGTGTTTTGCTCTATTTATTTTTGTTGATGGTATTTACCCTACTATATGATCAAACTATTACTATTGTGAAAAATTAATTGAAAACTTCCATGCAATCACTATTCATCTACCTACTTACCTATGTATTTATCTGAGCTTCAGTTAGAGCTAGAATAGGAAGCTCATTCACCGGTTTTAATCAGAAAGTTAAAACCAATCATCTTTTAATCAAATCCTTCAAATAAATTAGTCTAATGGGTTTTGTCTAAACAATTTGTCAATAGCTGAAAGACATGGATACGTTCCATTTCTATTTTATTTATTGCATTAATCTAAATATTTAAAAGAATGATCACAGATTACCTTTTAAGTAGTTTTATTGAGATTAAATTCACATGATAAAATTCATATTTTCAAAAATTTATTTAGTTATGAGCGAGAGAGAGAGAGGAAAACAGAGAGTTGGATCTTTGATAGGGTCTTGCCATGTCAGTATCCTCTTGCCCCACCCTCCACACCACTGTGCCCAGTTCAGTTAAGTTGAGCTGGGAATCCATTCTCCCCGGTAGCGGTATTAGCAGTGTCCACCACCGGACTGAGCTTTTTTTTTTTTCATTTGTTATTTTTTTATGATTAATTATTTATACATTCAACTGCTACTCATAATGTAGATTATAAAGAGATTTTTTACCCAACATGATATATACCACACACCAGGTGAGTTGAGAATACTATACATGACATCATCAACAGGCACCAACCTTTTAAAGTAAACAATTTCAGCCAGCCAGTGGGCATAGTGGTTAAAGCTCTGGATCCCACCTGGCTGTCTGTGTGGTTAGAGTCCTGGACCCAGCTGCCTAAAAGACACAGTGGGCACGTGTACACACACGTGTGCATGCCTAAAATGCTGAGAGGAGAATGAAGGACAAAGATTGTGGTGTGACCATCCGCCATGAGGGAAGTGCTTTTTCACTCACTCTTCCTGCCTGTCTTTAAGATGGACAAATTTTTGTAAATGTTTAAATAGTTTTAAAAACAAAGTGAAAACTTCAGTAGCATTAAGTACATTTAAACAACTTGATGCAACTACTGCTTTTACCTACACACACGTAAATCATCTGTCTATCGGCCATTTCAGCACCAGTACTCTCCAGACCCTGGGAATGACTAATCCAGTTTGCTCCGTTTCTCCATATGTTCACCTACTCACAATGTTTGATATAAATGGAGTGAAACAGGGCGCGACCTTTAGCGTGAGACTGTTTTAATTTAACATAATGCCTTTGAGAGTCATCCATCTCTAAGCTTGTATCAATTCTCAATGGTTTTTATGATGTTTATTTATTTATTTATTGAGAGAGTGAGTGAATGAGAAAGTCAAGCACCCTCAACAGGGTGCCCCCTCGTAGTTCACATTGAATTCATTTTGAATTATGTGTTTACATAGTGTGAGTATGGATTCAAATTTGTTATTTTGTTTCTGCATATCTAATTGCCCTTGGGCCATTTGCTGAAGAGATTGTTTTTCTCCTCTTGAATGAACTTGGCACGCTTGAACGTCAATTGATCATACATGTAGCAGTTTACATTTGAGCCATGATTAAGCCGTTACTTAATTTTTTGTATGTCTAATTGTTTGCCAGTACCACCCTAAGACAATCCTCCACCTTCATCTCTAAATAATTTTGTTCTCAAGGTTATACTTTCTCATACTTCCAAAATTGAGTATTTGGGGTCATGAATCTGGAATTTGGCAATTACACTAAATCATAAAATTCAATTGACTAGTATTTATGAGATTTATAAGAATATTGTATTTGAATAAAAAATTTTCATATTTTCAGTGCCCTTAAGCATTTTCCACCCTTCACGTTATCTTATAGCTTGAGAACTAATAGATTGCCATTTAAAAATTTATTAAAACCCACTCAATAAAAATAAAATTGTAAATAACTTGAAACCCAAACTGGTGATTCTATGTGAGTTTAAGTATTAGGAAATATTAAGCAGATTCATGTTGTCATAGTCTTTGCTTGTTATATACAATCAAAACTCCTAGTTCTGCAGAATTTTTCTCATATTGGGTTTTACCAACATACTTCTGTTTCAGTATTGACCATGAAGGCCAAAGAATAGAAGCATTTTTGAAGAGTAAGCAATTTTCTGACTGCTGGACAGTTACCATTTCTATAAATATAGAGAGACTCAAACCATTAACAAAGTAAGCCCATTTGTGATTCTTGCCTGTTGTACTGTTACATAGTTCTCGAGGAATCAGCCACATGGCTCCCGACTAAACAGAACTCAAGATATTCTATTGGCTGTGGTTTCTGTTAAGTAAATGGCCTTATAGTCCTTCTAACCAGATTTTTTTTTTAATTTGCCCACACTATCACTTGATTATCTTAAGGTGTGTAAAGAATGTAAAATGCCTTCTGATTCAACAAAGGCTATATACACTGTGCTTCTACATTTAAGATATATCTTCACACAAAGCACATCGAATTTGCACTAATTGCTCGAATTTAGGGACACGTGGATGTTCTGCATGACATCATAATAAAGCAGAAAATGCCTTTTTCCTCCCTAAGAATCATTGAATTTTATTTATCATCATTATTATTTATAATTTGTTACAGGGCACTTGTGCTCACCACAGAGAGGAGGGAGGGAGAGAGGAGGGGGAAGTGAGAAAGGAAGCTGAGAAGTCTGGGACTCAAACTACGATTAGCCATGTAGGAGTCCAGAGCCTTAACCACCACCCCACCTGCTGGCCCCAGAAAATGCCATCTAATTGAATTTCGTATACATTGAATATCCTAAGTAAACAGATGTGGAACAGGAACTTTATCTTTATGTGTTTTTGTAAGAAGCAGAATGAATGATAGAGTGTTACTTCTTCTGCCTTCTCGGCTTATCGCGCAATTGTAAATGTCTTCAGTGTTCTAACTATGAATAAAATTGGCTGAATGAATCCATCTCTGTGGAATGCATGGAGAGAAATCTACTTTCTCCTTTTAGTTATTGTAATTATGTAAGGCTCACAATATACAAGGAGGAGAATATGTGGTAACTCATTGAGAAGCACACGACGGAGCTGGAAGTAATACACTGACTTTTGACAACATAATTAGTCTATGCAGAGGGGCGAGAATATCGGGAGAAAGAGTCCTTTCTTGTTTTGTTTTTTTAAGAGATTTTGTTGTTGTTGTTAGAGGTCATGCATGCTCACCAGAGATTTAAGACAGAAAGTGAAAAATCACTTCCTGGGAGGAGAGGAGGGAGTGCCATGCCACAATCCCTTCTCCTCCATTCTCCTCTTGGGATTTTGGGCATGCATGCACCTGAGCCTGATGCGAATTTAAAGGTGCTGGATCAAAAACACAGACCATGGTCGACCATATGGGAACCCAGTGCCTTAGCCACTATACCATCTGCTGGTTCCAAAAATTAGTCTAAATAGGGCTATTGATCTGTGGCGATAAAATATCTACTTTTCAAAACCTATGCACATATCATTAATAACTGGCAAGAGTCTTAAAAGTAATCTATTACAAATCCCTCATTTTATAGTTGAAGAAACAGTGAAGGAGCAGACAAATCATTTATCTTGTTCAACTGCCAACACTGGAATCTTCACTTCTTACCTCCCAGTCCAGTGGTAATTGAAATGAGTCATGAAAATAATCATTTTTAATAGGGGGTCCATAAAAAAATGTGATTTTTACTGGAAAAGTCTAAGCAAATTAGGGAAAGTATGGACTAAATTTATGAACCACTTAAAATGTTTCTGTTTTAACTTAATGTCTTTGAGAGAATTTTAAAAGGTAAGTGCTGCATTTTTGTTCCAAATTATTTTCCTTACTTGTATTTTGAAGCTCCTGAATATAAACTTATTCAGTGTCTTACTTTGGAAATACCATCCATTTGTGGTAATACAAAGTTCCCTAAGGATCCATTATGCTGACCATTACTAAGTCTAGTTTTTCTAAGATTTCTAAGGTCAAATAATATACCTATTTTGCAATTGAAATGTACTCAGAGACATTAAGAAACTCATATAATGCTGTGATATAATCAAAATGTTTATCTAAAATTCTTTCAGGGCACTATTACCTGAAACAGTAAAATGATAACAAATGAATGATTTGATGTCTCATGTCAATGATCTGGAAACGCAACACCAAAAATACCAGGATAAATGAAATAATAAAGATTAGAGACCAAATGATAAAATAGAGAATAAAAGAACTATACAGGAAAATAATAATAATGGCAATAAAAATACAATTAAATGAAAAAGAAAAATAGGGGGAAGTAAAGAAAGTGAAGGAGGAAGAGAAACATCGTTCTTTATGACATACGCTACAAAGAGTTAAGGGAGGCAAGTTGCTCTGTAGTGTATTCATGAGGCACCGTCTTCTTTATGAAGGGTCGTAAGGAGGAACTTAATCTTGAGGGGAACCAAAGAGGGCTATGTTCAAAGCTTGGTAATGAACTGCTATCTCCTTCAGGCTTGAGAGTATCACCATCCAGACCATTAGAAATCCTGATTCTTTACCTCATGCAGGGGTATTTCAGGCAAATTGAAAGGGAAGAATATCACATACCAAGTAGGTAAGATACTATGGAAAAAAACCACAAATCGTGTCTAAGAAGGCACATAAAGTTCTGTCCAATACCTATAC
>NW_006159546.1:538958-544757 GCF_000334495.1 Tupaia belangeri chinensis | reverse complement strand
TATATATATATTCTTGTTTGTTCTTTATTGTCTGCCTCCATTATTCTAATGTATGACATTTAGAGCTCTTTTTGTCATCTAGCCCCAGAATAATGTCTAAGATAGAGTCATTGCTAAATAGCCATTAGGCAAATAAATAAATATATCAGTCAATGAAATGTAAGTATCTATGTAAAGAGATTAAATGCTAAGTGAAACAGTTATAATGACTGGTCTTTAATCTTAGTTATGTAATTTTTTCCTATGGTAAGTCATCTTATTATGCCAATTCTTCACATCGAGGGTTACATGGAAATTGGCCTGATGAAAGCTTTGGGATTAGCATTTCATTAGTTATTGCAGTTTAACTAACGGAAGCCAAATATTAGCTGGGCTTATGTCTGGGGCAATTTGCAATAAATTATTGAGTTTTTCAGAAAATAATGTCTCTTGGGCTAACAAAAAGTATAAATTTTTGGTTAAAATGAATATATTTAATTTTGATTGTATTTTTCTCTGATTTGAAAAGTAATTAAATTATTTTCAATATTGTTAACTCTACTGTTTACTGTTTTTAAATGTTTTTATTCACATGGGAATGTTTCTATTAATTCAGATGCAATTTATAATTATACTATAATTAAGTTTACAAAACTTTTTCTACAGGGCAGATAGAACATGAATTTAAGGTATTTGACCATTCAAAGCAGCATGTTTTGATATTATAGAATACTTATTAGTGTATTTGACATTATAGCTATAGGATAACATGTCCACAAATCTTCTCATTTTCTTTACTAGCATATTTACTAGTTATTTCTTTTTTGCCATTTCTATATCCCAGTAGAAATGAGAGAAAAAAATCAAACTACATTTATCTTTATTTTTATTTCGTTAATAGCTCAAAGGCATTTTCTTTCCTTTTTCAAATTTACATTTCATCATTATATATCTTTGTGGCACACAATGTTTTTTCAAAGTATAAATGTAGTCTATGACAGTCAAATGAAGAGTTTTGCCATATACTTTTTACCATATATATACCACATACATTTTCTTTCTTTTTTTTTTGAAGAGGTTTTTGCTATAGGGCACGTGCGCTCGCCAGAGAGAGACAGAGAGATAGAAAGTGAGAAATCACTCCCCCCAAGGGGGATGGCCACGCCACAATCCTTTCTCCTCCACTCTCCTCTCAGGATATTGGGCACGCACGCACACGCGCCCGGTGTGATTTTTAAGCCACAGGGTCCGGGATGCGAACCACAGTCGACTACATGGGAGTCCACCAACATAGCCATTATGCTAACTGCTGGTCCCACTTATACATTCTTTTAAAAAATTCAATATATAATTCATTTTCTCAATATTTAACATACATGATAAAATTCTATGTCTTATTTCTATATTTTATATTCCTTTTAGTAACAGGCAGAATTTTCACTTTATCTTTCAACATTAGTCATCATTTATTGAGTGATTACCATACAACTATCCATAGTATAAATCACACCTGGGCAGACTGACATTTTATTCCTTTTCTTCTTACTTCAAATGAACAAGAGATCATTTGGAATTTAATAAATACCATTATCAAGACACTGTGTTTAATACTGCAAAATAGTGCTGTTTCAAAATAAAATACTTGTAGTGATAATTCTTTAAGCTCATTAAGAAACTTTTAGCATGTTGATCTCTTGTGTCTTGTTACTAGAAAGATAATTTAACAACAACTGTGTATATTTTAATGGCCTTTAATGTGTCTCAAGGTATAAGCAATCTGTAGACATAAAATAGGCTGATGCACTATTTGCTTTCACTGTTTTCCATTAACCTACAACAAAGAAATGTCAGAGTTAGTATATTGTTTATTTGGGTCTTTTGATGATTTCTATGTCTCTGAAAACGGAGGTAAAAAATATATGTTCCTTTGCCTCAGTGAGCTATTTTATAATGGTAGTTTTGAAAAAGTTGTTAAAGCCACTTTGAAATAGTTGTCTGTTAATTTCAACCTCTAGGTCATCACAGAAGACCCTCTAATTGACTGATATTTTCTTTGAAAATGGGTTACATTTTTCTGATTCTTCACATGCTGAGAATTACTTATTGTAGCCTGACCATTTTGAATATGACATAATAAATTCTGTTATGTTCCTCAGAAGAGTGTTAATCAATTAGTTTGAAAGCAGACAATGTTTCCAATTAAACTCATGCAGACTACTACTGTCTTAAGTAAAATCTCTAACTACAGTTCACATATATATATATATTTTTTTAATTTTAGCTAGTATCTGTCCTGTATGTGCATGGTTCAGAGATATTCAGAGATTTGGACATTGCTTATAAACACAAATCAGGCTCCAGGTCTTTGGGTCTAAAATTTGAAAGATCTCGACTAACATTCTACTCTCTATATAGTGGTTATTTTAAAATTAAAGACATCATTGTGCACACGTCCTACTCTGTTCAATCTCTAGGGCCTCCAGGTATTTTTTCTTTGTTGTTTTTCAAAATTTCTAGTAGTTATCTATGGGCAATTTGGTCTGATAGGAATCTATTTCATTGGAGTTAGAAAAAATGGGCATACCATTTCCATGGAAAATCCAATACATTTTAGAAAACCCAAAGGCAAATTCAAGAAGCTTTACATTAAAGAGATACTGTGTGCCCATTCAGTTGACACAAAGTAAAATATTATTTATAAATTTAGGAAATATGAAGAAAAAATATAAGATTTTGTTACAATGGAAAGTGATATATAATATATAGAGAAAGAAAGTGATTGAAGATGTTGATGATCATCATGTTTAAGTGAATTTGGACATTTAAAAGTGGGTCTAGTTTATTAGGACACATGATGAGGCATTTCCCTGGCAATACTGAGAACCAATGGAAGCACTAGAGATGCTAAAAACAAGACATTGCTAGAGACTACTGCAGGGGTTATTGCCCAATAGAATATTTTGTTTATTGCATTTTGCTCTAGAGAGGAGAAAAAGACTTTGAAAATGTAACGATTTAGGGATATTTTGCAAAGTAGGCATGGCCAAATGTGAAATAAAAATTTTAAGAAATTTAGCAACCCATCTAAGTTTAATTTGATGATTAACATCCATTAAGCATTTTTTTAAAGTCCACCAAACAAGCATTATCACATTGAATTTTCAAAACAAGGGATCAGCAGATGACATAATGGTTACCTCGCTGGATTCCAACATAGTTAACTGCAATGTGAGTCCCAGATACAGCAGCTTAAACTCACACTGGGTGTATATATGTGCATGCGCAAGATCCGAGAGGAGAATGGAGGAGAAAGGATTGCATTGTGGCCTGGATGGGAGTTTATTTCTTGCTTTCTGTCTCTCTGGCAAGTACACTCCCCCTATAGCAAAAATCTCTCTAAAACATAGAAATTTAAAAACAATTTCTGAAAGCCAATACTTATTTATTTACATCTAAATTCTTCATCTTCAAACTGAGGTGAATAATAAATATCCTATGGCATTTCTCATAGATTGTGAGGTGTATAAATTGACCTACAAGGAGGTGTTCTTCAAAAGTTCCTAGAGAATGCACATAATAATGATAATAATAATAATAAAGTACTCTGCAAGAATTTCAAAAATTTTTGTAGCAAATCAAACCCATAGTAGCTCATAATATGTCTGAAAAGGATATAGTTTGAGACACTAAGAAGTATATGACATTAGTTTAAAAAGCAGCCTTATTACAACAACATGAACTCTGCTAAATTTGAAGCAAGAACTAAAGTCAACTTTAAAGTGAAGCTTGGGTAGAAGAATTGTGAAATCACCGATGCTTCCCAAAATGTATATGATAAGTTTCCAAAGAGATCGGTAACTTTCAAAGAATTAACTCATTTAAAGAAGGGACGAGATACCATTGAAGATGACAACATAACAGAACACCATCTGCATCAATCTGCAAGGAGATATTAATTTTGCTAATGTCCTAATGGAACAAAACTGACCATTAACAGCAGAAACTATAGATAACATTATAGACATTTCAATTGGTTTAGCTCACACAGTCTGACTGAAAAATACATTTGAGCATTTTCTGCTCAATCTGAGCCAACACCGTTATATCCAGAACAACTGCAGACCAGAGTAGAGCTTTCAATGAAAATTTTGAACAAGTGGCATCAATATCCGACAGCATTTCTTCAAAGAATTGAACTGGGGGTGGCTTCATCAGGGTAATTCTGAACACAAAGCACAATTAAAGTACTGGATATCAAGAGGTGGAAGTGGTCCAGTCAGTGCAAAAGCAAAACCAGACAAGACCAAAGGTTGCGGTAACAGTTTGTTGGTTTGGTTTGGTTTTGAATGCTCAAGGTATTTTGCTTATCAAATTCCTGGAGGAACAAATAGTAACATCTATTTGTTACAGGAGCATATTCTGAGAAAGTTAGCTGAAGCTTTAACAACAACAATAAAAAAAAAAAAAAAAAAAAAAAAAGGCCAGGAAAGCTCCATCGGAGTCCACCATGACAGTGCTTCTAATCATTACTCTTATCTAACAAAGGGTCCTAGTTTGACTCCAAAAATCTTTCAGGGGCACCCATTTGCTCCATTATACTGATTGTTCACTTTTTTTTTTTTTTTTATCTTTTTTCGCTCTGTGTTTTTATTTGCCATTTTGTTTAGTATCTTTTCTTTTTCACATTGCTTTTTCTGTTCTTAATACTATCGAGTCCATTTTTACCTCAAAACTGTAATTTTCACCTCTAAAAATTTGATTTTTTTTAACTCCCAAAGAGTGCATGTGCTGGTCAGAGAGAGAGAAATAGTAAGTGCCCTCCCCTCCTCCCCCCACAAACACACACACACACATGGGGTTTGGTCATGCCACCATTTTTTCTCTTCCATTTCTCCTTCCTGTCAGATTTTAGATGCACATGCACATAAACTGGTGAGTTTTTTAATCACCAGAGCTGGGATTCAAACTAGTCAGCCATGTGTGATCCAGCTCCAATAATCAGTAGCTACTGGGACAGCCCTGATTAGGTATTTTTTAAAAATCTCATGTTTTGCTCTATCTTCTTGAATTATCAAATACTGTTACAATAACTGTATTGGTATCTGTGTCTATTCGTTATATCATTTGTAGCATTTAAGTATCAGTTTGAGATCTCGATGTTTACCTGCTGATAGGTTTCATTTCTCTGCTTATCTGCATGGCTCATGCCTTTTTGCTGGTTGAGAGACATGTGAATAACTGCTTTTTAAAGTGTTGTATATTATTTATTCCTTGAAGTATGTTTCACTTCTGTTGTAGGAAACAGTTAAGTTACTTGGAGACAATATAACCTTTTCAAAACTTACTTTTTAAATGTTGGGTAGGCAGGCAAGCACAGCCTATTTGAGGTTTAATTTTTTGCCTCACCAATGAAAGTAGACTTCAGTACACACCTTCCCCTGATTCCCACCGTTTACAAGTTTTCCTACCCTTGGCAGTTGAGCACAGACTGTTCCAAGTCCCATGAACTCTGGTGAGTTTCACAGCCTCTTCTCTCTGTGCATCCTCTCAAGACCCCCCCCCATCTTCAGCATATATTGACAGATATTTGCCCCTGTGTATTCACCAGAAGTCTAGAAGGGAATGTTTTGCAGGTCTCCTGAGCTTACTCGGTTTCACAACTTGCTCTCCATGCAATTTTCTCCTCTCACAATTCACACAGATCTGTGAATTTTTAATGTCTTTTCACTTGAAAATCTCACCCTGCATCCTCAGTTTAAGAAACTTCCTGTTCTGTTGGGATTATCCATCTCATTCAGTTCCGTGAGCTGGACACTCTTT
>NW_006159546.1:514938-538943 GCF_000334495.1 Tupaia belangeri chinensis | reverse complement strand
AAGCAGGAGAGATGGTAAGAATTATCTTGTTTGTCTTTATTCTTTGACAGTCATTGTCCACTGATGCTTATAATCCAATGTCTAGAATTCATTTTTTTTCATGTATCTTGTCAATGCATTGATATATTTAATATAGATTAAAGCCAGACTCAGAGGGCCAGCAGGTGGTGTCGTGGTTGAGGTTCTAGACTCCCATACGGTCAACTGCAGTGCAAGTCCAGGACCCAGTGCTAGAAATTCATGCTGGGTATGTGTGCGTGCATACCCAAAATCCTGAGAGGAGAATGGAGGAGAAGGTATTGTGGTATGGCCATCCACCTGATTTCTCACTTTCTGTCTCCCTCTTATCTCTCTGGTGAGTGCACACACCTTATAGCAAAAATTTATTTATTCCAAATAAATAAATAAATAAAACCAGACTTGTTACTTTACCACGAACAAAAAAAAGGAAGTTTTAGATCACATTTAAATGTATAATGAAATTGATGATATGCAAGTCACCTTAAGACAATGGTTTATCAATGTCACTCTGTCAAGTTATTTTCTACTAATTAAAATGAAAATATTATAGATGCTAAAGAAGGCGATTCATTTAACAGAGGCAGAAGGTCTTCCGCCTCAGGCTCCTAACAGGTATGAAGGATGTTCCAGTATAATTTGTGTGGGTGTAAATGTTCTCAGGTTAAATCTGCGTGAGACTCTACAATTCCCCTGGGGCAACTCTACTAGTTTGAGAATACCTGGAATCAAATTATTTTTCAATTTTGATGGAAAATGTGCAGACACAGCAAAGCCCTGTTACAGCATTAATTATGTTAGCTGGACTGTTAGTGGAGGCAATTTCTCCTCATCTATTTATAACAACAGTAGTCTGCTAATATATCTCTCGTATTCGAATACTCTCCTTCAAGAATCCTGTCTCTAAGCAGCCACCAAAGATTTACATTTTTTCCGGGAGCCACAAAACTTCTTCCTTTCTTTTTTTCTCTTCTGCTTACTTTATTAATATTTTTGTGAAACAAATCATATTTTATTAGCTCCCTGCTGAAAATCATTCAGAACCATTGTATCTCACAATAAAATCGAAAATATTAACCAGAGTAAAGAACCTGCATGACCTATTTGTTTTTAAGGTTTTTGCCATAGAACATGTGCACTTGCCAGACAGAGAGACGTGAGAAGAAAAGGGGTGAGAAATCACTCCTCCTCCCCCAGAGGGATGGTCAAGCCACAATTCCTTCTCCTCTTTTCTCCTTCTGGGATTGTGAGTTTGCATGCATACATGTATGGCATGATTTTCAGGCCTCCGGGTCCGGGATTTAAATTGCGGTCAGTCATGTGGGAGTCCAGTGCCTTAACTACCACACCACCTGCTGGTTCCAGCATTATCTATTTTAGTGACCTAGGTTTGTCCCTCTTATTATACCTTGAAAAAAGGTACAATGAATAAATTAACTATTGTTTATTACAATGGATCTCCTTTTTTAGTTATAGTCTTAAATTAATAATTGCCTTGGGTTTTATAGCATATATCTTGAATTTATCACCATATTTCTTTTAAAATTAACTAATTAATTAATTTGGATTACATTTAATCACATATATCTTTACAGTGTATAGCATTTTTTTCCAGCACAATTACCAAGCATTTCAATCAAGACAAAGATTTACTATACACAACAGCAGCAGCAAATAGCTTTTATATTTTTATCAATTAAAAGTAATTTTTTTCTTTTTTCTTCCCCTGTCCCCCTCCCTCCTTCCATTAGCCACCCCTATCCATTATCCATGCCTTCCATTACCCCTATCCTTACTCTCTCTAGTATCTACTGTTGCCTTCCCTGCTATAGTACCTTCCAAACTTTCCGTATCTGCCATAAAGCGCAGATAATTGGTATATATTGAGTGGGGACATACAAAGTCTGTCTTTCATCATCTGACTTGCTTAGCTTAGCATTAAATCCTCTATATTTGTCCACTTTGTATCAAATGTCAGAGTTTCATTATTTTATGGATGAGTAATATTCCATAGCATAGATATGCCATATTTCTTCAATCCAATCATCTATTTTGGAGCATTTGGGTTAATTCCATATCCTAGCTATTGTAAATAATGTTGTAATAAACATGGGTGTGCAAATGTTTTTTTGACTGAAGATTTTTCTATCCTTTGTGTAAATACTTAAGAATGAGATTACTATGTCCTATGGTAGGTTCTATTTGTAGGTTTCTAAAGAATCTCCATAATGCTCTCCAAAGTGTTGTACTAATTTGTATTCCTATCCACAGTGTAGGAGAGTAACTTTTTCACCACAGTCTTGTCAGCACTTATTGTTATTTATTTTCTTAATTTTAGCCTTTCTGACTGGGGTTAGGTGGTATTTCATTGTGGTTTTGATTTGCATTTCCCTTATGATAAGAGATGTTGAACATGTTTTCATAGGCTTTTGTCTTCTTTGGAGAATGGTCTGTTCAGCTCATTTTCCCATCTATTTCTTAAAGTAATATTATCCCAGTTCAGGTAGAAGACAAAAATCTAACAGCACTGTATTTCCATCTTTTTTTTTTTTTTTAATTCCAGTTTCTGGGAAATATTTAAAGGAAGTCCTTCAGGAAAATATAAATGCTTCCAGACAGAAATCATAATCTGCATAAGACCATGAAGAGTGCAGGTTATAGTAAACAGAGTAAACTTAAAATATATATTTTTTTACTATTTAAAACTATGTTTTGGGGTCAGATGATGGCACAGTGGTAAAACAACTTTCTGTGAGACAATTCTCCTTGCAAAAATGTCCAATTTATGGGCTGAGACATCCCTGAACCCAGCAGGAACACAGGTGCCCATGATCCAGGGCTGACTGAATGTAGGTGATTTGTGACATCAAGACCATGCCGGGAGTGCTGTCTATCTGTCTCTGTCTTCACTCATGAAAAAGATAAACAAACATTTAAAAGATATATATTTTAAAGGGATTTTATTATTTTATGGAAAGTAATCTCATGATGCTACTATTACTAAATTTACTTTGCATGTCTATTGGCCAAAATTTGGTTTCATTAACCTTCTAAGGATAGATTGCTTTAGGCTTAACTAGACTGTTCCTTCTGCCTGGGATACCATGCTCACACTGTACGTGAAAACTGAGTCACATTTCTTCCAACTCACCTTTTTATCTTTCTAAAATCAGCCTAAATTTGATCTCTCCAAGAGACCTTTCTAACTCATCTGATTTAATCAACACTCCCACACAGTAGTCTTTCTTTTCACAGTTCCTGAGTTGGTAATGAAGCGTTGGTAATTTTATATTTGACTTAAAAAATATTATTTTTTCATTTTCCCAGTCCCATGAGAACACAGTTATGTTGAATACTATTATATTTCCAGTGTCTAAACACTGTTTGTTATTTACTCATTGAATAATGGTGGAAGGCCCAGATTTTACTTTTAAAAGGAAAATTAATTTTTAAAATTATTTTATATTTAACTCTATTTATTTATTTCAATTTGATCAGTGAGGGACAGAATGAGATAGAGAGGGAATGTCAGAAACCAAGCCAGCAGGTCCAGGACTTGAACGGCAGTCAGCCATGTGGGAGTTCAGTGCCCCTAACCACCTTGCCAACTGCCAGTCCCTAGGAAATTCTTATAAGTTGATTTTCCTATAAGAAATTATTTCAGAAGACCCATAAAGTAATGTTTCAATCTACTCTGCTTAATATAGTGCTTCAATAGTCTCTTTATCTTGTGTTGTGTTTTATCTACAAAATAAGCATTCTAAAATAGGCCAATACATTTTGTTTGTAACATGTTTTCAGAACCTAGAAGAAAAGTTATAATACCATTTTTTAATCCCTTGAGCTCCTTTGAAGTGACCCTGTCAACATCTTTCAATGTTTCAGCCCTTAAATTTGTTTCTTGGTCTGTTTCCAAAGGAAGCACCACAGGGATTTATACTGGCAACTTCTTTTAAAAAAATATACACGCAGATCATGTTTTCAAAATAAGGTATAACTCTAAGTGATTCAAATGATTCTGCCACTTGCAATGAAAAAGCTAGGTGTTGATATGCCATTATATTTATTTTTAGTAGCAATGAAAAGTAAAGTCTGGCAATCAACTGACTAGTTAAAACTCCACAGTGATACATCAATGGACATCACACCATACAGTCAAAAGTCAGTGTGTTTACAATCTGTTGTTGAAGATACTTTTACATATCCAGCATGAAACCTATATCCTATGACTGAATAGAATGTTTATATTATTAATGTATAACAAAGACATGTAATGGAACAGTAACTCCTCAATCTATTTTTCTCTATATAAATTATGTTCTAATACTCATTTTTTCACTTGTTATTGTTATCAGTTTTATGTACACATTTACACCTATGCATGCATATTCACACACACACACACAAATATATTTATATTTCATAGAGCATTTAGTTTGGGGATTTTAACAGTAGATTATAATATACCTCAATAGGATTGCTTGAATTCATGTATCAGACACCTGATTAAATTAACATACATCTGGAAACATTACTAATGATGTTATGGCCCATTTGAGAAAAATTTTCAAAATTAGAATAATTTTTATCTACTAAGCAGTTGGTATTATATTCCTTTTATATGCATAGTTTGCCTACAAAATTTCTTCAAGCTAGAGTCTGCTATTCCTGCTCAAAGAATTTTTGTTTACTACCTAGATAATTCTGTAAAAACTGTTTATACCAAATGAAACTGAATCTAAATTAATGTGCAGATTAGTATCTTGGTAGAAAATATGTTTTGAATTAATTAATTAGTTACCTAAATTACTAGTAAGATTCAAATCCTAAAGAATGACAACATTTAGGATGAAAAGCAAACTTTCACAAAGGAGTAAAAGTGAGAAAGACAAAAACATTGCTAACTCTAAGGGTCTAAGTTGAGAGACATTGTGTTACTCTTTTAAGATGCCTTGTCAGGATTACATTCTTTTAATTTATTTAAGTACGAAAAATATCTTGAAACTAAAGAAATGAAACATACAGGACAATTTGCACTAAAAGCCATTTTTGAACGTACCATCTTACCTACTTTTTATCTACCCTACTATTTCTTTTTTTTCCCCTGAAAACTTGTTTATTATTGTGTGTCAAATGAACTACTAACTCAAGTTCTCGTTTTAAAAATGTGAGTTTTATGGATTTTCTTGCACTCCAAAATTCCCCATTTTAAAATATCACATCCTTGCTGGTGTGCATTGGACTCCACATTTTAAATGCATAGTCTTCAATGTTCTCAACAGTCTTTTCAGATACCTTTACTGTCTTTACAAATGAAAAAATGAGTAATAGGTAACTTATCCATGGCCACACAAATTTGGAGTCTACTGTCTTAGAGATAAAGTTTAAGACTTAGAGTCAAACAAATAAATTAAAAGACTGGAAAAAAAATCTTTCTTCTATTTCATTTTTGACTTGGAAGAATAAAGATCAAAGAATAAGTAACTCAAAAGAAAGTGGTTTAAGAGCTTCCCCAGGAATAGTTATTTAATGAGAGATGAATTAATGTTAAAGGCAAAGAAACCAATGATCAGCAATTAACATAAGTAGCAGGGGAATATTTTCATGCTAAACTAACAAAGATGTTTAATGTCCAAGCTTCAAATAGCTTTCAATAAGTTTTAGATGTATACTCAGTCTCTAGATAATGGAAAAAAAAAATAGTCCATACAAGAATATAGCATTGAAAGGTAAAGTTGCCGTAATTAGATCAAACAGTGAGCAATGCAAATAACATGAGGAAAAGGTTGGAATCATCAGTTCATGAGTTCAAAACTGGGCTGGTCAAACTGAATTAGCATTTAGTCTGTACATCTATGAGTGGATTTATAGTTTTATTCAACATTAACAGAATTAATAACTAGGTAAACACAAATGGGAATGTAACTACCTTATGACCAAGGTACCAAAATATCTATAATAAAAAATTTCAAATTTGGCTGTGATTCAGTCTGGCAGAGATTAGTACAATGAAGAGTAGGTTTATAAACAAAGGCCAAAATAGCAAATTGGACTCGTGCCAGGATAAAACTGAGATATAATCAGTATGCCTCTCTAAAGCTGGAAATTTTCAAATAATATATCACTAGAAAATTTTATAGGCTCTGTCAGTCTCTTCAGCTTTGGAATAGGCATTATGTGAATATTCAACCATTTAATGGTGTCCAGGATTTCACGTATTTTGTCCACAATTTTAATGACTATTTTTACATTATTATTGGTTGGTTGGGCTAAGTTGGAAGTTTTGCCTACAAGGTCTGAGATTTTTTTTTTCTTCTGTATGGTCTAATCTGCTGTTAATACTTTAGGAGGAGATTTTGATTTCATACATCACATTTTTTATCTTCAGAAGTTCCATTTGATTCTTTTTCAGGGTGTCTATCTCTTTATGGCGTTCCTCCTTCAAGACATGGAATGATTCTTTCATCTCCTGAAATTAGTTGTATGTTTTTCTTGTATCTCATTGAATTTAGTTATGATACATATTTTGAATTCTTTTGCTGACATTTCTGTGATTTCTTATGTTTTATCCATTGTTGACAAGGAGTTATTGTGTTCCTTTGGGGAAGAAATATTTTCTGGTTTTCTCATGTATCTTAAGACTCTGTTGTAAATTTTAGGTATCTGGTAATGAATTCACTTCTTGATACTTCTTTGGAGTAGGTTCATGTAGTGTATACATCTTTACAGCATATAAATGAACTTTCCCATAATGAATACATTGCATATTGGTTCTGTCAAAGATACTAACATATACATTATCATCAACGGATAATTTTGTATTTTTGTATCGATTAAATGTTTCACCTTTTTTCCCCTTGATTCTCTCCCTCCTGCATCTCCTTTTTTAAAATTTATTTTGCATTTATTCACTGTTCATCATTACAGCACATCAAATGATATTTGCCTCCAGAATACACTGTGTATTGGCTCAATCAAAGATATTGCCATACATGTTATCAACAGATAATTTTTCATTTCTTTTTTCTTATATATTTTGCTTGTTTTCCCCTTGATTCACTCCCTCTCACCCTCTGACATCTCCCACCCTATTCCCACACTGTCTATGATATCTACATTTTATTGATTTACAAAGATCTTAATTAATCTAAATACTTTCAATAGCAAGCATGGCTGATATATACATATCTATGATCACATGACTGGCTTTAGGCATAAAACTCAGTGAATAGAATGAACATAGTATAAAGAAGCAACTGACTGAGGCTATACAGCTTACTGTAGTCAATAAATAGATATTTTAATATATTTTTTAATTTCAGGAAAAGCAGTTTTCGCTTTAATAAATAAAAATTAAAAATGCTAAGAAAAATTTGCTTGAGACTTAAAGTCAGGAAAAAGGTTAAGATTCTATTTAAAAAGTAGGTAGATGAAACTATCAACAGCTCAAGAGAAGACAAAAATCCTTAAATCTTGTAAAACAAAACATAGAAGAATATTCAGTAATGTTTTGGTCAAAGTTATAAAATTCTATTTCACCAGTTCAGTCTCATGTAATTAATCTCTTCTGTTGAATTTGCAGTGTTACTGTGGTCTGATTTTTTTCATTTAAATTCTGGAAATCAACATTATATATTATTATTGATCTTTCCACTAAGTGGAGCATTCTCTTGGTTGTTTTCTGTACCTCTATTTCTGTGTATCTGTCTTTCGTTTTCCTAGTATAGCACTCACTTCAGAACTTCTTGAAGAGCTGGTCTGGTGTTGGAAAATTCTTTCAGGATTTTTTTTATCTGAGAATATGTTTATCTTTTCTTCCCATATGAAGGATAATTCTGCTGGGTATAGAATCTTGGTTGAAATTGTTTTCCACTTAACACTTGGAATATATTTTCCTATTCTTTCCTTGTTCACATTGTTTCTAACAAAACGTCCAATGTTAACCTAAATGAATAACCTCTAAAAGTAACTTGATGTTTCTCTCTTACCAATTTCAGTATTTTATCTTTATCTGTAGTTTTGGTTAATCTGGCTGTGATGTGCTCTGGAGAAGATATTCTTGGATTGATTCTATTTGGGGCCTTTTGTATTTCTTGAGTCTAGATATTTGAATGCCTCTCAAGGTTTGGAAAGTTTTCTTCCAGGATTACATGGAATAGATGACCAATGCCCTTATTAGTCTCTTCACCTTCTGGAATACTGATTATACGTATGTTTGGAGTTTAATAGTATCTAGTATTTCTCATATGTTATTCTCATTTGGGGGGTTATTTTCTCAGTCATCATGGTGGATTTTTCTAGACCAGTTATTCTGTTTTCTACATCTGATATTTGATCTTCTCCATGATCAAATCTGCTTTTAATACTTTCAAGGGAGGTTATAATTTCCTGTATTAAAATTTATCATCATCTCTAACAGGTTTGTTTGATTCTTTTTTTATGGTGTGTATTTTCTTTTTCAAATCATGCGAGAACTTCCTCATCTCCTGGAACTCATTGTCTCTTTTCTCTTGCATCTCTTGGAGTTTCTTGTCTCTCTTCTCTTTATCTCTGTTAGCTTTGTCATTTTGAATAGTCTAAATTCTTTATCTGACACTTCCATCGTCCTTTGTACTATCTTTGTTATTCTTTTACCCTGGGGGAGAGATTTTTTCTTGGTTTCTCATATTGCTTGTGTCTTTGTGGTGGTGTCTGGTCATGTGATGGATTATACATTTTTCCCTAATTTTTTGGAGTTAAATCTGAGCATTCAGAAATATAGCACAGCAAGTTAGAGCTGTAGATTTAAGAGTTACTATTTTTGTGTATCACTTAAACAGACAGAACTGGAATAATTGGAAGTTTTGTCCCTGTAAGTAATCTGGAAATTTTTAAAGCAACATTGTTAGCAAAAAGTCTGTTACAAGTTTTATGTAATTAGAGGATTACATAAAAAAAGTAGCCCTTATATTGAAAAAAAAAATAAATCCAATAACAACAAGAAATTAATTTTGATGAATAGTAATAAGCTGGTGCTTATCTCTTCTGGTTTTCCCATTTTTCACACATAAAGGCACTTTATTTTTATTGATTAATAAATTAAGTACGTATCTACGGAAATACACAAAATTTTTGAAATTTATTACAAAAATTCAAAATCAGCCACTCAGTATTCCTCTAAACAATTTTTAAAAATATACATACTTGATTAATAAATGTATTTACGTAATTTTAAGGTTCATAAATTTTATATATACTGTTTGCTAATTTATTGAGTCTTCAGATCTAACTATACATTTTAATTTTAAAGGCAAATTAACATATTAACCATAAATATTATAAAAGCTTCTATGTCTAAATCAGAAACAAACATAACCCCATTTGAAAGTGAAATAATTTAACTTTGTTAATACTCAGTGAAACTGAAGTGTGAAATGTTTTACGTATATATCTCAAACATTTAAATATGCTTTTGACTTTTTAAAAAACTGCTGTGCTGTTATGAGCCTTCATGAGACTAATGAGGAAAAAAAGACTATTGTTCAGTTACTCCAAGAATTATTTTTCTTAAGGTAATTTATAAAGTTTATATTGTAATATAGACATAATCAAAGCCATAGTTATTTGGATAATCCCTGATGAAACTAGTGTAATTTTCTCTATCAGGGAAAACTGAAAACAAGGAATTGATGACCCTTGTGTTAAGATGTCTGAATACTTGTACACTGGATACAAATGGAAGCACCAAAGTCAACGATTGCTCTCAAGACCAGAGCAAAGACAGGGTTTTAGGCATTGGCTCTAGATGGGAGGCACCAAAGTCAACAATTGCAATCGCTCTCAAGACCAGACCAAAGACAGGGTTTTAGGCATTGGCTCTAGATTCCATGGTGACGTATGCAGAGGGTCCTAACACATCTCATGGACTTTTGAAAGCCTATGTTGCTACTGATTTTTGCAAAATCTGGAGACAGCCCAAGTAGGCACCAGTCTCAACACTCTTGGGAGTGCTTATAGGTAAGTTGTATAGTTTTTTCTCTGCCTCAGTTCTTCACCTGTAAGATGAGAATAATACTACGTCATGAGGTTGCTGTAAAAGCTGAATTACCACTTAGTAAATCTTCAATAAATATTTAGATTGTATTGGTATCATTATTTGGAGGCAATTCTCTCTATTAATCTCCTGCACCCCAAAAATAACTTATCACTTCAAAACAAAATTCTTCTAAAAGTATTAAAAGTATTTTGGCTATTGAAAACAGACAAAAATATTAACTTTGTAATGTAGTGAAGAAGAGTTATTTCTGTTGGTGACTTCATATCTCTGTAATTGCTTTTGTCAGATGTAACAGTGTGAGCCTTGACCTGTGAATCAAAGTTGTTTAAAGTCATTGTTCTGAATGACATGAAAGGATCTATCAGATGGAAGAATGATTAAAGCTGAGTTTTTGTTATTTGCTTACTTGTTTATTAATTAGCTGTAGATCAATTTTAATAACAAGTGACAGATGAACAAATAATCAAATACATTCTTTAAAATGTATTTAAGGCCCTGTCTCAGCCTTAAGGTAATTGTCAGTCAGTTGTCCATGGACTGACACCTGAACCTGAAATTTTTTCAAACATATCTTTGTTACTTAACATATAAAGCAACCTGTTTCATGTATTTGTGTTGCCTTTTTATCCCAACCTTATTAGCAGGGGTGAAAGAAAGGCAACCTTATTAAAAGGTCTGAAAGAAAGGCAAAGAGACCAGAACTTACTGATTTTTTTTGAGGATTTGTATTTGCCTTACTTATTAGCGTCTAAAAGGTCTGAAAGAAAGGCAAAGAGACCAGAACTTACTGATTTTTTTTGAGGATTTGTATTTGCCTTAGGGCACATGCACTCACCTGAGACACACACACACACACACACACACACACACACGATGAGAGGAAAAGCGAGAAATCAACCCCCAGAGAGAAGGTCACGCTGTAATCCCTTCTCCTCTAGTCCCCTTCTGAGATCCTGGACATGCCCACACACATACCTGGCATAATTTTCCACCCACTGGGTCCTATCCACCATGTGGGAGTCGAGTGATGTAACTGCTGGTGTCAGAACTTACTGAATTTATGAAACTAAATAGTCCACAATGTTACCATCGGAAAAAACTCATCACCGTGTCAATCATGTGAAACAACACCCTATTTTCAAAAATGACTTTTTCTTTTCTCTGGTGTGTCTAAGTTTTAGCTTGAATCCAGTGACATTTTTGTTTTAGTCAAAAGCATAAGTGATGCAGTTATGCAAGAATACATAAAGAATGATATGGAACAGAAAAGGGGAACATGTGTGGCAATAGTCACTCAGGGTTCTTTTTTCCCTCACCCACATTCATTTGCTACAAATTGGCCCACTAATATCAAAACAAAAGAAGGTAAAGTTCTCTGTTGAACATGATATACATGGTAATATTATTGATTTGATTGTCACATATTGTATTCATACTTTGAAAAACCATATGGCATATTAAAGAAATATACAATGATGGAATGTTAAAACAAACAGATGTAAATGTTCTGTGTTATCCTAGTAAATAGAAATCTCTACTACAGAGTAAAGAGATTTTCATATATTCCATATTAAAAAAATAGGATTAGAAAATTAGGCAGGTTGCTGATCTTGATATGGAATCCAGGAGGATGTTTTGAGATCTTGTTTTCATGAGTCATTTGGAACTAAGATATGCTATCATGAAAATACTTTTAAAATTCTAAAATCACATCAATTTGGATATCATTTTGCTGAACATTAATTCATGACTCAATTTTTTCTTGATCCAAATCATCAGAGAATTCTATTGATACTATCATTAGGTCAGATAATGCTAAAATACTTGCACAGCATAGAATTCATAGACCTCATTGTAGCAAGATTTATTGGGTACAAAGGATGTTGCAGAAATAATTAGGCACGTTCCACTTCAGGAAACTTACTCCCTGATGGCTTATGGCAAGAAATGATGTTGGAAACTAATTGGGGTTGAAATAAAGTCTTCAGTATTTGCAAATTTCTTACAGCCTTCTTAGTCATGGATGTGATTAATGCTTAAGTCATATTATTTGCAGTTATAGATTATGAAGAAATTTTATTCACTATGGTTGTATTTTCTGAGAAGCTAAATATGGAATTATTCTTTTTAAAGCGTTTTAAAAGAATTATAGAAGTGTTTTTTTTTTTTTTCTTTTCAAATTGAGACTACATGAAAAATAAGTATAGCATTTAGAATATTTTATCTGGGGACCAGCATATGGCATAATGGTTATGTAGCTGACTCCCATGTAGTTGACGGTGGTTCAATTTCTGAATCTGGTGGCTTAAAACTTACATTGGCCATGTGTGCATGCATGCCCAAAACCCCAAAAGAAGAATGGAGCAGAAGGTATTGTGGTGTGGCCATCTCCAGGGGGGGTGATATCCTTCTTTCTGTCTGTCTCTCTTTTTTTTTTTTTTGTCTGTCTCTTCATAGCACGAAAACCCTATAGCAAAAATATCTCTAAAAAATTAATAAAATAAAAAGAATATTTGATCTGACCTTCATTGATCTAAAAAGAGATATGTTCTTAGGTTTAGAAATTTGCATATGCTTTTCTTAGTGATATGGGAAACAAAAATTCAAGGTTGGGAATTTTGACCTATGAAAAGCAGCTTTCACTATGAATATAGATGTTATGTGAAATAAGAAAAAAAAATGGAAGGCAGAAAAGAAATATAACCAGAAGTCCTGATAACGTATAGGGAGAGCAAAGCACAGTTATAAGACTGTTCTGGCTACAAAAAGAGGTAATAGGAAAACTGGTATAGAAGAAAACCAAAGACAAAAATGTAAACATCTTGATTAGTGAACAGGCTATATAAAATAAGAGAAGGAAATATATTGTTGAATACTGTGTAATTACAAGCAAGATGGCCACAGAAAGCATGCTGGTCCTGACATGACGTTATTGAGATTCATGTCACCAGGCAATATTAGGGGGGTTTTGATTAAATGATGACTGAGTGATGAACTTGGAAATATTATATATTATGTTTCCTTTCAAGAGGCTTAGTGAATAGGGACCAGCAGTTAGCGTAATGGCTATGTCGCTGGACTCCCACGTAGTCGACTGCAGTTCAAGTCCCGGACCTGGTGGCTTAAACTCCCGCCGGGCATGTGTGCATACGTGCGTGCCCAAGATCCCGAGAGGAGAATGGAGGAGAAGGGATTGTGGCGTGGCCATCCCCCCTGGGGGGTGATTTCTCGCTTTCTGTCTCTCTGTTTCTCTCTGTCTGTCTGGCGAGCGCACGTGCCCTATAGCAAAAACCTCTCCAAAAAAAAAAAAAAAAAGAGGCTTAGTGAAGAAGAGTGGGAAGGAGAATGGGAGATTTATTCAAAAAAAAGGCAGATTATTATTTAGTTTTTAGTATGAGAGATTTGAAAATGTCTGCAGAAAAAAATCAAAAAAGAGAAAAGTATCAACAAACAAGAACAATGAACTTATGTCAGCTCTAGTAAAGAGAAGAAATCCAGTTTACAGATAACTGTGTGATAATGCAGACAGCATCTGAGAAAAAAAATATTCAGAAACTATTTTTCAAACAACTTAGCTACTTAAGTCCAATATTTCTTCAATACATGCTTATCTCATTCAGTTCTAAGCTAATAAAATATTACTGCTCAGTGTTTTAACCATAAAAAGAAATAACTGGTTTCAAGACAGAAGTTACTGAGCCTCAAATATCTCCACCAATTTCAGACATTTAACTCATTTCCCACTTTTTTTTTGGTCAGTCAACAAATGTTCATTAAACATCTTTTGTGTGTCAGATACTGTTCCTAGCACAGTAAGTTAAATGTAAAGAGCATCTTTATTGAATTTTTGCCCCCAGTAATCTTCTATCACACATGGGTCAAATAAATAATAAATATGGAAAAAATAGAAAAAAGCATATTCTGCCTTTGAAAAATGCTATAAAGAGGATAAAATGCCTAACAGGATAGACAGTGCTAGAGAATGAAATTAGCCAAGGTAGTCTGGAAGCATTTTCCCTAAAAGGATACTTGATTTAAGACATAAAAATAGGAAATAAAACCATAGAATTTTGTAGACAGACCATTTCTTGAATAAAAAGCCATCACATATCAATTATCAGGAAGAAACAAAAAATATATGAGGTACTTAAGAAACAAAAAATAGTTTAGCATTACTGGAATATATACACAAGTATACTTAGCTTAGAGGGAGTTGCATTGAAATGTTAGTTTGGGCCAGAACATGTCAAATGTTGGATTGTTGGAAAAATCATGATGCATTTTTTTTCTTTTTCTATGCAATAATGCATCATTGCTTTCCTCGTGACCCAATATTAGCAGCGAGGACCAATCAGATTTGAGATGTATTTTGAAGGTAGAGAAACTGGGGATGGTATAAAGGAATCAAAGATGATGCCACGTATTAAACATACCTTTGGGTAAAGAGTTATTACATTGAATAAGCTGGAGAAGATGAGAGTTAATGAGCTGGAGAGGATAAGAGCACTTTGATAGACGATTTTCGGTAATAATAATAATGATTTTTTTTTTTAGAACTGGTAATCTAAAGACACCTAACAGTGCTAGACATAAGAGAGATGGGAACAGAAAGTTGTGGGCTATTAAAGTGATAAATGCCTGCAAAAGGAACTTAGCAAATAAGGAAAAAGTACTTCAGCTATGTAATGCCATAGAAGATGGAGAAAGTAGTGTTGATGGAGGGGGGGTAAGGAGTGCCGTTCTCCAGTGTCACTGAGACATCCATAATAATGAACTTATGAGACTGACCATTGGCTGAATCATGAGTATAACCATTGATGTCTTGCTTCAGTAAGACTACATAGAAGAGAGTCTACTTGGAGTTGACATAAGATAGAAGGAATATACTGGAAATATGGAATATAAACACATCTCTTGATTTAGTGATAACACATGTACGTGTACGTGTGTGTGAGAGTGAGAGAAGGCTTTCCACAGGACTTGGTCACACTATGATCCCCTTCCTCCAGGCTTCCAGCCCACCAAGATCCTGGACATGTGTGTACACACACCCAGAATGTTTTCAGGCCAACTAAGCCAGGGACGGGAATCTTCTAGAATCTTGGATAACATGTGACTTCCGGGTCCACCGTCTAGTATGATACAGGCTCATCACAGGAGCTGAGCTTAACACACATCTTTTTGAAATGTTGTTGTGATATTAGTGTACTTGGGAGAACTGTCATGCACCTAATTGGCTATGTTCAAAGTCTTTTTGAAATTATATGTATTTCTATGGAATTTCTCTATTCACTTAATAGAGACTTTTGTTAAGGTAGAAGTGAACATTTCAATTGATTTAAAATTATTCATAACAGAAATCATTTATTGAATATATAACCTGTGTTAGGTGCTACTCTAAATACATAGGTCCTCTTTTGACTATTGTGTTTACTCTCTACTGCTTTGGTGAGAAAATCATCTCTAGATGTTGGAGTTGCCCAAGTTTATATGGCGGAGATGAGAGTAGAAAGAGTTTAGGATTGGAGAAAATTACATAAATAAGACAAGATAAGCAGAGAGAGTCTCATTGCATAAGATCCACGGGGTTGAGGAAAGTCGGAATGAGCATGGGTACTAAGAACAGAATCTGAACCATTGCTAAGGAGAAGACTAAGAGTGTGCCTTAATCAAGCCAGAAGAAAAGATTTTGGAATGATCAATAATAGGACAACACTTATACTGGTATTGAAAAAGTGTAGCATTAAAAAAGGGTGCAGTTAAGAAAAAGATGGAAGGCTCTGCCCTAGAAGCTCAAGATAGTTAAGACTCTACTTGGCAGGCCAAGGCCACATGGGCAGTCCAGATTTAATTCCTGGCCCACCCTAGAATCCTGGTGTGATGGCATAAATCTATAGTCATTGATTCAGGAGACTGTCATAATGAGAAACTCAAAAATCAATCTTTTTTAAAAGGGTGGGTATAAGAATTGTCTGTCAATATTTATAGGTGGGTAATTTATTTTTTAAAAAATTCTCCCCCTAGTGAAACTTTTCTTCATTAAACATAGTATTTTCATGGTGGAACGCCAGTATAGATTAGACTAGAAATATGAAACACAGATAAATGATTGATGTAAGAAAACTACAAATGTAATAACATTTAAAAGAAATGAAGCACTGTATGAAGGATGAGGAAAATTTTCACTGAAAAATTGGCAGTTAGGATGGACCTTAAAAATAAAAAAATGGATTGAGATTTAATTGCTAGGGATCATCAGAAAGAAGCATGTTTCAGATAGAAAAAAGTAACTCTAGTAACTCATAAGGTTGTTTATTCATCAATTCATTTGTTCTTGCAACATATATTTATTTATCTATTATGTGCATGATACTTTTAAAGTAGTGTAAACTAGACCATTGAAGAATGATTATAATTCCAACACAATTTACTGGCATTACCTGGAAGTTAATGCTTAATGTCAGTTATCCAAAAAAATGAATTCATATTGAAAATTCAGTTCTTAGGAAAATTGATGCAATAAAGTATATAGGCAAATTTGTCCTAACATAGTCATGTATTTAAAAAATATACTGTTCTATAAATATATTCAATATAGCCAATCTGTGTATATATTTTAATAGAATTTGAATGTATTCAGTTCTCTGAAAAGGTATTTATATCTTATGTGCCCTATACTTCTATATTTAAAAATATAATTAAATATGTAGCCTAATTTAAAATGGTATGATTTAACAATGCATCTATTTACATAGTAATCATTTCATATAAATGCATGCCTTTTTATGAGGCTCCATACATTAAGTGTACTTCCTACATCCTCTCCACAATTTGAAATTGATTCATTTTGGGTGCAGTTTAGGAACAAGTTTTACTCAATTATTTTTATTATATTCACTGTTTAATGACTCTAATTTTTAAAAAAAAATTAGATTGTCTAGTAATCCACAACTGAAACTCACACTGCATTACGGATTTATTTACTTTTGTTTTCATTTTACTCGGCAAGGTGTCTTAACAATTTGTCCTATTTAATCATGTCTTTGATTACTGGTATTTTATCATCATAGGCATATACATTATATACTTTCATTTTTCTTCCTAGATGAAAGGATTATATCTTACACTGATGAAGCATGTTTAATTTTTAACTAATTGGGATTGCCTAACTCCTTTTTGCATTCAGGCAAAACATTAGGATTTATATGTAATTATTTGAAATTGATTTTGAATATAACTCAATTTTTCTTTCTCACAAACTGGTTTATCTCAAGAAATAAAATATCTAGGTAACTGATTTTATGCTCTTTCAATTTTCTCACTTAGAGCAATTTACCCTCTGATACTATCCACAATATAAGGATTCAGATTTTTCACAAATGCTGTACTTCTCTTTTATTTAGTCTCTTAATTCTACTAAATGGACTTTAGCCATCATTTAAAAACCACATTTGAACTTTGGATTCTGTTTATAGTATCATAGTTTCTGTCATATTGCCATATGCCTGATCACTTGACATGATACTCTGATTAAGACTTACTCCCTTCAGCAGGGAAATCTTCTTTCTTACAGACTTGCTACATTCTCAGAGTCTAAACCTGCTTCCTACCTGGAATAAGTTGGCCCAACCTTGGTGGCATAGGTGGTAAGGTACCTACTACAGTTCTGGAAGCCACATGGCTGACTACAGGTTTGGATCCAGAGTCGACCTGAAAACATACTGGGTGCATGGGCACCCAAGATCCTGATAAACTGAAAGACTTGGAGAAGGGAATCAGAGTTTGATGAGACCTTGTTGATGGAACCCCCCCTCACTCTCACCCACACATATACACAATCTCTCTTTCACTAACAAAAAATAAAAGATTATTAGCTGAAGGGTATGTATGCTTAAGAATACAAATGCACATGTTACTGTAAAAAAAAAAAAAAAGGAAGCCTATAGCAATGCCTCTTAAACCAGGAAACATGAATGACTGGTGAAACTCTATCCACAAGAAGACAGTGGACTTGTCTCCCAATGTTTTCACAATGGCTAAAAAAACCTTGATGTGTACATATTTATCACTTGGGAAGAATCTCTGTGGATTTATGTATGCTAACTTCTTAAGCTCTTATTCCCACTTTTTTCTAACTTAAACTTTTTATTTTATGATAATTTCTAATTCACATTCAGTTGTAAGAAATAAAAGAGATCTTTAGGTCTTATTCCTAATGTTTGATGTTTATAAAACCATGCATGATATAACTATTGTTTTGTGAATAATTGGCATGACATAGGCGCTCACGTAGTGTGGAATATGATTCTCTGACTGCCTGAGATTGTAAATTAATTTTCCTGAGAGAATGTCTTTTAAACACTTAAAGATGTAAATACAAATATGGAAATTAAGAAGTTAATAAAATCCATGTATTATGACTTCTAAGTTTAGAATAATGTGTTATGTTTGTTAATAAAAAAAGTGGTTTTAACATTTAAAACACTTTGTCATGCTGGGTAATTCGATAGATTAGTACATGTATCTGATTATAAATGTCATTTAGTTTACATTACTGTTGATAATGAAGTAGCTGGTATTGAAATAATTCTTCTACATATGGCAGTTATAAACTTTGGACAAAATGTAACTGACTAAAAGTAATGTCATGGAAGAAAAATCAGAGCCAAATATTAGAAAATATTTGACCTTTTGTCTAATTTCCAGAGAGTGTATGTGTACCAGAGACAGACAGAGAGGTAGAGACGAAGCACCACCAAACGGAGCATGATCACTCCATAATCCTCTTTCCTCCATTTCTTTATCCTGTCAGGTAATTAGTCACACATGGAGATGTGCCCTCTGTGTTTTCCAAGCCACTATTCAAGCCTTGATTGGCCTGTGGGATCCCACTCCCTTAACTTGTGAGTCACAGAGCCAGCTCAGGGATTTGATTGTTGGAGTACAACTGTAGTGTTTTAAAACTAGAACTTAATCACTTCTTTCTTAAATGGAGAGTTCCCATTCCACAGTGCACAGGGTAGGGTGGCTGAACTCAAGCAGAGAGACCTGCATAGTCTTAAGAGCTTGAGGGGTCAGAGGAGAATCTAAGACAGATAAGAGTGTTTAAAGTAGGTGGGGAAAGGTGGAATGTGGGAACCTACAGAAAGATGGACCTTAAAATTGCATAAACTGGAAGGTAAAATGAAGGGGGGGCATGCTGGTTAATAACCTCAGCAAGCAGACATAGTTCAGAGTGCAAGAACAAGCACATTACTTATCTGTTAGAACAACAATAGCAACAGAAAAGATGAGCTTCAGAGAGAGGAAATGGAATCCAATCTTTAAAATAAGTCACCTAGGGTACCAGCAAATGGCTTAAATGGTTGTGTTGCAGGAATCCCATGTAGTCGACTGAGGCTCAAGTCCAAGATCTGGTGGCTTAAAATTCAGGCTGGACACATGTGCATGCAAGCTCAAGATCCCAAGAGGAGACTAGAGGAGAAGGGACTGTGTCATGACCATCCCATGTGGGGTGTGCTTTCTCACTTTCTATTTCTGTCTCTCTGGTGAGTGAGCACTCGCTGTAGCTAAAATCTCTCTTAAAAATAAATAAAATAATAAAATGAGTCATTTATCATGTAGGGTATATAATAAAATACAGCTAGATCTGTGAAGAAATAGAAAAATATGACCCAGAAAAAAGGAAAAAAGCAGTCAAGAGAAATAGGTTTCACAAAGACTGGAATAATAGAATTAGCACACAGAGCTTTAAAGCACGTTTATAAATTTGCTCAAGTCCTCACTAAAAACTAAGGTCGTTGCGAAGAGAAGGGTGCATAATCTCACCAATATATATAGCTACTATATAGTTTTAATTAATGGGCATTTTAGATCTAAATAAGATGAGAAATATGCTGGATCTGCTTAAAAGAAGATAGAAAACAAGAGTGGAAAGGTTAGTCAAATTAAAGGAATACATTTTAAAAATCTAATATGAAGAATAAATGTAGTCAATATTAAATTACAAAACTGAATATTGGTGTGAAATAATATCAAGCAATCTAGTGTACAAGGCATAAGAACTCAAGAAAAAGAAAAAGTTTATGGCATCAATTTTTTATAGGAAAAAATGGACAAAATTTACCATGTGGTTCAGAAACACTCAAACATATACCTCAAATGAACCCTAGGTAAGGTATTTGTCATGTAAATCAAATCTTGGTGCTCAATAATTAAGCCTTTAGAAGCCACACACAGAGAAGAAATTATAAAGCAGACAGAAAAAAAGTGAGAAGTGAACAATGATATTAATTATGCTGACTGCTTATCAGAATCAAGGAAAACCAAAAGGTAGATAAACAGCATCTGTAATATACTTACAGAGAAAAGCAACAGAACTTTCATCCAGAATTGTTTATTCAGGGAAACTAATCCCGATATAAAGATGAGCAATATGTCTTCATGTAAATAAGCACTGAGAGAATTAATCACTAGGAAACTGATGATTTTCATGATGAGAAATGGTCAAGGAATTTTTCTTCTTCTAGTTGAATGAAAATGACAATGACATAACTTGCATTTACAAACAGAAAGGAATGAACAGCAGTGTAAATGATAAATGTGTTCTGGATGTATATATTTAATATTTTCTAGTTAATGGAGGGATTACGATAGGACAATATTAACTCTAAAGAGAATGGGATTGAAAAACAAACTTACTGGAATCCTAGAATAAGGACGAAATAGTGAAGGTCGCTATACCATGGACCCACATTAGTAATGACTGAATAGTAATGCCAGTATTATAGCAAAAAAGTTAATACATAGAAATGAAGTAAAAAAAAAAAGTTTTGATAGATGAAACAGATCAAAGAAGGAAAGGAAGATTAGAAGAACACAAAACAGTTGAAGAAATGGCAATGCAGTAGACATGACACAAATCAGCAAATTCTATATAAAGTATAAATAAAATCATAGCAAATAGTACTTTGCATGTTGAAAAAAAAACTTCAAAAGGCGGAATTGTCATATTGAATAGAAATTTGTACCTAATTTATGCTATCTGCTAGGAATTCTAAACATAAAGACCCAGATAGGATGAAAGTAAGAGAACACAGTAACCTGTGAGGAGCAATCATAGAAAAGCTGAAATGGCTCAGATAATATTTGTATAAAGACATTTCAAGATTAGGAGCATGTATACAGATACATTTATCGACAAGCATGTATAATGTGTGTGGAAGACGATAACAATATGTATGCACTAATAACTGGAGTTCAAATACGTAAAGCCACAATTGATATAACTTGAAAATGTCAAGATCAAAAAAGACAACAAAGGGCTTCAGAATTCTATAATAAAATACACTAAGGCAGGTCTAGGAGTTGGCATAATGACTACGTTGTTGGACTCCCATGTAGTCTAATGCGGTTCGAGTTCCAGATCCGGTGGCTTAGCCTCACACCAGGGGCATGTGTGTGCATGTCCAAGATCCAGAGAGGAGAATGGAGGAGAAGGGATTGCGGCATGGCCATCCCCACTGGGGGGTTATTTCTTGCTTTCTGTCTCTCTGTCTCTATCTGTCTTTCTGGCGAGTGCATGTGCCCTACAGCAAAACACCTCTCCCCCCAGAAATAAATAAATACACTGAGGCTACAGGACAAATAAATTAAATGTATGAATATGAACTAGATAATATTTTAGAATAAAAAGGAAGATGTCACTAAATGATTGATGGCATTTAAATATGAACTGTGAATCACTTAATAATGTTATATTAATATTATTTTTCTTTTAATTTCCCTAAGGTGCCTGTGATTAATGATGGGAGACAGAGGGACTAAGAGAGTGAGAGAGAGAGAGGAAAGTGAGAAAGCACCCCCCATAGGAACTGGTCAGTATGTAATCCTTTCTCCTTTATTTCTCACACCCCTGTTGGGATTTTGGTCATGCCTGTTCACGGGCCTGGCTTATTTTTCAAGCTACTGGATCAAGCACTCAAACCGAGTTCTCAGCCATGTGGGATCCAGCCTCCTTAACTTCCATGCCACTGTCTGCCCCCCAAAACATTACATTTTCTGATGTTGATGATTGTACTATGGTTACATCAGAAAATGGTCCTGTTTTTATGAAATACAAATTGAAGTGTTTAAATGAGAAGGCCATCATATCTTGAAGTTAGTCTCAAATAGTACAGAAAAAAATATAAACACTAAGAGAGAGAATATAAAACAAACACTATAAAAATAAAACAAAACAAAACTAGGTCATCAGAAAAGTCCATGACATATTTTTTTTTCTATTTTTCAATGCAAAAATGCATCATGACTTTCTGGTGACCCAATATATAAATAGCTGTTGAATCTAGATAAAGCATGTATTGGAGGCTTCTGCAGTATGCTGATAATTTTTCTGTACTTTACAAATTATATTAATATAAAACAAAAATTTTCACTGACTCATGGGATTTTAAAAGTACAGTATATGATAATTTGACAGATAATAGTGCGACATGAGAGAATTAAACTTATATGTTTAATGATTTTAATTATACTTATAAGAATTATTTAATTATTTGGGAGAATTTTGCTTATTATTTTAAACTTCTTTGTTCAGTCGTTTTGGTGCATAAAAAGAAAATTGAGGATTTTTTAAAATAAAATTGATTTCTTAATTTTTGTAAGGTTTTTGCCACAGAGCACATGTGCTTACAGAGAGAAGAGAGACAGAGAGAAACAGCGAGAGAGAAAGTGAGAAATCGCTCCCCCAGGGGGATGGCCACTCTGCCTTCCTCTCTCCTGCATTTTCCTGGGATTTTGGGCATGCACACATGAACCCAGCATGATTTTCAAGCAGCCAGGTCTAGGACTTGACCCACTGTTGACCATGTGGAACCTCAGTACCTTAACTACTTCACCACCTGCTGGTCTGACTTTCGTCACTATTGTAAGTGCAGCCAAAGATTGAAATACTTAGTTGACCTGTTCAACTGTAATGTGAGCCTCGGCAGAAAGTAAATTTCTTTGCAACAAGAAATTTAATAGATTGACTTAAGGACCTAAAAATAATGATTTTTTTTAACTTATTAATAGACACTGATTTCGAGGGGCTGGGCACTGATAGAACGGTAACACTTGATGCTCTGCAAGGCTCACAGTCATGGGAGTGTTCCAGGTTGACAGCCACAGACATTCCTAGGAGCCCATGACATAGGGCTAGCCGAGTTGGGGGTGGATCATGGCATTAAGACTTTATCAGTGGGGACCAGCAGGTGGCATAATGGTTAAATTGCTGGATTCCCACATGGCTGACCATGGCTCAAATCCTAGATCTGGTTGCTTGAAACTCACACCGTGTATGTACGCGTGTGTGCCCAAAATCCCAAGAGGAGAAAGGATTGCAGAATGGCCATCCCCCCAGGGGTTGATTTCTCATTTTCTGTCTCTCTGTCTTTCTCTGTCTCTCCAGTAAGTGCATGTGCCCCATAGCAAAAATCTCTCTCTAAAAAGTAAAATAAATTTAAGGAACCAGCAGTTAGCGTAAAGGCTATGTCGCTGGACTCCCACGTAGTCGATGGCGGTTCGCGTCCCTGACCTGGTGGCTTAAAACTCACTCTGGGCGCATGTGCGTGCATGCCCAAGATCCTGAGAGGAGAATGGAAGAGAAGGGATTGTGGCGTGACCATTCCCCCTGGGGAGTGATTTCTCGCTTTCTGTCTCTATGTCTCTCCCTGTCTATCTGGCGAGTGCACGCGCCCTATAGCAAAAACCTCTCCAAAAATAAAAAAAAAATTTAAAAATTTAAAAAATAAAATAAAATAAATTTAAAAAATAATAAAATAGAAAACTATATTTGGGTTCCCGTCTCTCAGTCTGTGACTCTGTGCCTTTTTCGCTTATGAAAGAAATAAATTAACTAAAATATCTGTTTACAAATATATTGTCTTTTTAAAACAAAATGTGACTTCTA
>NW_006159546.1:513940-514772 GCF_000334495.1 Tupaia belangeri chinensis | reverse complement strand
GAGTGCGTGTGCGTGCATGCCCAAGATCCCGAGAGGAGAATGGAGGAGAAGGGATTGCGGTGTGACTATCCCCCCTGGGGGTTTATTTCTCGCTCTCTATCTGTCTCTCTCTGTCTGTCTGGTGAGCGCACATGCCCTATAGCAAAAACCTCTCAATAATAATAATAATAATAATAATAGTAAAATAAAAGAAATATTTTAAAAAGATAGAGTTATCTCATTTCCTGGGTCATATTCTTTGTATGCTCACTATTTTCCTCACTCCCTCAGCGCTCTTTCTCTCTTTGGGGCATGAGAAAGACAACGAGCAGCACTATCCAGATTCCTATCACTTCAAGATTTAAGTTAAATATTTATAAGTTATAATGTAAGGTCTTAGGGGGAAAGAGGCAGGGGTCTTTTGGAATAGGCAATTCAATGAATGTCACCAAGAATTGGAAAAGCAAGTGTGACTATTGTAAATCTCTGCTTCCTTCACTTGGGAGAAGCAGAGGTCACTCAGCAACCCATGTTCCTCTGGGGACATTAATCCTGCCTGTGTCTGAAGTATGTTACCATCATTGTTGGCACAATTTTTGTTTGATCACATTTGACAGCCCTGAGCAATTAATGACACCATATTGTGACCTTGAATTCTTACAGCAGTTCTTTAAAATGACACTTGTGCTTGCTTTTATTGAGAGAAAGGATTTGTCTTGATTGCTGATTTGCCTTTTGTATCATTTGATGTCATAGACTCTTGACATATCTGTAAATTCAAGCTGAAGAGATGTGCTGATGTGAATATATAGGTACACACACACACATGCACATACATACACATACACACATA
>NW_006159546.1:475608-513767 GCF_000334495.1 Tupaia belangeri chinensis | reverse complement strand
CACACACACATACACACACACACACATACACACACACACAGAAAGCTTTTTGTTTGTTTTGTTTTGTTTTGTTCTTTAGTTTTATTCTATAGCTAAGGGGAAGTGAAAAAAGAGCTGTAAGTTTGAGTCTCAAGTTTTATAAGTTAAACCCATACACACTCAAAAGAGCGTATTATAGCGGAAAAAGGAAAGTTTATTTTCTATTGGTTGAATGAGTGTTTCCTAGCAAGTCCTCCTTAGGACAAATTGATTGATACAATTTTAAACTCTAATGAACTAAGAGCAACTTAGCTTACTTTTCTAAAAAGTCTTCATTTGGGGCCAGCCAGGTGATATGGCGGTGAAGATGGCTGGATTCTACAATACCAGGTGCATGGTTCAATTCTGGACCTGGTAATTTGGAAAATATGTTGGATGTTTGTGGGTGGGTGCTCAAAATTCCAAGGGAATGGAGGAGAAGGGATTGCATCATGGCCATCCTTCCTGGGGGTGGGGGGAGTGGGTGTGACTGCACACATATTATAGTAAAATCTGAAAAAAAAAAGAAAAAATTTTAATATGTAGAAATTTTTTCTACTTACTGAAAAAATGAGAATTTAATACAGAGATTATCTGTATTCCTTTAACCAGTCTTGTTCATTATTAATATTTTACATTACTATAGTACATTTCTTGCAACTAATGAACACATATTGATATATTATTAATATATCATTATATTAAATATTAAAATAATATATCAACATATTATTATTTAATTTATTAAATATAAATAATATATCAATATAACTCAGCCCGATTCCTCACATAAGTTTCCTGCTTTAGTTAATAGTAATACTTTAATATTTGTTCATTAATTGTAAAATGTATTTGTTATACCTAATGTATTGACAGCAATTTAGTTTCTATCTCCCTTTTATCTTTTAGGATCTCATCCTAAACTTACTTTTTTTTTTTTCTTTTTTTTTTTTTTGCTGTAAGGTACACACACTCACTGCAGAGAGACTGAGAGACACACAGAGGAAAAATGAGAAATCACCAGACAGCATGAATGGTCATGCCACAATCCCTTCACTTTTCAAATCTCCTCCTGGGATTTGGGATATGCATGCACACTCGACCAGCATAATTTTCAAGCTGCCAGGTTCAGGATTCGAACTGCAGTCAGCCATGTGAGAATCCAGTGCCTTAACCACTACAACACCTTCTGGTTCTGATAATTGTTTATTTTAGTCATGATATCTACTCAGACTCCTCTTGGCTATGATAATTCTCAGACTTTCCTTACTTTTGGCCAGGACTTCTCAGAACTGTAAGATTGGGAATATTATTTATTATCATTTTCATCATTTTTGTTCTGGATCTGAAATGGGAAGAGTCTAAATGGTATTTCCAACATTTTACATGCTAAAATACCTTCAGTATCACCCCTCTGTATGTGTTGAAAGAAATTACGGTTGGCCACACTCTCTTTCTAGTAATTTTAAAATTAAATTTTGATGAGCAAGGTTTAATTTTTCCAGGGGCTTCTGAATGTTTAACAGCAAGTGTAATTGTTTAAAAACTTGTTTAAGAAAGTCTGCATTTACTATGAGACTAAAAATCCATGAAGCTTATTATATATTTCTATAGAATCATATTCATGGATGTTATTTTACTGATTTGGCAGATGTTGTAATAAACGTGAGTTGGAAACTTCTCTGGCTACTGGCATCTACCACATCCTAAGCCCTAAAGAAATGGTGATTACCAATAATGAAACATGTTAGTTTTGGAAAAAAACAAATGCCAATTTCCAGAAGTACAGAATAAAACCCCACTAAACCCCACTAAACTAAATTTTGGAAAAAAAAAAAAAACACAACGAAATAAGAATTACTAAACGTGAGTATAAAATTATAATAAAAATGAAAATCTAGAAGGCTGAACCATAACACAGCATTAATGTACAATGCTCTAAGAAAAGGTGTCAGGTTTACATTGAGGACACCAGGCAAGTGGAGCTCATTACCTAGGGCTGGCCAGGTGATGGGGGGGTCACAACATCAAAACCCTGCTGGGAATATGCTCTCTTCCTCTGTCTCCCTCAGCCATGGAAGAAATAATAACTTTTTAAAAAATGGAAATACAGTTCCTGGGTTCAAATGACTTAAAATTACAACTAAAGACAAGTTGGAAAAAATACATTGAAAAGCCTTTTAAATCAAAGTAACCCTTGGCAAGTCAAAATGATAGCGAAAACAAAATCTATGTGTCAGAAAGCCTTCCAATATTGAACATGATCAGTTAAATTTCTAGAACAAGATTCAATGCATATCAAAATAAGGTGGGTATTTATTACTTTAATCATTCTTCACCAAATATTTATTAAGCACCTACTACATTTTATATACCATTAAAGAATAAATAAAATAACAAAACGTCTCTCTCTGAAGGAGAGTTTCTTCGTTTATAGAATGAATACATTTGGAGAGGTTTTTGTTTGTTTGTTTGTTTGTTTGTTTTTGCTATAGGAGGCATGCACTCGCCAGAGGGGATGGCCACGCCGCAATCCCTTCTCCTCCATTCTCCTCTCACGATCTTGGGCACACATGCACATGCGCCTGGCATGAGCTTAAGCCACCAGGTCCGGGACTCAAACCACGGTCGACTATGTGGAAGTGCAGAGACATAGCCATTACACTAATTGCTGGTCCCTAGAATGAATACATCTGGAGACAACATTATATAGCACTGAATACAACACCCACAGTCAGAGACCAGGAAACTCATAACTTCAAAGTTATGTAATTTGTTTAAATATTTACAAAATGAGTATTGGGATCTCTCAGTCTTTGTACCTTGGTATAAGGGGGGGAGGGAGTGTATATAAAAGAAGGGAGTAATAACAAAAATATGATATGAGGAATTAAGGATTTTGTGAATTCAGAAAGTGCTAATAAGACACTATGTATATATAAAAAGATTTCATGTAAAATAATTCAAAGGACACTTTACTTTGAAGTTATCACTTCAGTACTCATAGGGATGTCCTTAGGTGAATGGGGAGGAAGACACTTGCCAGGACATGAAAATATATTCAGATTATCTAGTTGTTTAAGGAAATAGCTCAGCTGGAGTCCTCATACAAGCCTCCTGCGTTTTGTTTCTATAGTTTCTCTCTATACATAGCTGTAGTCAAAATATTTCACATGTAATCACACAATCTTGGCCAAATTTCTCATACCTGTCTTGGATGTTTCTGTTCCAAATAGGCACCAGTAACATTTACTAAATGTTGAGTAAACAATATGCTAGAAAAATCACAACACCTTTAGTAATCATCTGTTTCAAATAATACGGTCCCAAAATAGCAGTTTAGTAGAATGTGTATAATTTTACAACTAGTGTACTTGGCAGTAATACTAAAAGCAACATTTGGTGATAAAGCCATTTCTGGCAGTATGTGTTATCTTTTTCTGTCAAAGACAATACATTTGTTACCTTCACGTTGGTATTTGAAGAAATTCTCACAAACTGCACATTGAAACAGAGAAATGCGAGACTAGCTGTGATACACACCTTTTTATATGACTCCTAATAATTCGCCCGGTATTAATAGTATTGTTAATGCAGACTGGATGTAGTAACTTGTTTTGACTGCAAATAAGGAAAATGTGGCATCACTTCTATAGTTAGGTTATAAAGGGCTGTGATTTCTGCTTGCCAGCTCTCTCTGGTGGCACTGTCTCTTGCTCTTCTTCTTCCACTGTGAGATGAAGAAACCACCATCCTGTAAGTTGCTCTATGGACAAGCCCATGAAGCAAGAAGCTCAGTGATATGTCCAATGAAGAGCTTGTGAGTAACTGAAGTCTCCATCTAAAAAATATGAGAGGGGCTTGGGGCCAGCAATTGGTGTAATGGCTATGTCGATGGACTCCCATATAACTGATTGTGGTTCGAGTCCTGGACCCAGTGGCTTAAACTCACACCAGGTGTGTGTGTGTGTACATGTCCAAGATCCTGAGAGGAGAATGGAGGAGAAGGGATTGTGACTTTCTGCCTCTCTCTGTCTTTCTGGTGAGCACATGTGCCTTATAGCAAAAAAACTCTCAAAAAAAAAAAAAAGTATGAGAGGAGCTCAATCATGCCAACCACTAGAAGAATAAATAACCTAGAAAGTGGATCCCATCAAGCCTTAAGGTGACTGCAGCGAAACTGTGCACAAATTCTTTTAATTTTATATGTTTCTTTCTTCCATGATAGAGGAAGACACACACACACACACACACACACACACACACACAGAGAGAGAGAGAGAACAACACAGGAACCTTGAATGGGATCTACTCCTTATTCTATTCCTGGTCTCAGCCAGCCCCGATCATGGGCACATGCACACCGACGAAGCATACTCATGGGAGTCCTGGGATGTAAACCAGAACCTTTCCTACATAGGCCCACTTATATGAGGAACTGCACCACCACTTGACCCGGCACACAGATTTCTGACTCACAGAAACTATGAGGGAATAACTGTGTATTGTTTTATGATGATAATTTGGGAATGCTTTGTTTCACAACAATGGATAACTAACCCATTGTGCTAACGAACAACTCATACTATTGACATTGGGCATTGCGCCATGCCACAACAAGCTCTTTTCTCCTGATTGTTTTATTATCAGGGAGTATGTCTTCTTGCCCTACGTCACCATGTCTAGCATCAGGAAAGGAGCAAAGGTAGAAAACACTGAATTCACAAATACCTCCTTCCTGGGTAGTGTTTTCATTAAAAAAGAAACAGCAGGTAGGAAAGATATATGAAGTTCAACACATGTCATACAATTAAATCACATTGGAAGCCACCCATTTTTCCTTCTAAGAACCAGTCTACAGTCGTGATTGTCATGTCTAAATATAACCTGAATTTTTCTTAGGGAGTAGCATGATTCTGGGAAGATGGGACAGAGGTTCTCTTTACTATGACAATGGCCATCTGCAAGTTATTTCAAGGTTCTGAATTCTCATTTCAGCGGAAAATTAATTATAAGAATATCTCAGCTTTTAATGGATTTTAAATGATCTAAAAACCCTCTCTGTATTTTTAATGTATAATTCTTTTATATTATTAGCAGAACAGATATGAGGAATAAACTTTATGAAGCATACAGCACATCAATAACTCTCCGTGTATTTGAAGTTCTTATGCTTACGTTTTTTAATGTATGCTCTGAATAAGATTAATTTTCTCACAAGAAGCATTTGCAATCTAGCTGAAAATACTTAATAGAAATTTGTGTTAGTTCTTTAGAGTGAATGCTGACTAATTTTTTCTTTCTTGCTTATTTGCCATAACTTTTTGTTCAACATTTATTTGAAAGTCATTTTCATAACTGCAACACAAATATTTTCAAGCATAAAATAATGCTTTGTTTATTAATCTAACTAGCAAAGTTGTCCTATTTAGTGGTAGTATTATAGTCCAAAGTTCCAAATAACTTAAGCCGCCCTTAGGAGCTTTGTGCACAATTAATAATGAGTTTGTAAAAATGTGCTATGTTAGATGCTATAAAACTGCAACATTATATGAGCCATTGCAGATTTCATCAAAAGTAAATTCAAGTATCATTCAAAGAAATAGTCTACTAGGAAGTTTGAGCCTGTCCTATCGGAATCTCAGTGTTTCCACCCATTCAAATAGAGTTAACATAGTACTACTTATCTCATTAAATCATTGCAAGGACGAAATGAGCTACTACAAGTAGAGTGTTTAAAAAGTACTAGCTACATTTTAATCACTATATATATCATCCGTTATTGTTCTCAGCATTTCTAGTATTAGAATTCTGACAAGAAAATACAATTGTGTTGTGTGGTGTAAATAATATATTGAGATATATGGACCATAAAACGGAGGGAGCACCCCGACAGAGTTCATGCTGATCCATGTTACATAGCTAATTTAGAGGGAGAAATAGAGAGAGATCATTTAACAAATACATTAAATGTATATCATGGATTGACAGATTGAGATTTCAGAAAATACAAGATTAGAGAAATCTGAGCCCCTGAAACCTGCCATTCCTGAATCTTTTTATTTATTTATTTATTTTCATTTATTATCATCCTAATCTTGTTTATATTACATTGAATTGCACGTAACTTTACAGAGTATTACACTGCTTTTTCAAAAGGGAATGCCATGCATGTCAGTCAATATAGAGGCATTAAACTCCCCACTTCAACATTCAATATCTTTTCATTGGTTTTCTCGATCATTATTATTATTATTGTTTCAATTATTTTTTTAAACAGTCAATCACTATTTCTCATTTTGCTTGTTAAAAGACTTTACCCATCATGAAATACTTCTCAGACCAATCCAGTTGAGAATACTATACACGTTATCATCAACAGGGAATAAGCCATAGCTATGTCCCACTAATGTCATGCCTCTCTGTTTTTGTTCTCTTGCTATCTTTCTCTATCCTCTTCTCTTCACCCTCCCATCCCACACTGTCTTATTATTGTTAAGTACTTTCACTGTTTTTATGTCCTCCAATATTTCGCTCTCTATTCCTGAATCTTAACCTTCAGTTTTCCTCTCAAAGAACCTCTCTGACCATGCAGTGGTTAGAGCTGCTGGGTCCCACAGGGCTGACTGCACAGACTGAGTCCTAGACCTGGCGGCTTGAAAATCCACTGGATATGTGTGCGTGTGTACCCTAAATCCTGAGAGGAGAATGGAAGAGAAGGGATCGTGGCATGGCTGTTCCCACTGTGGGGAGGAGGTGGATTTCTCACTTTCTCTCTGTATCCTTCCAGAGAGTGTACATGTTTTCAAGCAAGAACAAAATATATATATATATATATATATATATAAAAATAAAAAGGAATCTATGATTTTTCAGTTTGAACTTAGGTTTTGCCATGGGACACCATACTGAATCGTAAATGGTTTAGAACTGGGGCTTACTAAAACATTCAGGAAGTGAAAATATTACACAAGTTAAAAAAATGTCAAGCTCTCTTCAATATGAATTCTTTGGAAAGAAATGGAATCAAACAAATCTTTATGTATTATAAGCTTTCTAATTCCATGCTATTATTGATACAAATGAACTTCGGTTTTCAATTTGAGGATCAGAGTGGGCTTATAATTTCAACCACAATACCTTTGAAAATCTAATTGGTTTCAATTAAGATATGTTAATATAAATCATTTCCACCACTTACATGAAAACTGAGAAATATGGACAAGTCCCTTTAGTCATAAGGCATACAAAAACTAAAAATTATTTTTCCAAGTAGTATCTATCCAAATCTTCTCATTTAGGTTATTTCATTTTTTCCTTGGAATATTAATGCTGTAATGGAAAAACTACAGGCCTTGCAATCAGGAGACTTAGAGATAAACCTTACAAACAAGTGAGGATTTGAACAATTCTTTTTACACTCAAATGCCTCTTTTTCATCTGTATTCTAACAGTATTTAACATTTTTGGTGACAGCTGTGATCAATGAAATCATACATATGGAATACTTTGTGGGACCAGGTGGTGGCCATGGTGGTTTAGGGGGCTGAATCCCACATGACTGACTGCACAGTTCACTTCTCGAAACTGGCAGCCTTAAAAGCATGCCAGGTGTGTGTGCATGTGTGCCCAAAATCTTGAAAAGAAGGAAACTTCGAGGAGGATGGACTGTTGAGTGACCATTCCCTATGAAGCTACTTTCTCACTTTCTCTTGCTTTCTCTTTCACCCTGCCCCCCTAGTCTTTCTCTCTTCAATGAACCCATATGCACTCTGACAAATTTTAGGAAAAGAAAGAGACTATTTTATGAACTATATGATATATAAACATTACATGCATGTGTGTGTATTTGTATATTGTTATGTATGCATACACATGTATGTGTTACTTATATGTGTACACACACACAATTTGATTCCACAGAAGCACAGCAGTCTTTTCAGAATAAAATACTCTGTACAAGATAGTTAACATTCCCTAGGATTCAGAGCAGTGTGTGTGTGCAGCCAGACCAGAACGGTCTTGCCAATTCCTGTCAAGTCTCTGCCACTTACTCGCTTTATGACCTTGAGCAAATTGATTTAACTTCTTGGTAACTCAGTTTCTGCTATGGTTTGAGTATATGTATCCCTGCCAAAACATATGTTGAAATCTAATTCTCAATGTGACAGGGTTGGAAGGTAGGGCCCGGTGGGAGCTTTTCAAGCTATGGGGGCAGAGCCCTCATAAATAAATTAGTGCTGCTTTGTGGAAGGGAGTTAGGTCTATCAGGAGTGAGTGAGTTAGTTCAAGAGCAGGTTGGTATACAGTGAGACCATGTGCCTGTGTATGTCTCTGTGTGCACATGCACACTACATGTTTTGCTTTGCTCATGTGGGATAAAGCATCACGCGATTATCATCGGAGTCAAACAGACTCTTGCATCAGGCTTCTTCTTGGACATTGTAGCCACTAGAATTATAAGTCAAATTGTAAGAAAAAAAAATTGTGAAGCTTTAAGTTTTTTGTTATAGCAAGACCAAAAAAAAAAGCTGTTTGCTCATTTATAAAAATAGTTAACATATATAAAGAGGTAACAAAATAAGAAAGTGTGTGGTTGATCCTCCACGATGGGCGATCTGTTACTACTCTCTTTCCGGTGGAAGCCATTGTTAGCTAATTCTTTTTCGTGGTGTACTCAGCCTTTGACTTAGATTCAGTTTTCTTAGATAAGACTGTCTTAGGTTTTTCATTCCCTGTAATCTGGATGATATTTATACCCTCCTTTCATTTCTCAGAATGCTGAAAATGCCAAGCACGACAGTGAGGCAGAGAGCCCAGAGAAAACAAGTTGTCACAGTCTTGCCCCTGGAAACGATGAGGATTCCTGGATAGATGACAACTTCCCCTTTGGGTGACATCAATGGCCAACACATATTATGCTTGCTTGTTTATCACTGGGGCTTCTCTGGTAGATGATGAATTCCTTAAGGGAATGGGTCACTTTATATTTATTGGAACAAATGCAGAGGTTTTTCAGCTACAAAAAAGGAATCAGGAATTAAAAAAATAAAAAAAATGGAGCCAGACAGACGGGTGAAGAAGAAAAGAGCATTGAAAAGAAAGTAGAAATTATAGATATTTCCCCTAGCCTACAAAGCATTGGACCTAGAGTGTCCAAAACAGAAACATGTTGCCAGTGGGGATGATTTTTCTGAAAGGACTAAGGCAAAGAGTATGGAAAATGGCATAGTGATTCAGTTGTCATGGTTATGACATCAATACCAACAATGGAAATATTCGATATCAAGTTTAAAGGATGGATTATTTCCTAATCTCTGGAGTCACAGGTGACCTTCCTAATACTCAGTTTTGAAGCAACTGGAGTTCTCCCAGTGCTCTAGAGAGCAGCAGAGATAGTGAGTCTTAAAAGAAGAGTAGAAATAGATTTACCTCCGGGATAGTTCTTTTGTGATATCTGCGAAGGGATAGAATATACAGAATCACAATTTACATTAACCTGTCTCAGCCATTGCTGTGCCTGCCACCAGTCTACTACCTAAATTTATGTATATCACTGCCCCCATTTCCTAAGACTGAGCTCCTAACTTCCTTGTAGATAGGAGTCGTAGGAGAATGTTTTGCTCTACTCTTTGGTCTTTGGTGCTCATTTCTAACACAGAGCTCTGAGAATGCCACAGTGTCCTGAATGATAGGACTATCTGACACAGAACTATATCTTTGGAAATTCTGGGAAGCATGGAGCTTTATTCCTACTCAGGTGACTCTTTGTGGACGCTGGATAGGCTGGAAGAGAGAAGTGCTGAAGATTGAGCTGAGAACCAATGGCCACAGATTACATTCATTGTGTCTACATAATGAAGCCTTCATTAAAAATGCTACACTTCAGGGTTCAGAGAGCTTGTGAACTGTTGAACCCATGGAGATACCTGAAGAATGGCACACCTAGAAGAAGGGTGAACCTTTCTACCCTGCTCCTTGTACCAGGCCCTACATGTCTCTCCCATCTGGCTTTATAATATCTTTTATAATAAATAGATAAACATGATTAAAACATTTTCCTCATTTCTCTGAGATTCTCCAGCAAATTAATCCAAACCAAAGAGTGTGGTCTCAAACCCTCAATTTTTAGCTGATAGGTCAGAAGTACAGGTGACAGCCTACTACCCAAAAAGAGGGTAGCTTTTTGGGATGGAGTCCTGTGAGTAAGTTTCAAGCCTCAGGGTCCAATGAACTGTGGTTGGCCACATGGGAGTTCAACACCTTATCCACTATGACACCTACTGGCCCTTCACATTTTGTTTTGAAGTACCTTTAAAATATTCACATATTGATGTGTCTGCCTCCCTAGACACAGAAATATACCTTACGTGCTTTGAATTGACTGTTTCCTCTGAACATAAAAATCAGGTCCAGACATATTATTCTTTCATGCATTTCTCTGGCTCTTTCTGCATGAAATGTTCTTAATAAAACACATCAGTCTAGATCTACAACTTTACCTCCAATTAAGTATCATTTTAGAAGCATTTCCTAATCAATCTGTTCCTTTGGATATAGGCTGACTTAAGTATCTTTGTGCTCCTAAATATCCTCTTTACAATTTCTCAGTAACATTTCCAAGTAATATTGTTCTTATTATTAATTTCCCTGCCCCACAAGATGCTAATCTCCTTAGATATAGAAACATAAGTTCATTTCTATCCTTAGCACCTCTTCCAGTTAACTTTGAAAGTATAACTTTTAAGCATCTATTACTTTTGTTTCTCAGAAAGAGATAGATATATAGAGAGACAGAGAGACAGGAAACCTAATAAGGTCTTCTTGCTGTGATCTACCTCCAGTTTCAGCCATACCAAATCAAGGCTATGCCATACCCAATGTGTAGAGAGAGATTTTAGGACATGAATCCAGGACTTTCCCATATGGGTCTGGTTGTGTTAATGCTGGCCAACCACCTGGTTCCTAATATTATTTTTTAAATAAAATCTTCCAAGCCTCTCTATATAACAAAAATTGAAATAAGTTGTTCCTTAACCTTGAAGAGTTTCCTACATCTTGGAAAACCTTTCATACAATTCTGGAAGTGTGATCAGACACAGAAGCCACACATATTGAAAACACTTGTTGAGTGAGTGATTCAGAAGCATGTGTTGATTAGGACAAAACAAATCAATGACAGAGTGAAAACTTTCATAACTGGAGCTGGAGCAATAACTTAAAGTTTTCATTTTATTTTTCTGCCTTGATTCAAAATAATAAAAGCCATTGTCATGGATACTTCTTAGTTATTAAGGATGCTTGGTTAGTGTAATAAACAAACAGGTCTAAGACTGAAAATGAATCTTATTTCTTTGTTGTGTGAGAGAAAGAACTCTAAAATACTTATTTAAATGTTTTACAAATACAATATCCATGCAAATTATTTTTTTAATGAAAAGCAAGTGATTTCATTATTTCTCTTCAGACCATGAATTAAGATATAAAAACATATTCTGGATAGCCTACAGCATCTTTGATTTCATGCCAAACAATGCCTCCAGCATGAAATATGATCCCGTAACCTTCTTGGTATAATCTCATTGCATGTAAATTCTAGAATACATGTATGTATAATAAACATGTTATTTATATTTACTAACTTGATTACATGTACGATGTTATTTATAGCAAATACTATTGCTACCCCCCTATTTATACATTATTACTTTTGTTCTTGGGGGAAATACTTCACGTGAGCAGCAAATTAGAAGCCTACTGCACTGTATTGTGCACTGTTTATTGTATTCTTGTTGAAAACTTAAAAAGAACAACACTCAGCAGAGAGAGTCGATGAGCTTAAATGATTTATTCTATGACATACAGATATATAGATTTAATTATAGTAAATATATTGGCAATTTTACATACACAAAACTGTCAAAATATTTGTAGTATCTATCATTTTAAAGACAGTTGAATGCATTAAAAGACTTGTAGTATCTATCATTTTAAAGACAGTTGAATTTTTAGAAAAGTGACTGACAATGTGTTTGGTCAAGGTTATAGACATAGTTAGTAGTAAAGCATTTGAGTAGCACAAAATGGGAAAATTCATCAAAATTTCAAAATGACTACCATTTATTTTGCCCTCATTATACTTAAGGACTTCAGCTATAGGGAAAGTAGTAAATTGATCTCAGTTTTCATCCCAGGCTCAATTCTCCCCCATGTTAACTGAGTGCCTACTATGTTCCAGGGACTTTGCTAGGTGCTTAGAATATGTCATGGAAGACAATACACAAACTCTTTCACCCCCTGGGCCGGCAGGTGGCATGGTGGTTAAGGGCACTAGACTCCCATATAGCAGATGGCAGTTCAAGTCCCAGACCTGGCGTCTTGTTTTCTCACTTTCTTTCTCTCTCCCTTTCTCTCTCTGGTCAAGCTAAAATAAATAAATAAAAAATAAAGCTTAAAAAATAGTTATTTAAAAATCTTCCACCCTAGTGGATCTTCCAGGTGTGAGAAAGAGGCAATGAGTAATGAATGCAATGTGCAAACTGTATTGGGTTTTGGAGATACTGTTGCAAAAACAATAATAGGTGGAGAAGGGAAGGTTACTGGGGAGTGCAAGGGGAGGGGTAGGTTGTCACATTAAATAGAGAAACAGGATTTCTGGGAAAGGTTAATGGCAAGGTGGAGCTTGAGCAAAGATGTGAAGGGCTTGAGGGAGTTATCTCGAGAAAGAGAATGCCAGGTACAGGATCAGGTTCAGCATATGCCTTACGTGTTTGCCAATAAACCAGAAGGCCAGGATGGCTTCAGTAAAGTGAACAGGGCCAGGCAGAAGATTAAAGCATTCAGGTCTTGGGGAGTGATCTTACAGAGGACTGTGAGGCCAGGGTAGGCATGCTGGATTGTATTTAGAGTGAAAGGAAACAATTGCTGAGTTTGGACCAGAGAAATAATGGCATCTGACATATTTTTACAAATACTTATTTTATTTGAGAGTTAGTTTTTATTTAATTTTTTAAGAATTATTTATTTTAATTTTATTCTTCACTCATTTATTTAAATTTGGCTGGAGAGAGACACAGAAAGAGAGAGAGAGAGAAAGTGAGAAAGCAAGCCACCAGGTCCGGGACTTGAAATCTGATTAGCCATCTGGGCATGTCCAGTGCCTTAAGCACCCTGCCACCTGCTGGCCCTGAGCATTTTATTTCTGATAAAACTGATAAGAGAGATTGTGGTTCACACGTGACAAACTTTCCTAGCATGGCTCTGATCAAACTGGACTAACAGCCTTTTTCTTAGAAAGTTTCCCTCTTGGATCCGTGCCTCCAAGAAGCTGATGGGATTTATGTCCTATTCAGGAAACCAGACTCCTGGATTATAAATTCAAAAGTAAAAGCAAAGAGTGTGAATATAAAAGGTAGACATTGTTTCCAAACCCTCTAATTGGACTAAAGTGGATGAAAGGTGCTGAAGAGTCATTCAGGAGTGTTCTACGGGGAGACTATCTTTGTAGAGTAAAATAGAAGGTCTGTCCTTGTCTGCTCTTCTGCCATGTGATGAAGAACTTGACCCTGGAGGAACAGCAAGAGTTATCCTCCAGTGGATAAAGTGAATTAGTCCTTCTAATCGTTAATCACCAGTCTTGTGACAGCTGCAAGGTCATTTGACCATGCAACCAAGTCCCACCTTCAAATCCAGTTTTAATCAGTGACAATAGTTTAATCTACAGTAATCTGACTTCTCATCCCTCAGTGGCTTGTAAATTGGGAGAGAGGTGTTATCCATTAATCACTTAAATCCAACCAGAATGAAAACATGAATGATGAAAGTAGGCAGTGGGAGAGAAGAGGGGGATTGTCAGGTATCATGTGGAAAAGGCAAAAAAAAAAAAAAAGATTTTCCTTTGATTGGAAACCTCTTTAGATTAGGGCATGATTGCCAACTCCTCAACAGGCAGCATATGGTTTCTACCAGGACAGCATTTGCTCTGAGTACTTAAGGCAGAGGCATCTAAATTTCTTCAATATCAAAAGGGACTTAGGGGTTAATGGGTAACAGCAATTGTACCAAATATGCAGATTCATTAAAACATAGGTCCTTAGAACTTGTGATTACAGCATACGTGAGGAAAAGGTACACATGAGAGTCAGCTTGGGAATCCCAATCATAGTTTAAGAAGTGATAAAACTGGGGTGGTTTGAGCCAGGAAATAGTGATCATTAATATTTAGGATGCCTAATAAAATTCTTATTTCTTGATACTCAAGAGATCCCTGAAGAGTAATTAAGAAGGTGGCATCTGGAGTGACACATGCCCTATAACAAAACTCTCTCTGAAAAAAGTTTAAAAATTGAAAACCTTAAGTGGAAAGAGACTAAAAACCTGGTATATCCTTGGTGAATTTTCACAATGTTCATGCCACTTGGAAAACGTAGTGAAAAGGCAGAGAGAGCACTGAGAAAGGTCTCTGGTTGGAAGGACAGCATTGGGGCTTTGATTCTGTCATTGCCCTGCTGGGCGATGTCAGCAATGCTACTTCCATTTTGGGGTGGGGGGGCATTGTTTTCCTTACATTATAAATGAGACCCTGGCAGTTGATAGAAAGTGGATGGATATGGAAGAGTCAAGGCTAAGCATCTCAAGGCAGACTATGAAAGAGAGAGACTGTATGTCCCCACTTAACATATACCCAATGTCTGCATTCCAGGGCAGAAGCAGAAAGACTGGAAAGTATAAAATCACAGAGAGCAACTGTGGATACTAGAGATATTTTGGGGGTTGGCAAGAGTAGGAGGGGGTAGAAGGGAGGAAATCAACTGAAAAAAAAAACATTTAATGACACACAAAAATGGAAAATTGTCTGTTGACGATAATGTATATGGCAATACATTTCATTGCAATCGGTATATTCATACCGGGGGAAAATAAATAATCTTTTAAAGAGTTGTTTTAACTTTATTTATTTTTAATATGACCAGAGAAGGACAGAGCAAGAAAGTGAGAGAGTGAGAGAGAGACAGCGAAAGTGAGAAAGGAAACCACCAGGTCTGGGACTTGAATTATGGTTGGCCATGTGGGAGGTCAGCACCTTTAACCACCATGTGACCTGCAGGCCTCAAAAATAAATAAATTTTAAGAAAATAAAGACAAGATGGGACCAGCAGTTGGTGTGATGGCTATATTGCTAGTCTCCCATGTAGTTGACTGCACTTTGAGTCCCAGACCCAGGTGCTTAAACTCACACCAGGCGGGTGTCCCTGCTCAGGCTCCCAAGAGGAGAATGCAGAAGGGATTGCAGCATGACCATCTTCCCAGGGGGGTGGGGGTGGAGGGAGGTGATTTCTCACTTATTGTCTCTGTCACTTTCTCTGTCTTTCTGGCAAGTGTATGCACCCTATAGCAAAAATCTCTCCAAACAAATAAATAAACAAACAACAAATAAATTAAAAATAAATTAAAAAGTAAAAAAATAAAGAAAGAATCAATCATAGCCCATTCAATCAACTAGAAATTAATGCAAAAAAATGAAATAAATTGCTCAATACAGCGTCATTTTAGAGTCAAAATGTTTAGCTGCATAACTGCATTTTTAAGTGAAGTACCTACATAGGAAACAGCAGGGAGCACTCTCTGCCTGAAGCTGCCCCTCAGCCCCCATCCTGAACTCGGAGATGATATATAACTTGGAACTTGGTGGGCTGAGTAAAGTGTGGATCTCAGCAGGTTGCATTTTCCTGCTTGACTTTGGTCCTGATATTGATTCACTCCAAAGAGGCTGTAACTCAATCCTTCGCTTTCTCATTGGAATTTGTCATACATCGTGGTTCATCATGCCCTTTGCATTTGAGAATAATTTGTTTTCTGTTATTTGTGCTTCCTCGACTGATCTTTCATTCAGTCAACTATGCGTTTGTGGTAACTTTCTTCCACTCAGAGACTGTGGTTCCAAGTTGCTCCTGGATTAATGGAGACGATCACCACCAAGTCACCCCGTAAAAGAGCACACAAGGCCTGTGTTTAACGTATTTTTCCATTTTTAACAGTTTTTTTTAAAACAATGTTGACACTTATCTTTTCAAATCAGCGGACAATACCACCATGACATCAAACAAAGCAAGCATAATGCTGACCAGAGCTTGGCCTGGTTCTTCATCCTGTTCAGCCATTTAAATCCCATGAATGTGCTGAGCTGTGTTTCTTCAGCACAATCATTGATAGGCCATAACAGTTAATGAGTGTGTCATTTAAAAGCTAAATCAGGAACCAGCAGTTAGCGTAATGGCTATGTCGCTAGACTCCCGTGTAGTCGACCGCAGTTTGCGTCCCAGACCCGGGGGCTTAAAACTCACGCCGGGCGCGTGTGCGTGCGTGCCCAAGATTCTGAGAGGAGAATGGAGGGGAAGGGATTGCGGCATGGCCATCTCTCCTGTGGGGAGGGTGATTTCCCGCTTTCTGTCTCTCTGTCTTTCTGTCTGTCTGGCGAGCACACGCCCTATAGCAAAAAACCTCTCAAAAAAAAAAAAAAGCTAAATCAAAAGTAAAATAGTTTAAAATATATTGTTAAAAAAACTGTGAGTACTTTGCCCTCACAGTAATAAATGATATGTGCAACTTTTAAACATTTGACTCTAATGTATCTTTGACATTGGGAGGGCCACCGCCCACTCAAAAAAAACCCTCAAAAAAAAAAAAAAAGCTAAATCAAAAGTAAAATAGTTTAAAATATATTGTTAAAAAAACTGTGAGTACTTTGCCCTCACAGTAATAAATGATATGTGCAACTTTTAAACATTTGACTCTAATGTATCTTTGACATGCACTACATTTCTTTGATTAAAGGAGAATTAGAAACTCAATGTAGCAACGGAGGATGAAGAAAGGAAGTGGAAATCTTGGCAAAGGCATTTTCCAGCGCATCAAGATAGGAAAACTAACATTGCATTAAAAGATGCAAGACAATATACAATGTATTTAACAACAAGCACAATTTTTCCAATCTGCCTAGGAAACAAGATGGTGCCACGGCTTTTGCGGTAATGCCATCTGACAGGAGCATCAGAACGTGCTGCCTCTTCCTTCCAAAACGATGCTTTATTGTTCCAGGGTAGGAAATTTCTGAGTGTGATTAACATTTACTGTTTTCACCAACACTGTTTAGCTGAGTTCCACTGCAGGCACCAGAGTATTGCTTCAGGAGCTCTTTGAAGAAGATGTTGTTCTTTATTCATTTATCTTTTTCTTTCCTCCAAAATACTGTTCTATTCACAGTGCACTTACCATCAAGTTTTTAAATGCAGGTGTGTCTGAATCTGGTTCGAACTAAATGGCTTGGTAAATGGAAGAGGGAGAAAACAGTTTCCACTTTCTAGTACATTGAAATGTTCCCATCAAATAGCTTTTAAGTACGAGGGTCAGAAAACATGGCACTGGCCCTAGGTAAAGGCAATAAGCAAGGGAATGTAAATTAGGACTCAACAAGCACCTTTCAGTGCTGAGCATTTAAGAGGTTTATATCAGCCTGAGAATGACTACATAAGTTCAATGCAAGTCTCCCCATTTATAATATAAGGAAAACAATGCCCCCCTGAAATGGAAGTAGCATTGCCGACATCACCCAGCAGGGTAGTGGCAGAGTCAAAGCCCAAATGCTTTCCTTCCAACCATAGGGACCTTTCTAGGCAGACATTTCTATGGTGACTTGCTGGTATAACCCATAATCAAGGATAAATCATTTCTTGCATTGTCTCTCTGCCTTTTCAATGTTTTCCAAGCGGTGCAAACATTGTAAAAATTCACCAAGGCTATACCAGCTCTTTAGTCTCGTTCCATTTTAAATTTTTTTCAGGGAGAGTTTTGTTATAGGGCATCTGCACTCACTGCCTAGACAGAGACAGAGACTGAGAGAATGATAAATGCTCCCCCAGAGGTATTAGCCACACTGCAATCTCATCTCCTCTTTTCTCCTCTTGGGGTTTTGGGCACACGCACACACCCAGAATGAGTTTCAAGCTTCTGGGTCCAGGAATTGAACTACAGTCAGCTATTTGGAAGTCTAGTACTTTAACGACTACACCAACTGTTGGTCTCTTTCTCCACATGTTTTGGAAGCAATGACCAGAATGGACATTCTTTGCTATCTCTGGAATAACAGTGGAACCAAAAGGAGTATCACAAACTTCCAGAATGTTGCTGAAAGAAACCTTGGAGATGATTTATCTGACAGTCTAAATGTACATGGTAGGAAGTTGGGAGGTCAGCTACCAATTTCTTCAGATGTAAGTTTCAATCTAGTCACGCTGTTAATAATAACAAGAATGAAAACCCAGGTCTCCTAGCTTTTACCTTGGTATGTTTATCCGTGATGTTATGAATAATCCTGCAAGTGAAGAATTACTTTACCTTCTTTTGCTGTGGTTGTCCACATTGGGAGAGATCTAGTCAATTTGGTTATGTTAGAATAATGAACCAAATTTAACATGTGTCTAACTTGAGATTGTAAACAGGAGCACTGAATTGGTCTTTTTTTTTTCTTTTTTCTGAGAGGTTTCTGCTATAAGGCACGTGCACTCGCCAGACAGACAGAGAGAGACAGAGAGACAGAAAGCGAGAAATCACCCCCCATGGGGGATGGCCATGCAGCAATCCCTTCTCCTCCATTCTCCTCTTGGGATCTTGGGCACGCACGCACACGCGCCTGGTGTGAGTTTAAGCCACCGGGTCCGGGACTCGAACCGCGGTCGACTACGTGGGAGTCCAGCGACATAGCCATTACACTAACTGCTGGTCCCTAGGAGCACTGAATTGGTCTTTCATGCTTCTCAGGTGAGGTAACCTGATTGCTCGAGAAACCTACATTAGTTTTATCCGGCTAAAAATTGACCTGAATATATCTGAATGTTATCCATTTAAATATTTATTTTTCCTTTGGCCAATTGATATTTAATTGTTGCCCCTTGACTTACCAAGCTCATTCTTTTTAAAATTCTAAATATATGTAGGGACAAGCAGATACATAATGGCTAGGTCGCTGGACTCTCATATAGTCAACCACAGTTCAAGTCCCAAACCTAGTGACTTAAACTCGTGCCTGGTGCAAGCGTGTGTGTGCATGCCCAAGATCCTGAGAGGAGAATGGAGGAGAAGGGATTGTGGTGTGGCCAAGCCCCTTGGGTGGTGATTTCTCACTTTCTGTCTCTGTGTCTCTCTCTGTCTTTCTGGCGAGCACACACGTCCTATAGCCAAACCTCTCAAAAAAAAAAAAAGTCTAAATACATGCAAAATAAATTCAACAAGTAGAATGAAAAGTTTTCTGCTTACCAAGAGAAAAAGAAAGAATGAAACAAAGAAAAGAAACTTAAAATTGCTCTATCCCATAGAAAATAATTCAGGACTAGGAAAGATTACTTTATTTTAATGTCCAAACATATTCACTTACCAATCCTTTTGTCCTTTTACTGGAGAATACATTTTTATTCATTTCCTCTATGAATACTAAATTGCCTTTGAGAAAACAAACATTCTCACTGTACAAAATTGAAAATTGCTAATTTGTTACTTACATAGATTTCTTAGAACATCTGATGTGTTTTTTCTTTTTATTCCTTCCATGAGCAAAAACATTGTAAATTGAGCTGTTAAACTGATTCATGCTTAGACCAGCAGAAAAGGGCAGTAAGTGGCTCTGAATCTTTCATAACACTGCAGAAAAGATTTCAGTCTGTGCTTGCCCCTTACCCCTGCTATTTTATGTCATAATGCATCATTACATACTGATGTTTGCTCTTGTGCAAGTCAGCAAAAAATCGGATTACATAGTGTATGTTGGCCCTTTTCCTTGAATTAACTGTGTCACTTTTGATTTGTTGTGTTATTGGACCATGTTTCAGGACTTCTGTGCACTGGCAGCTGTGGCTCAAATAGACACAGCCATCCCCAGAAGTTTGTTCTTTTGTCACCACCCTGAATGTTTTAAGCATTTTTATTCAGATTAGAGCAGCTTGAAAATAATGTAAAATAATTCTTGAAAAAAAATGAAATTGATGATATGCAATCTAGGGAAGATTTTGGGTAGTCACTTCTTCATGGAAATTGTGGTAGGGGTAGAATTATTTTATGGACCCAGTTGTAAAACAAAATTTTAAAAATTGAGTATGAAGTGGCCTCTGATGATAGGTAGTTTACTAATCCTTTTCAAATTAGTTCTCTAGCAGCTAGGTCCAGTGATTGGTCTTCATTTTGCCCAAATAACACCATTGATGAATAATTCACTGCCATTATGGATAGCTCTGATAACTAGACTATCAACCATAGTTGTTCAAATCTACAAGACATGTCATTTTATTCATTGATCCAAAAATCTCACCTGGACACACTAAATTAAGAAGTTATTTAGGTATTAAATACATTTGTCTAATATATGCTGTGTATATAGTCTGGTTTTTTATGAGGTTCAATCCAGCCAATATGATTCTTTAATTTAAATTCATTTATTAACAATTTATGGAGTTAAAATTTCTTCTGGGATCTAGAATATGCCTTGGGTGTTCAAAGGAAGAGTAAGATGTGGGTGTTGTCCTCACTGAGTTCATGGTCTAATGGGGAGACTGAAAAACAGAAACATAGGGGTAGAGCAGACTGCTTAGGAAAATAGGTCGATTCCTCTTTCTGACTGGATACAAGTCCAACTCCTTCTCCATGCTTGCGGAATCACCAGGAAGGAATGTGTGTGTGTGTGTGTGTGTGTGTGTGTTTGTGTGTGTGTCCAGATGTGCACATGCTTCTGTGTATATTAGAAGGGACAATGTACTTAAAGTGTTTAACATCCTTGAATCAAGAAGAGACTGGTAGGACCAGCAGTTAGCGTAATGGCTATGTCGCTGGACTCACATGTAGTTGACTGTGGTTCGAGTCCCCGACCCGGTGGCTTAAACTCATGCAGGGCGCGTGTACGTGTGTGCCCGAGATCCTGAGAGGAGAATGGAAGAGAAGGGATTGCGGCGTGGCCATCCCCCCTGGGGAGTGGTTTCTCGCTTTCTGTCTCTCTGTCTCCTTCTGTGTCTGGCAAGCACACGTGCCCTATAGCAAAAACCTCTCCAGAAATAAAAAAGAAGAGCTGGTTATAAAGAGACTAGTTAAGAAGTTCGAGTGTAAGTCTACATTACAAAATTAATGAGCTAAGAGCATAGCTCTTCTGTAACACTGGTCATGAAGAACAGAGGCAGAACTTAAGTGATATTTTAGGTTCTGTGATATACATAGTCTGAAACGCAGTCTTCATGCATAAGAATTGACAATATTAGAAAATTAAGAAATAGGACCAGTCTCATAGCACAGTATTTAAACTTGTGCAGAGAAAGCCAAAACCCACTGGGGTTTGAATTCAGCACCATGGTCAGCACCAGCCTAGCTGGCAGGGCCCCAGCACAATGACAGGATGCAGAACTGGAGGAAGAAGGATTGATTGTTGCATATCTCACCCTGTTGATGGCTGTTTCTTTACCTTTTTTTTTTTCTTTTTCTTTCTCACATACACATAGATGTGCTCTGTCATAAATAAAGGGATTTTTTTAAAAAAATATATAAGTAATGCTTGTGTTGCATACAGTAAAATTAGTATCATCAATTAAGGTCAGATTTTTGAATTTTAAAAGAAGTATGTGAGAAGGTTAACATAATGCAAAGTAAGGTTTGCCCTTATGAATCATTTGTAAAGAAGAAATAAGGAAAAAATTAATGACTAGAGAATTAACATTTAATAGGAAACCAAAGCAAATCTTAGAATATATTATCCTAAAAATATGACCATTTAGAATTGTTAATGTAAAGACTAAAGTCTATTTAATTTTTCAGTCATGTTACAGCTTTCAGAGAAGACTAAATACGTTTTTTGAGATGAAAACGCAATGGATATATATTTTCTTCATCTATCAACATATTTTCTAAGACATCAAAATAAACACCTATTTAGAATATGATATTACCACTACTATGTTTATGGAAATTAACTGGAAAAGGTCAACTCCTGAAGTCAAATCTGAGATCCAATCATTTAATGTCTAAGTGACAGATAATTACAAAAGAACCCCACCCCAACAATCTCATTCTCTTTCTCTCATTTGCTAGCTCAATTTGTGTGAGTGTGTATGTGTGTGTGTGTGTGTGTGTGTGTGAAGTTAAAATAGATTATTGTCCAATAGAAGACATTATGATGATTCAACCAATGGGGAAGGAAAGAAGGGCTTAATATGAGTCTGAGGCAATCTCTCAGTTTGCAGAAAATTATTTATACGACGTAATGATAGGACTTTTCTGTCTTACTCATCGAGGCAGTTTGCTAGTGGAAAATCACAAGTAAAAACAAAATGCAGAAATGTCAAATAATGTATGTTCCTGAAAGCTGAAATAACTTCAACTTACACATCAAGACAAAGGAAGTCAAGCTAATCGTTACAAATGCGCCTTTTTCTCGGTAGTATTCACAGCCTTAATGCATTTACAAGATGTTAAATCACATGGTTTTAAAAATATCTGCTGGAAATGGGAAACAATTTTCTAACATATTTGAATCTACTTCCAAGGCTAATGTAGACACTCCCGGAACCTTTGTCTATCAATTCAACTGTTAATGGGAGCTGACAGGTCATCATCCAGGGTGACTCCCTGCATCAGGGCTGATTGTGCCAGCCACACAGGGGAAATAGGGAAAAAAAAAAAAAAGATATTTAGGAGCACTTTCTCCAGTCCCCTAAATTATAACTCAATGCAAATATATGAATTCCTAAAAATGGCTACTAACAATGCAAAATCTGCATAAAATATGGATGTAAAATATGTCACTTTTTAAACATAGCTATCAGAGGTGAACGATATTTGGCATGCAGTAGCGCTCTAACTGTATGTTGAAGGAATGAACGAAGAGGTGATAAAATGACTGATACTGGGACCAGCAGATAGCATCATGGTTACGTTGCTGGACTCCCACATAGTAGACCACGGTTTGAGTCCAGGACCTGGTAGCTTAAAGCTCACGCCAGAAACATGTGCATGGGTGCCCAAAATCCCAGTAGGAGAATGGAAAAGAAGTGACTGTAACATTGCCATTTCCCCTAGGAGGTGATTTTTTTTCTCTCTGTCTCTGTCTCTCTGGAGAGTGCTAGCACCCTATTGCCAAAAATCTCTCTTTAAAAAAGTAAAAAGAAATGACTGATATTAAAACAATACAAAGTTACATGAAAAAAGTTGGACAAGGTAGTGGACCATATACTCAATTCAACCTAATATGTTATGTTGTTATTATAATACCTTACTAGTGTATGGTTGTCCCTCTCAAATGAATAAGTATACTTCTGTCAATATTTTTTCCTGACAAAGTAAGATTATTCAAATAGTCGGCACTTGTAGACATACCTGTAAACCCTCATCAGAGTCACTGAACTAGAAATGCTATATTGTGCTATAGTCGGCATGATTATGCTGGGAGATATCTAGATCCTAGTAGTCTCTTTTCTATATGATTCCAATTTAGAACAAGTGAATACTTGGGAGACGACACTGAAAAAAAAAAAGATCATTAGGCTCAGTATGGGCATCTTGTGTTGGAGAGACACTTACAGTCATCTGGTATTTTCCAATTTGTTTCTGCTCTTACCTGCTCTGCATCTTACTCTGCTTCCTAACTGCTAACCAACAACCACTGGAAGTTCACCTCCACATGCTCCCTTGCAAACTCAAGAACGAAGGTCACAAAAGAACCGACAACACTGTACAGATTTCTGTAGCATACCTCTCCCTGGCATGTCACTAAAAGGTGGATATAACCAGCTTCAATACTTCCCTGAACATTTCATACATTTCTATTTTTTTTTAACGTATAAGTCTTTGCTTTCCTGGATCCCACTGCCACTATGTAACGACTAATTCTAGTCATTCTGCATTGGTCACTTTACCCAGCTCAAATGGTCACAATGGTATCTTTTCCTTTGTAGTAGTTGCATCATAACTTGCTATTCCTCCCTCAAGAAGTGGAAACCATGTCTCTAGTATATTAAATCAGGAGCAGGGGGCTGGATCAGGTACTATTTTGAACAATAGAATATGACCAAAGAGAGGTTATATCTTTTCCAGGCTGGCATCTCCTGCTTTCTCTCTTTGGCAGCACGGTTCTGTAGGAAGTAACACTCCATCCGAGCCCTTCTATACAAAGACCCATGAGAGAGAATATCATATTACTGTTAGAAAATATGTAAGTATGTTGTTGCTGCTTAATTAACAGAATATTAAATAACAAAACAAATGAATTACAAGCACCCTGTTCTTTACACCCAGTTTCACTACTGTAGCTCACCATAGAAGGGATTCACCATTTGCTAAGTGAAGTGAAATAACCCATTCAAAGTTCAATAAATCATTTAATTTCTTCTATTTATTTACTGCATTCAATCACTGTGTATCATTACAACACACCAAATTCATTTTCCCATCACAAATACACTGTATATCAGTCAGAAAGTGGGCAAATGTGGAAGATTTACTACTAAGTGAAGCAAGCCAGATTGAAAGAGAGGCATTGTATGTCCCCATTCAATATATACCGAATGTCAGCACTCTGGCAGAAACTGAATGATCAAAAGGCATAAAAGCGTGGAGAACAATGTTGATTCTGGAAATAATGAAGGAGGAGGGTGAGAAATGAGGGAAGGTGGGAAGGGAAGGAGGGAATCAAGGGGAAGAAAAAGTGTTTCACTTTTAATAATTCTACAGTTGAGTTTGCTTTCATACCTTGTGGTTATTGGCTATGTCAGATTTACAACCAGTTCTGATAATATAGTACTCAAACAAACACAAATTTTTTTTAGAGCCACTGAAAACTATTTTATAAAATAAAATAAAAAATATTTGGCATAGACTGTGAACTGTGCATCAATATCGTGTTATAAATTCATTTTTTTAACCACCAAGTTTTCTATTCTAAAATTATGCCCAACATAAGTGTTGGTTTTGATTTCTCCTCTTCATGTATCTTGACAGTCAGGGAAGGCTGAAGGAATGTGTGGCCCAGAGACTTGGCAACAGGAGTTTTGGCCTTGCAACAGTTACTCAAAAGTTACTTAGAATTCACTGCCAATGAATCAGCCCAGTCTTTTTGGTACTACAGAAAAAAAGGAAGGCTCAGTAATGTAGTTAATGACTAGAGATTTACTTATGGGTGGTGTTAGTTCTTGAATCAATAAGACAAAATTTTGAATTCTTTCTTTGGTACAAATCAGTTTACTTTTTATGTTTTAATTACTCAATCCTACCAAGAGTTAGTGCCCTGGCATGTAAAATAGGAGCTAGAAGAGCTACACACAGACTTTCTTTTTTTCTGAAGAACTCTATGCTATGGATATTGGTACCTGGGAAATTCTCATTATTGAAAACTTAAACTCTTTATCTCTTTACTTTCACTATTCCTCTGCAGTCCCTCTTCACATCACCCTCAAACGTTTTTCTTGACCTTCTCTTGCTATCTATGTTTAAGATTCAACTCATGGGTCTTTATATTCCTACTAAATCAATATTATGTAGTGTCATGTCTGTTTTTTTCTGGGGTAAATATTTTCAGTGTCCTAAGTTTTTCTCATCATTGTTACCTTTCCTTACCCATAGCTAAATCAATGTAAAATCATTATATGTGTATCACCATCTTATTTTATTAATTTCTGATGGAATTTATTTTCACAGCAACCTATAATGCAGATATTATTTACATATTCATTTGATAAATGGGAATTTCAAGCAGAGAGACTAACTTATATAAGTCAGAAAAGTAGGAAGAAAAATAGTACTCAGAAAAAAAATTAATTTTTTTAATCCAGAAAGTATCTTCTCACTAGCAGCACACTTTCATGCTCATTTTAAAATAAAAATTAGAATTTTATTTATGTTACTGTTTCTCTAAGTATGTTCCATGATCAACTGAATCAGAATTTCTTTCAATGCTCCTTAAAATACAGATTCTTGGGCTCCATCCAGCTTAGATAGGGAGTGTGAAGCTTGCTGATAGAATGCAGCAGTCTGAACTTTTTTTCCCCCTTAATTCACCAGAAGTTGTGTGTACTCAAAAGAGAGAGAAAGACGAAAAGGGAGAAAGTACCCCCGACCTCATGCTATAAATAATTACATTTTCAGGAACTTAGGTAATTCACAGATATTCTATAAGGTACAAGTATCTGTAAGGTGAAATGAGTGGGAGTAATAAGAAAAGGTCTTTTTTATTAATATTTCAATTTTTATCTAGTTTTATTGCTTTTACCCTTATTAAACTTGATGAGGGGTCAGACATAAGCATATTTGGCTAAGTAAAATTAGAAATGTCTCATATAAGATTATTTAATTGCTGTTATCAGAGATAACTTTGTGTTCCATAGTTACAAAAAAAGGAAGCAAAGTATTTAGAGACTAATAAAAATGTATGAGTCCCATAAATTAAATAAATATAATCAACGTTAAAAAAATAAGGCAGATATATTGAATGCTTACTTACTATATAAAATGTTTCATAAAGTGGGTAAAATAGACATTAAATTACCTTCACCATCTGGAGTTTACCTCTAAAACTGTATTTTAAAAAATGACAAATTCATTCAAATTTAAATAAAATATACTCTTTCATATTTCAAGAAAATAACATTTTCAAAACAAATTATCTTCAAGTCTCTTCGGTTACTGAAAGTAGTTTGCTTTTTCCTCAATAAAATTTTAATGGAACAATGTCATTTAATGTATTTTTTTTAATGCCTGCCTCTGGCAAAGAACAATTTTAAAAGAAAGCATAGAACATAATCTTAATATGTATCACTAATTAAGGGTGTGCACATATAGTCTGTTTTTGAGAAGATCTGGTCTAAATAGCTTATTGCCTTAGAAAGACAGTAATCTAACCTAGATTAATATGAATTATTACAATGTTATTAAAAAAAAACCCTGCTTTTTCATCTAAACACTTCCAGCTGGACCACAAAGGTTCAGTCCATCCAAGTATTATGCTGTGCATGTCTAGATTTATTCTCTTTAAATCCATTTAAACAGCAATAATTGTTCTTTTATTTTTCCAAATTACCTTGCACATTTGCCTTTTATGGTTGCCCTGTGGTGATTTACATACCCAAGAAAAGAAAGGGATAAAAATCAGGGACTATGTTTATAGATTTTGCTCAGAATCATGTTTAAAAATCAGAGTTATATGTTTTTTAAAAAAGTAAAATTAAATATTTGTATTTATTATATTCTGAAGAATGCTCTCTTAAAGTACTATTTTGTTCTTTCAGCTGCTCTGTATATGGACAAACTTTCCACATTCTAAACATCTTCCTACAGGACATCCATTTAGTGATTAAATCTTTATACTTTTTAAAGCATCTTTCATTTTTTCTTTTATGAGGAACAGTGAGATGTGACGAGAATGATAGAAAGGAGGAAAGAAGAGAGACAAAGGTAAATAATTTTTTTTGAGAGGTTTTTGGTACAGGGCACGTGCGCTCGCCAGACAGACAGAGAGAGACAGAGAGACAGAAAGCGAGAAATCACCCCCCGGTGGGATGGCCACACCGCAATCCCTTCTCCACCATTCTCCTCTCGAAATCTTGGGCACGCACACACACGGGCCCAGCATGTGTTTAAGCCACCGGGTCCAGGACTCGAACCACGGTCGACTATGTGGGAGTCCAGCAACATAGCCATTACGCTAACTGCTGGTCCCAAGGTAAATAATTTTTGCTGCCTTGCGTTTCTCTGGCCCCAGCCTCCAGTTATCTAAAATTACAGGTGTGCCCATCTGTGCCTGGCACGTTCATTTTGGCCTGGGAATTGAACCTGTACACATCTTCCCATGTGTCAAGACAGCTGAATCTGAAAGCTACATTTTGTTGAAATAACTAATAAAATACTTGTCAAAATTCTAAAACTTTAGAGGTTTATCAGACGTCTGGAATTTGTCTTGCAACTCTTTTTTCGTTGTTGTTGTAAAAGGATGCATATTTTAAAAATTAAGATGAAAATCCATTTTTTTACTTTAGAAGTAAAATGATTTTTGGGACCAGCAGTTGGCATAATGGCTATGTTGCTGGAATCCCATGTAGTCGACTGTGGTTCAAGTACCAGACCCGGTGGCTTATATTCACGCTGGCACATGTGCCCAAGATCTCGAGAGGAGAATGAAGAAGAGATTGCAGTGTGGCCATTCCCCCTGGGAAGTGATTTCTAGCTTTCTGTCTCTCTGGCAAGTGCACGAACCTTATAGAAAACACACACACACAAACACACACATACACAAAACAAAACAAACAAAAAAAGAAACAAAATAAAAAAGAACTCCAAAAGAAAAAAGAAGCGAAATGAATTTTAATGTTATTAAAGAAAAACCTCATATTGAGTATCACTTAATTAGCACACAATAAGGATCTAAATAGATTTGAACAGTTTTTAAAAAGATTTAACAAACATCCAACAGTTCATGGTGATCTATTTGCATTCTTATTATTAGAATAAAAAAATTATTAGGAAATAAACCTTCCTTTCTTTAACCGAGGTAATTTCTCTGGCTTACAATTCCTCGTGCCATATGTCTCCTGAATTAAAACTTCTGCTTTTTGCTGTGCTCTCTCTTCTTTCAGTTTCCTTCCAGTCACAAGTTCTCGTTAACTCTGACAAACTTATCATAGCCTTAAGATATGCATGTAAGGTGCAGGTGTGTATTTGAAGTCATTGGGTCCAGGCCATACTGCAGAGTTGGCTCTGTAAGACCCAGCCTCCTTAACCACCACACCACCTGCCGGTCCCAGTTTCTTTCTTATTTCTTACACTAATGAGAGAGACAGAGAGAGAATGGAGACAGAAAAGCAGCGCCTCTTACCTGCTTATCTTGACAATGCAATCCACTATTGGCCCCAAATGACTCCAGATCATGGATGCATGCATACTTGGCTAACTCACAGGGGTCTCTGGATATGAACCCAGGACCTTTCCATGTGGGTCAGTCGCTCAGAGCATCTCTTTTTAAGGCTGCACCACCATACCACCCCATGTTTTTCTTAGTTTTATTTATTCTTTTTTTAAATAAGGATCAAGTGTATGTATTTCCTCCTCTATAACACCAAAGTGCTGGTTAATATGCTGGACTTCTACATGGCTAATAGCAGTTCAAGTCCCAGACCCAGCGGCATGAAAAACATGCTGGGAACATGTGCATGCATGACCCAAATCTTGAGAGGACAATGGAGGAGAAAGGATTCAACATGGCCATTGCTGCTGGGGGGATGATTTCTCACTTTCCCTCTCTTTGTCTCTCTCTGTCACTTTTTGGCAAGTTCATGTGCCTTATGGGGAAAAAAAAAAAAAACTAAAAAAAAAGTGTATCTTATGTTAGTATCATAATTTATATCTGTTCAAATTTGTCTTTTTTCTCTATAGCCAGTGTATAACATGTGATTAAAGAACTCAATCAACGTATAAAAGAATTGATGAATACAAAAATAAAAGTATGTTGTCTTTAAATTTTTATTTATATCTAGAAGTATTGCATTTATGTATTTACTTAATACACTAAAATAGTATCAGCAACACTAATTGTAAGACTGAAATTCACATTTATTAAATTTTATCTCAACATCTTAGTTGTTTCCTTAATGCTAATTCTGTATTTATGATTTCTTTATTGTAATTTATGACTTACATTTAGTCACTATACAGCTTTGAAAGATACAGAATTAGTGTTGTAAAGGAGAAAACATGTTTGTGTGACTATGATCATCAAAAATCATATTTTTTATGGTCTAATAGGTCCTAAGTCACTTGAGGATGCTAATGAATAATAGATCGACTGCATGACCTACGTTTTCATCTGTCTAACATCTACCTCATTCCTTATCTATTTACTAATAGAGACATTTACATTTTCTCTGAAGAAACAAATGAGTTGGTTCAGAAAGTAAACATTTTGTAAACGTGTACAGCAAACTGCCAGATAAAATGTTTTTCTTCTACTTTTTATTTTTTCTTCATGGCTGGACTCTAGGGAAGATGGATATTGAATCAACAAGACATTCACTTTAGGGATCCAGACATAACAAAGCTGGATTATATGTCTCTTGAGAGTACTTTGATTATACAATTTGATTACCTTTCAACTCCAATCTCCTGCTGATCCACATGCTTTCTAAATGAATCTTTCCTGATGGACAGCTCATTTGGCTTTAATCTCACTGTACTGCCAATGTCATGTACTTAAAACACCTCAGCCTTCTAAATGTAAAATTATTAATGATATTTAGAAAAATCGTGCAATTCCATTATTTTTCTCCAACCAAAAGCCATCATTTGAAATGATCTCATTTTAAGATTTATTTTAAAATATTTATTGTAATTTATTATTTATATTTAGTCACTGCACATTTTGAAGGCTACAGAATGGTTTTTTAGAAGAATGTATACAGTAAATAATAAACAAATCAAGACTATAAAGACTATAAACATATTTACCATCTTAGACACTTAATATTACACTATGCTATGCATATTTAAAACCTTTACTGGTTATTTGGGAACTATATATTGAATGGTCTATGACATTCTTTGCTGTGAAATACAGTTCTAAAGAGAAACAAATTGATTAAAAATCAGACAACAAAATGCCTCGTAAATTAATGAAGATGGATTTTTTTTTTTTAAAGATGATCTTGGGACCAGCAGATGGCATAATGGCTATGTCACTGGACTCTCGTGTAGTCAACCGTGGTTTGAGTCCCGCACCCAGTGGCTTAAACTCAGGCCAGGTGCTTGTGTGTATGTACCCAAGATCCCAAGAAGAGAAGAGAGGAGAAGGGATTGCAGCTTGGCCATCCTTCCAGGGCATGATTTCTTAATCTCTGTCTCTTTGTCTTTCTGGCAAGCGCACATGCCCTATAGCAAAAACCTCTCAAAAAAAAAAAAAAAAAAAAAAAAGAAGGAGAGAGAGAGATAATCTTAGCATAGCTAATGAAAGAATAATTTGTAATTTCTGTGTAGAGGACTGTGGGAGATAAGAGTTTATATTTAAAAATATTTGTAGTAGATTGATCAGTAAACAATAGGTAAAATGGTGACCAGCAGATGGCATAATGGTTAAATCGCTGGACTTCCACGTAGTGAACTGTAGTTTGAGTAGTGGGCCCATCAGCTTAAAGCTTATTCCAGGCATGTGTATGTACGTGCCCAAAATCCTGAGAGGAGAATGGAGAAGTGATTGTGAAGTGGCCATTCCCCTGTGTGACAATTTTTCACTTCTTGTCTCTCTGTCTCCCAGTGAGTATATGTACCATATAGCAAAAATCACTCTCTCAAAAAAAAAAAAAAAAGTAATAGGTAAGATTGTACATAACAATAGCTCATTAGGAAGAGATAGAAAAAGAAAGCATTTACTCACTCATGGTGAGTTCTTGTAAGATTATAGTACTACCCTAAAAAAGAAATAATTCCTCAAAAAATGAAAACAAAACAAAATTGAAAAGAAATGTTTAAAAGCAAAGACATGGTAAAAGTCAGTTATTTAATGATGTATAGGCTTCACGTACTTCTTGATGTTAGCCCTTTTTAAAATTCATTCCACAGAAAGAGTCAGCTAATTGTACCTTTTGGACTTTTCCCCTGTTACCAAGTTTTATACAATAAGTTATGGTTACAACAAACCTATCAAATGAAACCATTGACACCTACTGTCTATCAGATAATTGGTCAATCTGTACTTAAACCTGTTTGTATGTGGGACGATTACCATTAGGTAGTTCCTGAAGATTCGGTTTAATTTGGGGGAATTCTTTTAGGATTTGTTTATCTTGGAATTTTTTTATTTCCCCTTCCTCTATGAAGGATAATCTTGCTGGGTACAGTACTCTTGGCATGGATCAATGTTTCTTCCTATGTATTTCTGTTTCTCTGCTACGATTTAGTAAGTGAATTTGTCCTCTTGCAATTAAATAAATTATTCTTTCAACCCTTGTTTATTGAGCAATAACTACATTTTATGCATTTTAGTTTGGGCTTTTTCTTTTCTTCAATGTTTTAATTAGGTCATAACAAACTTGTTTGCATTAAACTTTACTTTTCTCTTAATCATTGTTTTATAAGAGTCATCTGAAAGTACCTTATCATATAAATTCTAACCAGCATGCCCCTTCTCAGGTGGTACAGGCATGTGTTACTCAGGTAAACAGAGTTTTGAACTACAGATTATTCATTCCTCAAAGAGCAAGATAACCAACGTACTTTTAATATAAATGATTCCCTCAAGACAAACAAAAAATAGAAACTTTTAGTCAAACTCACTCTTCTATTTCTGATGTGTTGGAGGAAATTAATAGATGTCCACTACATAGGAGCTTGGGATCTAAAAACACAAACTATTTTTCTATGCCACAACTATTGTAATCTAATTTTCAACTATATTTTATGCTCAACTTATGGAAGTTTGAATTTTCTATGAAAATTATTATGTACTGACAAAAATACTATATGTGAGCATTACGTTATTTAAGCTTTAAATTGTAAGTAAAAATGACACTTTTTAAAAATGTCTTCATGTTATGTGACATTTGTCAGAAAATATGCTGCTCTATTAAATTCTAAAAAATGTCTAATGAGGATTTTACTTACAGGTTTACCAAGAAACAAATTATACAGAAGTATATTGAGACTAAGAAAGTTGTACATAAACGATAAAATTTACATGGTAAAAAAGAGAACAAATAGCCCTATTATAATAATAGTGTCATCCAACTTGTTAAATAGTTGGGTAGTTTTGCAGGCATGCTTGCTTCTGCAGAAAAACAAAATGTATTAAGATGCAATGACAAATATCTCCTTTAAAATACAATCTGGCTGAAACTCTAAGCACTTAATAATTTATCTTCTTGGAGTTCCTTAGATTTCAGAGTTTACACAATGTGATCCTATTGACTTTTATTTACTTGACTAATGAAAAGCTGTTTTTAAATATGTTTCACATGTCTTGCTGATATACAGATACATCTTTGAATAACATCATAATGTGCTGGATTTAGAAGTGGCCTTTAATAGCCTCCCTCCAACCTCACCGTGCTGTAATTCAAAGTATTGATTTTGAAGGAAACTTTTGCTTATGTGACACTCTGTTCTTCAAGGTTCTGCTACCGTAAATGTGGAGTTCATAGCAACAGTGTAAGTATATTTTCTATGAACTCTATCTCAAGTTACAGACTTGCACATGGGTGTCTCCAAAACAGTAAACAAACCCAACAAATTATCACTCTGGAAATAGTTAAGCCTAGTAATTCTAAAGTATAAAAATGTCATTTTATCCTTTGAATCAATATAGCATTATAGAGATCAATGGAGTTTTGAAAGTTCTAATATGAGGTATCCATTGAAATGTCTCTTTTTTACATTTATTATTTTTCAACTCTTATTTTTGAAGCTTCTAAGCTGATAATCAAGTGTAATAATGGTGAGAAGAGTTATATGTCTAGCAATTAAATTATGAAGCTGACTGATCAATTCAGAACTCCATCTCAAGCAATCATTAATACTGTGGCGTGTTACTTACACTTCAGTTTCATCAGCTGGCTAGTTAATCAAATAATAAAAATTTTCTCATGAATTTGTTGTAATGAATACATAAAGGGCCCTAGAATTATTTAGTAAATACTGCGTAAATATTAGATATGGTTACTATTTATATTTTTGGCCTAGAATTATTTAGTAAATACTACATAAATATTAGATATGGTTACTATTTATATTTTACCTAATAGATTAGACACTTATGAAACTTTTATGTTCTTTAAGTCTTTTATGTTTTGGTTACCAGAAGGTGAAATTATCTTAAATTATAGCAATTAAACAAGACAAAATACAGATGAAACTTAACTTTTTAAAAAACATATTAAGCATAATATATATATATATAATTGATTATTCCTAATTGATTGATTATTCCTAGACAGAGTTTTGAGATCATCTGAGCTGTGATACTTAACTGATGTTGAGACTGAAGAGCATAAATTTAAACAGAAGGGCACTGAATGGGAAAAAAACAAAAGCTGAGAAGACGTAAAATTTGAGTTAGTGCCCAGAGTCGAAGCCAAGTACATGAAGAACCTATTTATTCAGGTAATAGTGCAGAGTCATAAAAAAATTTAAGAGTCAGAAAACCAGTAGACACTTGGAGGCATTGAGAAGTGAAAACAGGGGTACAAAAAATGGTTTTCAAAATTGATTGTCAATTAGATTGGGGATGATTTGAAACTCCTTTCTATTAGTAGCATGCTTTGGAGCATATATGTAAATTAATTTTTATGTAAACATTGATTATTGTATACCTAATATCAAACTTTATTTTCTGTATCCCTCTCTCACCTCCATATTTTCTTTAAATATGTAGACATTCTCTTTACTTGTAATCTCTGATACAAGAATTATACGATAGCTATGTTTTTTACTATAAATCATCTATAATCTATTTTAAAAGTATACATGGTACATCTAGTAAGGTAAACTAAAAATAAGTTAACCATGTTTCATGACTACAAAAATGGTACAGCAAATTCTCAACATAATGGTTGAGTAGTATCAATAATAGTAACATTTTATTCTCTCCTTGTTAGGCCAAAGAGATTGATAAACTCATTGTCATATATCGTATGTTCAGTAAGACGGATTCTAAACTAGATAAGGCAAAATAAAACACTTAAAATAGTAGGTTAGAGATTTTCCTATCATTGCCATATTCAAGTTGTTGCTTTAAGGGAGTCAGAGACAACTAAGCAGGCATTTAAGGGTTGTATAGAAGTTTCCTTGAGTATGCAGCATTGCACATATGCATCGGTAAAGATAAACAGAATATTGCAAGAGCTCTAGACCAAGGCAGCCTGGGTGAGTATTCCAGCACTGCCCTTTGCTTTCTGCCTGATCTTGGATATGCCATTGAACCACATTGAGCTTTGAGTTCTCAAACTGTAAAAAGAGGATAGTAATAATGAACAACTCACAGCATTACTTAAACATTAAATAATTTAATATATGCAACATTTTTAGAAGCTTCAGGTGACAAATATTCATACATATTTTTTATTAATTAATTTTAGTTAGTGATACTAATGAATCACTGTATAAACAACTTAAATAGTATTTAAATTGTAGGCTTTGGAGTAGATTTATAACAAGAAGTTTCCAGAATTGTAATAAGAACAAGAAAAGGGGCCAGCAGGTGGCAAGGTGATTAAGGTGTTGGACTCCTACATGCTCTCACATGGTCAGCCATGGTTTGAGTCCTGGACCTGGTGGCCTGGAAATCACCCTAGGTGTGTGTGCACATGTTCAAAATCCTGAGAGGAGAATGGAAGAGAAAGAATTGCAATGTGTCCACCCCCTCCCAAGAGATGATTTCTCCCTTTCCCTGTCTCCAGCTTTCTCCAATGAGCATGCATAACTCTTGCAAAATAAAGAAAAGAATGTAAAAATAACAAGATAAAAATTTAAATAAAGTTTTCATATTTGATTAAATAATCTGTTTGGAGGGCCAACTAGCAGCATACTGATGACATGGAGCCCTCTGTGAGGCAATTCCACATGGAAAGGTTTCCAATTCAAGTCCGGAGAACTCTCTGAATATGTCAGGCATTTGTGTGCCCATGATCTGGGGCTGGCTGAAGGCTGGAGGCGGATGGTAGGATCAAGGATCTATCAGGGGTGTTCTCTCTCTCTCTCTCTCCTGCTCTCTCCAACTCTCTCACCCTCTCTTGCTCAAGGAGAAAATAAGTAAGTAAACTTCAAAAGTAATAGTAATGTCACCTCATGACTAATCTGACAGAGAGAATCCTAGTTATTCTAGCAACTTTGAAGTGGTACAGAGTACTTGCTGATAGGGCCAATTAGCAATCAATATAATAGGGCCCATAGGTAAAAACTACAGCAAAATGACTCACACAGAAAATCAAAATATCCTCAAGGATTCTGGATTCTGACCACATAGCAATCACCATTAGGGAAGTTTTCAGGAAACACAGAAGCAGAAATGTATTTATTTTGCACATTATGAATGAGTGTGTAGGGGGGTGGTGTATGTGTGTGATGACAATTAAGTGAACATTTTTCTTATTTGTTCCTTAGATCAAAATGTATTGGCCCATCTACCATGGGTGCAGGCAGTAGAGGGTGCTACCGCGTGATGCTGGAGGCCATGTGGAAAGTTTTCAGATTCATGTCCCAGGTTTACCTGACCTTCCCAGGCATGTCTATAGGTGTACCAATGGCCCGGGCTGGCTCCAGAACTGGAAGAAAGATCTCAACAGAAAGACCCTGTCAAGAGTGCCCCCCCACACACACACACCAATGGAAATAAGTAAATAAATATTCTTTAAAAAAGAAATTATAATTAACTCTAGCTACATTAAAAGTATGTCTGGCATAGCAATTAAAAGAAAACATATGCCTACGGTTTGCTACTTTGCAGTGATAGAAATGTGAGAGAATTCAATCCTTTTTATATTATCATTAATTGGTAAAATATTTTCAACTAATGGAAAATTTCTTGCATTCATTATAAAAGAAACAAAGTATATGAACTGTCTTTTAAATTGGCCAAAAATGTAACAGAATATACTATTTTTCTTAAGGAATGAATTTACTCAAAATAACTGACTCTGCTCATTTCAGGCTTGTCGGTATAGTTTTATTTTATTATATTATATGTCTGTTTCTATAGGAATCACTGCTTAGATAAATATACTGAGACTATGCTGTAGATAGGCAGAATTTGGGGAAACATATTTTCCAATTTCAAATGCCTGCACTTTTGTTTCACACGAGTCATGTAACAGAGAAATGCAGAAATCCAACTCACAGACTGTAAACACAAGCACTCTAGTCATTGCCAAAGGCTGAAAACAAGTGAATCTCAGGAGGACGTATAAAAAGAATATATAATGTGGAAATTAATGAACAGGGAAGATGGAAAACTCTTTTCCCTAAAACGCATGGGTTGGTGATCCAATTTAATTCTTACCCTATTCTATAAAATCACTATTTTTATTATTATTAATTCAATAAAGTATACCTTGGAGAAAGACAGACCCATTTATTGAATAGTTTGTAAGAACTTTATTTTTCTCTTTTGTGATAGTAATGTGGTCATGATTTTTATGTCTTCTATTGATCTCTGTATTAAATTTATATGTGAAAAATCTAGACACACTTAGTAGCTATTAAGTCTTACAAGTAACTCCTTAATATGGCATTAAATTTTAGACTTGCTTTTCAATAGAATATTTTTGAGAGGTTGACTTATGATTCTAAATCCTTGGTGTATAAAAAGGATGCATTCTTTGATGTAGAAATTGGGAATATTTAGGTCTAAAGCTAAGTATATGGTGATACTGTCAAAAATCCTCAAGGAGAACTGAATTTTTATTTTGGATAATAATTTTCAATAGGTAGCAAAATTAAAGGATCTAAAATTCAGCTCATTGAGCCAGTAGGTGGCATGGTGGTTGGGGCACTGGACTCCCACATGGCCAACTACAGGTTGAGTCCCAGACCCGGAATCTCACTTTCTCACTTTCCCTCTCTCTCTCTGTCTCTTTTTGGTCAAAGTTTAAGATAACGACAAATAAAGTTAAATAATGACAAAGTTAAATAAAGTTAAATGATTCTTTTTAAAATTAAAACATAATAAAAATTAGTTCATCTAATAACAATTTTTTCTCAAAAATTTTCTCTCACCCAAGTGTTTATTGAAGGTTTTCACAGGTTTAACGCTCTAAGTCGTGTTTGAGTGAGAACATATGCATAAAATAAATAGAAAAGATGCTGCATAATTTCACAAAGCATGACATGGAGCATGAAACTTTTTAAAGAAGACAGTAAAAACTACAAAACTTATACTGCTTACTAAATATCACATTGTTTAAATAATAATAATAATCTAAATATAAATAATCTTTCACTGACTAAAACTTTATTCTTTTTTCCCCAAAACTTTAAGATAGGTGACTCATAGATTTTCCAATGTAACAAGTGAAAGGATTAGAAAACATAATATTATTTCAACACAGGCTAAAATAGATTTGATAAAATTTTATATATATATATACACATATATA